>NC_037679.1:67376697-67720078 GCF_003255815.1 Theropithecus gelada | reverse complement strand
AAAAAAAAAAAAAAAAAAAAAAAAAAAAAGAAAATCAGTTGACCAAAGATGTATGAGTTTACTTCTGGACTTGAATTATTTTCCATTGATATAAATGTCTATCCTTATTCCAGTACCACACTGTCTTGATTACTGTTGCTTTGTAGTGAGGTAAGTTTTGAAATCAGGAAATAGGAGTCTTCCTAACTTGTTCTCTTTTTTCCCTCCAGGGTCATTTGGGTATTTTTGGAACCCTTGCAATACCTTCATTCATTTCTACAAATAATTCATCTGGGAGTCTGATAGGGATTGCATTAAATCTATATCTTAGTTTGGGGAATCTTGCCATCTCAACACTAAGTCTTCTGATTTTTGAACTTGGAATTTCTTT
Organism: Theropithecus gelada; assembly: GCF_003255815.1. NCBI lineage: Eukaryota > Metazoa > Chordata > Mammalia > Primates > Cercopithecidae > Theropithecus > Theropithecus gelada. The sequence goes on along the minus strand of NC_037679.1, from coordinate 67,719,708 downwards.
TCATTCAGTTGTGTCTTTAATTTCTTTCAACAGTGTTTTGAGTTTTCAGAGTACGAGTCTTTCACCTCCTTGATTAAGTTTATTTCTAAGTATTTTATTTCTAATCTATTGTGAGTGGAATTGTTTTCTTAATTTCATTTTTGGATTGTTTCTTCTGGGTTTGTAAAAATACAACTAGGCATGGTAGCTCATGCCTGTAATCCCAGCACTTTGCGAGGCCAAGACAGGAAGATCACCTGTGGTCAGGAGTTCGAGATTAGCCTGACCAACATAGTGAAACCCCATCTCTACGAAAAATAAAAAAATTAGTCGGGTGTGGTGTAGTCTCAGCTACTCGGGAGGCTGAGACAGGAGAATCGCTTGAACTCTGGAGGCGGAGGTTGCAGTGAGCCGAGATTGCACCACTGTGCTCCAGCCTGGGTGACAGAGCAAGACTCCATCTAAAAAAAAAAAAAAAAGGTTGATTTTTGTATATTAATCTTGTATCCTGCAACCTTACTGAACTTACTAGTTTTTTTAGTGGATTCCTTAGGATTTTCTGTATATAAGATCATGTCTTCTGCACACAGAAATAGTTTTACTTCTTTCCAATCTGAATGTCTCTTATTCCTTTTTCTTGCCTGATTGCCTTGGCTAGAACCTGTACTACAATCCTGAGTAGAAGTGGCAAGGGTGGTCAAGCTTGTCTTATTCTTGATCTCAGGGAGAAGGCATCTTTTCGCCATTGAATATTGAGTTAGCTGTGGTATTTTCATGGATGCTCATTATCAGGTTGAGGAAATTCCCTTCTATTCCTAGTTTCTTGAGTGTTTTGTCATGAAAGGGTATTTAATTTTGTCAAATGCTTTTTTTTTTTTTTTTTTTTTTGATTCAGAGTCTCACTCTGTTGCCCAGGCTGGAGTGCAGTGGCACTGTCTCAGCTTACTGCAACCTCTATTTCCCGGGTTCAAGCAATTCTCCTGCCTCTGCCTCCTGAGTAGCTGGGATTACAGGTGCTCACCACCATACCTGGCTAATTTCTATATTTTTAGTAGAGACAGGGTTTCACCATGTTGAGCAAGCTGGTCTTGAACTCCTGACCTCAAGTAATCCCCCTGCCTCAGCCTCCCAAAGTGTTGGAATTATAGGCATAAGCCTCTGTGCCCAGCCTCAAATGCTTTTTCTGTGTCTGAGATAATTGTGTGATTTTTTTTCTTCTATTGATATAATGTGTTACATTAATTGATTTTCAGATGTTGACCCAACCTTGCATTTCTAGGATAAATCCCACTTGATTGTGGTGTATAATTCTAATTCTTTTTCTACGTTGCTTGATTTGGTTTGCTGGTATTGTTGAGGATTTTTTCCATCTGTATTCATAAGAGATATTGGTCTGTAATTTTCTTGAGATGTCTTTGTTTGGTTTTGGTAACAGGATAATACTGGCCTCATACAATTAGTTTGGAAGTGTTCCCTTCTCTATCTTTGGAAAAAATTTGTGAGTAATTGGTATTTTTTAAATGTTTCATAGACTTTAGCAGTGAAGTCATCTGGGTCTGGGCTTTCTTTGTCTGCGGTTGGTTTATATTCTTTTTTTTTTTTTTTTTTGAGACAAGGTTTTGCTCCGTCGCCCAGGCTGGAGTGCAGTGGCGTGATCTCGGCTCACTGCAACCTCCGCCTCCCAGGTTCAAGCAATTCTCATGCCTCAGCCTCCCTAGTAGCTGGGACTCCTGGCTAAGTTTTGTATTTTTAGTAGAGACTGGGTTTCACCATGTTGCCCAGGCTGATCTCGAACTCCTGACCTCAAGTGATCTGCCTTCCTCAGCCTCCCAAAGTGCTGGGAGCCACCATGCCCGGCCTGCATTCTTATTATAGGTATCATTCCCTTCATTTTGTGGATGGGAAACTGAGGCTCAGAGAGGTTAAGTAATTTGCTAATATGTTGCAGAGCTCGGATTTGAATCCAGATTATCTTATGTCAGTTACTAGGATGACAGTAGTAGCTAGTATTTATTGAGTGATTAATTTTGTGTATTTAACCGTACAAGGTACTATTACAGCATAAGAATCTCCTGCCACCATCCCATCACCAATTGATCATTTAATGATCACTTCAACTTTATATGCATTATGCCCATTTTTGGATAGAGGAATTAACACTTAATGGAGATTTAGTGACTTGCTGTACTGTACCATGGCCAGGAAGTAAATAGTACAGCTGTGCTTCTCACTTACAAGGCTGTCTGACTCTGGAGTTTGCTCTCTTAATTGCTATTCTCTATTGTGTGCCTGGAGGGCCTGAGACATTCTGTGCAAGAAAAGCGGCTATGCCACATGTACACAGCTGAGCCCAGATCAGATTTGACCTTGGAAGTGAATGGGCTCACGCTGCCCTTCAAGCTCCGCTTAGAGATGCCTGACTTAGCACAGCACTGTGGAAGCACTGACTTTTCCTACTCTCTCTGCTCTATAGCTAACATTCTACTCTGTGATTGTAGCAAAAGAACTTTTATATCATTCTGTCCACATGTATTTAGGACAAAAATAAGTTTGCATAATATGGACATAACTTTTTTTTTTTTTTTTTGAGTTGGAATCTTTCTGTGTCGCCCAGGCTGGAGTGCAGTGGCACCATCTCGGCTCACTATAGCCTCTGCCTACCAGGTTCAGGCAATTCTCCTCCCTCAGCCTCCTGAGTAGCTGGGATTACAGGCGCCTGCTGCCACGCCTAGCTAATTTTTGTATTTTTAGTAGAGATGGGGTTTCACCATGTTGGCCACGATGGTCTTGATCTCCTGATCCGCCCGTCTCAGCTTCCCAAAGTGTTGAGATTACAGGTGTGAGCCACTGCGCCTGGTGGAAATCACTTTTTAAGGTAGTTTAGTATGTATGTCAGCCAGAAGATTTGTATAGTATCTTTCAGTGAAGACAAAGCATTTTAAATATTTATATTAATGTTCATATTTTTGTGAGGTTAGAGGGTATCTGGCCTATTTGAGTGAAGAGGAAAAATTGTCTCTTTTTCAAGTAAGAGGCCTTCCTCAAATATCCATTCACATTTAAAAGTGAGGTTCTAAAAGCTGACCTTATGCCTGTGTGGGTGGAGGGGCACATTGAATGGTGGACCTCACTGAGGGCAGTGATGTCTGATCTGTTGTTGGGTGGGGCAGGTGATATCTTGGGAGCCAGGAGCGACAAGGGGTTGGGGGCCCCACTGTATAGAACCAGGCTGTCAGTGAGGCACCTGTTCACACCTGTGCTGGGTGTCATCCAGTCCAGGGCCTACAGTCAGGCCTATCCTGGCTTCTGCTGGGGAGAGGGCAGGCCAATTGCCTGGTTGTGCAGCCCTGAATGGAGCGGATCTGGGTGTCCAGCTGCTCCTAATTCAGGCTTTCAGTCATTTTCTCTGCAGCCCCCTCCCACATCCCTGTCTTTGGAGACACAATTTCTCCTTAGAGTGTTCTGGGGATTCACAGTGGGCCTTGATGTCCTTTTTGTGAGCTCCTCCTGAGACTCAGCTGAATAGAGGACACTCACACTTCTGTCAGTTACATGTGCATGACAGCTTTCCATCTTCAAAAGTTTGTTGTCACATTTGCTCTCTTGTAAGCTCTTTTCCAGTCCTCTTGTCCTTTCAAGTTTTTCCCTGCTTTCATTTTATTAGGATTTTAGGAAGGAGATAAGTGCTGTTTGTGTTTCTTTTGTAAATTACTTCTTCATATCCTTTGCCTAATTTTCTGTTGGGTTTTAATTGTATGAATTTGTAAGAACGTTTTATTTATGAAGGATGTTAATTCTGGCATGGTGCAATCCTTTTTCTTCTACATTAACTTTTGAAACACTTGCTTGAAGATGCTTGTGGGGATTGCAGCTTCTATAACTTGTACAGATGGTTGCAGATGGTTGTGTGGGAAAGTGGATCCCGAGACCAGTTGGCTGTACGTTGGCTTTTGTATAGATGTGCTTTCCTTTTGCTTTTCACCACCTCACGGAAGCTGTCTTATCTTACGCTTAAGAAGTATTCAAACTGATTCCAAAATGAAGGACCCTGGCCGCATATCATTTGCCATCTCCTCTACCAAAGACTCAAAATATATGGCCCTGGTAGTCAACTGGGAAAGTCAGGCAATAACAGCTGGGCTGAGGAACATGGATGCTCAATTGCCTGCCAAGGGTCTGTTACTTCAGCCCAGCTACATGCCCCCAGCATTGGAGAGAGGCCACTTTCACACATGCCTTGGAAGGGTAAGAGACTCTGGCAAAAATAAATTCGTCTCTGCATTTAGCAGTGGGCTCAGGGCCATGAGGAAGGGAATTAGAGGAGAAGAATTAGCAACAGCCCACCATGTGTCCTGTCTGGCATGAATGGACAGGTGTTAGCTCTCCTCTGTATATGAGGATCTGATTTTCAGCTGAGTTGTCGATGTTGAAGCATGTTCCATTTCCACTTAGATTTTTATCCAGGATCCTTCTATCTAACCAACATGAACACAATGTCCTGCAGTAGCACATAGGAAAATTACATTGGGTGCAGTCTAGGAAATCTTAATCAGGGAGGGCCTGGTGATCCGAAAGCACAAAGCTGTCAGTGTCTATCAGGCAATTTAGTGGAATTTGGAGTCTGAAATGACACATAAGGCAGCCTAGGAACCTAGCTCTGTGTCACCTCCCCTCCCCTTCAGAGCCCTGGTTTACTAGGGAAGTGGCTGTGGTGGATGATCAGCTCAGTGAAAACCCAGCCTGGTTTTGTTTCCCCTCCACAATAGCCCCTGCATTTTTCCTTTCCTCGGTCCCAACTGTTACTACTGTATCACTTCAGGCCTTCCTCAAGTCTGGTTTACTGTCAAATAGCTTCCTAGCCCAGTACCTGGCTTTGAGCTTGTTCCTGTCTAAGCCGTCCAGTGTGCTTCTACCACATTTGCTGTCACCCTAAACATCACTTTGATCACATTGCTTTCCATTTAAATACTTTTGCTCTGCTTTTCCCAGACCTGGCTCTTACCCGTTAGGCTGCTTTAGGCTGACTTTTCCTGTTTCTCACTGTGTACCACTTAGCACTAGGCGGTTTGGTGTAGTGAGTTGCTCTGATTATTACGTCTGTGTTAAACGGAGATTAGAAGGCTTTTGAAGTCAAGGGTGATGGCTGTGTCTTTGAATTCCTCCCATAGTTATTCTTGTTGAAACACTCTGGGGAATAGATATAATTCTCAGACAGCAGAGTGTTGATGTGTAGGGAAAATGTTTACAATCTGAAAAATTACCTTGGCAGGCTGAGGACAAAGCCACAAAATTATAACTTGTTTTTCGGCTTTCTTCAGCCTCACCTCTACCAGCGAATTTCACTTTGGAGTTTTCTTATCTATAAAAGGGGAAGGGTTGAAGCGCGTTATTTGTCAGCTCCCACCCAACCCTGAAAGGCTTATTTTCTTTAATTCTTTCCCTTAAGCTTTCCATTGAAATTAAAACTGATGAGCTGTTTCTGGATCTTGAATTAGGAATTTTTCATTTCTTTGTAATTCTTTCCCTGACGCATTTTGCAGTTGTCTCCGGATATGTGCTGCTAAAAGAAATTTGGATTGCAATTTGGCTACTTTTTAGGAGAGCAGACAAAATGCCATACCATTCTGTTTTTCCTACTTGGAACGTTTCATTTGTAAAAGTAAAGCTTTTCAGTTTGGTGCACAATTCTAACATAATTCTCACTCTTCCTTTGCAGACACAATGAGGCGAGTGGTACGACAGAGCAAGTTTCGGCATGTATTTGGGCAAGCGGTGAAAAATGACCAGTGCTATGATGACATCCGGGTTTCTCGTGTGACCTGGGATAGTTCCTTTTGTGCTGTCAATCCCAGATTTGTTGCCATAATCATAGAGGCAAGTGGGGGAGGAGCGTTCCTTGTCCTCCCTCTGCACAAGGTAGGTAATTTGATCTTCCATTCTGGTAGACACCCTCTGATAGTCTCCATATTTTTTCCTTAATAGATTGACAGTTCACTAAGAATTGTATTTGTGAAACCATTAGACTCTGATGTAATTGAGGTTAAGTTCCACATGCCTTACTAACCACATCAGTTTTCCTCTAACAGAGGATCATTAAATAGAGTAGTGACCTCTGTTCTAGGGATGCCCTCTGTGGATGAAAACATTATTATAATGATGTTGTGAGCATGGGCAGGCATAGGAATTTTAAGATTGCATTCTTAATCATCTGCTTTTCACAAAAATTTTTCTTTTAGAGTGCAATTTTAAAAACAGGCTTTTACTCCAAAGTAAAGTTTTAAAAACAGTTACATTTTCAAATGGGCAGAAATTTGTAAGATAATATTCTCTTTTTTGTGAAGTCATAAGGATGAGCCCTTTTTCTTTTCTTTTTTCTTTCTTTCTTTCTTTCTTTTTTTTTTTTTTTTTGAGTAGGAAATGGAACAAAAACTCAAGAAAATGTCCTCAATACAGATTTCAATTCTGGACAATAATAAGTTTCAGCATAGGATTTAAACAGTGTTAACAAGTGGGAGAAGTAACGGATCTTTACTGAGAATGGTTCTATGTGTTCTTCAACTTCAGTGGGGTTCCAAGCCCTCTTCCTTCCTTTATCCTCCCAGAAAGCCTGCTTCCAGGTGGGAGATTAGATAGGAATTTTGTGCACTTGCTGACCAATCATGAATATGGCAGATCAAAATCTGTAGTTACTTTATCAGCAAATCCCAGAATTGCAAGTAATGAAGAAAAAAAGCTGTGAAGAGGGCCTAGAAACAGTTGTTTTCTGGTTAGCTTTTAGGAGGAAAGTGAGTTTGGTGAGTCCTGAGCTCCAATGATAAGGACTTGATGCTGGTGAGGATGCAGATGTTGAGTCGTATGACAGCTGTTTCCACTCTGCTGAAAACAGCAGGGGAAGTGGATCCCTGCTGTGTCTGAGCCCCTTATATTCAGGGTGCATCTCATCACAATGGACCGTATGATTCTGAGAGTGGTTACAATAAAGTGAATTTCTGTCAAAGGGTTGTTTCCCATTGTGTGTTGATGTTTTTTCCTTGGGAAAACTCTCATTGGGAAAATGTCCAATTCTCTTGGACTTTTGTTTCAGAGATGCTGGTGACTAACTTGTTTTATTATAACATCTAATTTTTACTTCAGTGGCCAGATAGCTAACACAGTAGAACCATCTCCTAACCAAAGAAGGGAGATGGGTGCCTTTGGGGAACAAATTTGATATGTGTTTTCAAATGTACCTTCTTATTGGCGAAGATGAATCTTTTCATTAAGTTGAAAATTTATTTTCTCTTTGGATACTTTTATTTCTGTTCAAAAAATTGTTGTTCAGTGGCAAATAAGTATACGACACTGTTATAACTGTTCTTAATCTGGTTTTGGAGTGGGGATTTGAACTCAAGGCCAGTTGGATTTGGTCTCCACATTGTTTTAGCTTATTCCTTCCCCAAGAGCAAGGGACATTTGGAAATCTGACATTTTACTGGTAGGCTTTATGGCAGCCAACTGAGAAGATAGCCATAGCTTGTCAGCTAAGGTCAGACACTGGAGCACAATGATCTGTTTTGGAGTTACGAGTTTTTTATTTCCCCTTTTATAGACTGAGGGATAAATGTAAGACATTTTTTTTTCCTTCAAAGAATTGGAACAAGCCAATTAAGAAGCACAAAATAGACATAATGAATGGCTAATCTTCCTCTGAATTCAGACATCTCATTTCAACTTTCACATCCACAAAGGTTCTGTGTCTTTGCTTTTACAAACCATGAGAAACTGAGTTTCACTTACCCATTTGAGGGAGACCTGTATGCAGTGCCCCAGCTAACTGATCTTATGATTTGGTTTTCCCTTGCATTCAATGACCTACACTTAATGAATATGTCCTTGTATTTCGTTCTTTAACCAGCATTGCGGGAACTAGGATAGAATAAGTTGCTTTATAAATTGTCATGTTTAGATGAGGTTTTGCTTTTTAGAGAAGCCTCAAGGGTCTTTCCCAGGCTATAATACTCTCTGTCTAGCTTTGCTCCTTAAATATTAGTTTGTTTTAGAGGAGGTGACATTGGTATAAACTAAGCCCTGTGACAACTATTGGAAATAAGATCAATACTTGGGTTTCTGTAATTGATAGGTTCACATATACTGTGTGAGATTTTTGTGTATTATAGTGTGTGTGTTTAGCTCTTAGTGGTAGTGTGGCATAGAGGAAAGATCACAAATCTGGGAATTGATGAGCTGTGGAGTTCAGTCCTGGCTCAGTCACTGACTTGTAGTGGGACGTGGATGTGTCTCTTTATCCTTCCGCTCCTCCATTTCTCTCTCTATAACATAAGCAGCTGTGTATAAAAGTTACTTTCTGGCCGGACGCAGTGGCTCACACCTGTAATCCCAGCACTTTGAGAGGCCGAGGCGGGTGGATCACCTGAGGTCAGGAGTTCGAGACCAGCCTGGGCAACATGGTCAAACCTCATCTCTACTAAAAATACAAAAAAAATTAGCCAGGTGTGGTGTCAGGCGCCTGTAGTCCCAGCTACTCGCAAGGCTGAGGCAGGAGAATGGCGTGAACCCAGGAAGCAGAGCTTGTAGTGGGCTGAAATCATGCCACTGCACTCCAGCCTGGACAACAGAGCGAGACTCCATCTCAAAAAAAAAAGTTATTTTCTGCCTTGGTAATTCTAGATGATGTCAGAAATGCTTCTCACCTCCCATGGTTCTCAGCTATGAAGTGATTTCCAATGCAGCTGGTGTGTACTCAAAATTCAGCAAACACATTTGTTCCATTTTTGTCCCCCTAATTCAGTGTATAACTTTGGAAAGTAGATGCCTTTTTACTCCTGACTGCTTTTTCACTAAGGCAAAGCTGAGCCCAGCAAAGAGGAGTGGTCCTGTGGTCCCTTATGACAGTTGTGTCATAAGGGTAATTGTGTGTGCCTGGGTAATTCTCAGAAGGATCTGCTGTGGCAGGGCTTGGCACATGAGCCCTGGAGCGTCAGGTGACACTTGCCTTTCTTTTCTTCTGAGTTGCTATTCCTACCTGAGATGCTGGCTGGTTACCAGGCATCAGTAGCTGGTAGAAAATAGAACCATCTTCCATGTTATCAGAAAACCTACATTTCTCTATGGGGCTGACTGCCTTCTTGATATCTACCTTATAGTTTTGGTATAGTCATGAATATTTGAATAATGGTTATACATTTTACAGCTGATATTTGATTGTTTATACAATATGAGTGAGTCTTCATATGTGATTAGTTGGTTTGATTGTCTATAAGCTGAGTACATGCTGTGTGCCAGTACCTGTGCCCTTCAGGAGCTTATGTCTAAGAAAGCGTCCTAGCAGATTGCTGGCACTGAGGTGTTTGTCTCCTCGTTAAAAGTACAGCCTCGAAGAAGAAATATGATGGGGACTCCAACTACACGGTGAACCCATTAATCCCTTTTCAGTACAGGGCTTTGTAATACTAGGGCTCTTTACCCTGGAAAAGAGACTCCTATAACTTTAGTGTCTTGGCAACTATGAAATAGTTCTATCATGAGGTGTCGCTTTGGTTTAAAGGCAAAGAAAAACTAAATTCCCGGTTATAATATGAAGATAGCAATGATGTTTAGATGTGTGTTAGGCTCCAATACATGTTGATAACAGCCTGGGATAATTTTAAACATGAACCTTAAGAGGTGGGTATGGCTTTTAATAGTTACCTCATGGGCTTCTGAGAATGTTTTCCCTTTTTTGTTTCTGGTTATAGACAGGCAAGTTAGCTTTGGTGATGCATTTGGGACTCTGTACATAATAATATTGAATATGTACATGTTGGAATTAAGGTGGATTATGACCCTTTCAGAAAGGCTCCCATTTGAAAACATGGTTTTCCATGAATTTCTTTTGAAAGCTATTTAGTGTCAGCAGTAAATAAGGCTTATTATTGCAACCTCATGAGGCTTGTGGTTAGATTCTGGGAGAATGTAAAATAAGTTAGATATGGTCTCTGTCTTCTAGGACTCAACATCTGAAGTGAAAAGAGTAATAGGGATAAATACATCAAAGCCCATGCATATACAAAGACACACACACACACATGCAGCAAGCAGCATGCTTAAGAATGAATGTATGCTTATTTTAAGCGTATGGTTTATCAGGTTTTTTGTTAGGAAGGTTTTATTAGGGAAAGTGGGATTTTTGAAGCGGTTGCTGCTGGAGGAATATGGAAAGTCCTCAGTCCTGAGGTGGGGTGATTTAGATTAGCACACGTGATTCTCACTCTCTTTTGTAATGCTTCCATCAAGCTGTGGCTTGCCACTCTGCCATGACTTTTCAAGGTGTGGCTTGGTGCATTTACTTATTCTTTAGTCCTTCAGAGGATGAATAATAGCAGTCTTGCTGAACACAAGTTAGCTTTGTGGTTTTGGCTATGAGGGATACTTTTTTTTCTTGCCACAACTGCACAAGCTGCCTTGTCTCAAGAGCACACAGGTTTTCAGCCCTCTGTGTAATCTACCACGTTGGCATGAATAAGCCTTTCCTTTGTGGAGCAGCCACACTCGTGATGTAGATAGAACTGAGGCATTCCCTCCCTATTGTGAACCGTGGAGGCTCATACACACCAGTGTTTCTGGATAGACACACATACAACCCCTCGCCTCCCCCCACCACACACACACACACACACACTTCAAATCACAACAAGCCTGTAAATCCTGCCTTAAACAAGTAAGAGTGGGAGGAATCAGTACGAATTATATGCTCTAGATCTCTTGACATTCTCTTGGGTGGAGGATGCAAACTAGATGGCTCCTGTCTTCCCAAATTGCTTTATTTCTCCCTTCCTTCCTTGAGTATTGTGAAGTACTGTGAAGCAACTTTGGTGAATCGGAGTGATAGCTGATTTCACCCTCACAGTAACTGCCTGGGACAAGAGCACTGCTCTGGCCAGGATAGGATGGGTATGGCCAGGTCTCTTAGTTTTTTGGATCATGATCTCTTCCTCTCTCCCATGAGCTCCTTTGTTGTAGCTGTGTGGTACTTTCTTATACACAACTGTGTTTCTCCCATTTATTTTAGGAACTGTGTATGGGAATATTTGGGATCTTGCTTTATTTATGTCTGTGAACCGTTTTTCAACTCATGTTGCAGTTTTTCATCTAGGGTTTTATGAAAGAATTTAGCTCTACAGAAAATCATTTGAGTGACTGTTTTTTTTAGTTCTCCCAAGGATGATACATAGCCAGTCTTCTAGATGCATAGGATGGAAAAGAGCTCATTGCCTATAATAGCATATATTAGGGCATTAGGACTTTAATGTCTTATAGAACCTAGGTTGATGAGGGCTGCTTTAGAATGTTTCTGTCATGTTTGTTGAGGAAGAGATCTTGATTCATTTCAGTCAGTATTCCACTAACGATGCTACTTGGTGGTCTCTTCTTACTGTTCAGTATCCAGCTCAGATGTTGCCTTTGATTATTTACTGAAACAGAGGAACTCATCCATTGGGTTATCTTAGTTGCTTCTTCATACCACTGGTACCACAGGCTGTGTTATCACATTATTAAAATTATTATTCACTTAACAGATGGAGGGAGTGGTTAGAATTATTTGCTCTTGATCTCTGTACTCACTTGGATAGAGGATGCAAACTAGGTGGCTATGTATGTGGTAGGCTTTTGTGCAGGCTCTCCAAAAACTTGCCTTACTATATTGTGGTAGGTGGCCTCCCACATTGAATAGAGCTGGCCTGTGTAACCACAGGGTATGATGGAATTGATGGAGTGTGAATTCTGAGACTAGGTTATAAAAGCTCACTGGCTTCTGCTTTGTCTCTTTTGGAGCTGCCATGTTGTGAGGATACTCCAGCAGCTCTGTGGCAAGGTCCATAGGACCTCCTGACGACTGCCAGCACCAACTTAACCAACCAAGCGATGAGCCATCTTGAAAGTAGATCCTGCAGCCCTAGTCAAGCCATCAGGTGACTGCAGCCCTGGTTGACACTATCTCATGAAAAACCCGGGGCCAGAGCCACCCACATAAGCTGTTTTTGAATTCCTGATCCTCAGCAACTCTGTAATAAATGTTTATTGTCTTAATCAGCTGAATTTTAGGATAACTTGTTAATCAGCATTTGATAACTAATACATATATTCTTAGACTGTATTACTTGACTCATAATGTTAGTTCACACAATTCATATATGAGTAATTCACAATGACCTAAAAGGCTTTCTGGTAGTTTTGAACACTGTATTTCCACCTAGCCTTTAAAACAAAAATCTACATAGAAATATAATATCTATATAGATATAAACATTCTTAAGTCCTAAGTGAATAATTGAGGGATTCCTTGCAATAGCAAGAGAAAGTTATGTTATGTGGCAAGATTTTGTTATCCTGTATTCCATGATGCCTTCATATAACCTAAAAAAATGTGTTATAAGATCATAGTCATTATCTCATACTTAACTTCAATTGTGTTATTAGTTTTCAGGAAAGAATGTGCAGTGTTAACATGGATGGGACTAAAAGTGATGTTTTATTTTCTTCTTTATAATTACCTGCACTTAAAAATATTTTTTTACAATGAACTTATTACATATTGAGATTTTGAAAAATACTATCAGTAATATTACCAGAGCACATATAAAGAGCTAACTATTGCTTAAATGTTTGTGAAACTTAACACAATACTTCAGAAAAATCACATTCATTCATTCACATACTCATTCCTTAGTGCCTGCATGTGCAGGGACCTGTGGTGGGTTTTTGCTTTTTTTTTTTTTTTAAATTGAGACAGAGTCTTGCTCTGTTTCCCAGGCTGGAGTGCAGTGGTGCGATCTCTGCTCACTGCAACCTCCACCTCCCAGGTTCAAGCAGTTCTCCTGCCTTAGCCTCATGAGTAGCTGGGACTATGGGTGCGTACCATCACGCCTGGCTAATTTTTATATTTTTAGTAGAGACAGAGATTCACTGTGTTGGCCAGGCTGGTCTCGAACTCCTGATCTCAAGTGATCCTCTTGCCTTGCCCTCCAAAAGTGGGATTACAGGCGTGAGCCACCACGCCCAGCCAGGCTTTTAAGAAGCTTCAATAACTGTGCTTGATCTCTCCAGGGGGCTGCTTTGTGCGTGAAGTGCTTTAGCACTGGAGTGTGAGAGATCAGTTTCACCCTAGGCTTAGGAGGTAAGGAAGACATCACAGAGAAGGTTCAGTTTGAATTCAGGCTTTGTTTTGTTTTTTTTCTCTGTGTAGGAGCTAAAGATGAAACAGAAGAGGAGCCAACCCAGCTTTTAAACTGTTAAGTTAGTAGAGGGGCTCTGTCCCCAGGAGGGCAAAGAAGTAGGTGGTCAGCACGTTCCTCCTTCAGACTCCAGGATCTCTAGTTTAGGTGGATTTTTATAGTATTGCAGAAATAGAATATTTGATTGGAAGGGAAGCAAATCACTTATGCATAGTGTGAACTAACATTATGAGTCAAAAGAAGCTAAAGGATAGCTTTTCAGTAGAAAATCCTACGTTTCGTGACCCTTTCACTTTCAGTGTGAATTTGGCAAAATTGGTATTTTCCTTGCTTGTTATGGGGAAAAGAATTAGAATAAGCACTGTTTTATATTTTAGGATCTTTGTTATAACTAGATCAGCGTGGCATCTTTCCTTTATATCATCTTTAGGAAAAAGCAGTGGCTTCTGTCACCTTCATAGAAATGAGACTGCAGAATGTCAGCAGATTGTACGTGGATTGTCCTCTTCATGAACAGTGTCTCCATTTTTTCACTTGGTAGGGTGGGATCATTCCTCTGTTCTACAGTTGTAGAAATTGGAACTCAGATTGAGTGGTTGTCTAAGACCGTGAGGTTGTTTGTGGATTAGAACTTAGGTTGCTGTATCCTTATTTGATTTGTACATGTATATTTTTCTTAATTTTTTTTCTGAGTGTGAATAATTTTTTTTTTTTTTTTTGGTATAGAATCTGTGATCTAGTCGGGCGCGGTGGCTTACTCCTGTAGTCCCAGCGCTTTGGGAGACCGAGGCAGGTGGATCACCTGAGGTCAGGAGTTCGAGACCAGCCTGGCCAACATGGTGAGACCCCGTCTCTACTAAAAATACAAAAATTAACTGGGCATGGTGGCACATGCCTGTTATTGCAGCTACTCGGGAGGCTGAGACAGGAGAATGGCTTGAACATAGGACACAGAGGTTGCAGTGAGCCGAGATCATGCCATTGCACTCCAGCCTGGGCGATAGAGCAAGACTCTGTCTCAAAAAAAAAACAAACTGTAGTCTAATGGACACTGAATCCTTTGCATTCTTTCTCTGGGATTAGAGAGTTTAATAACAAAAACAGTAACTTGTCAGGTCTTTCATTCTGTCAGTTCAGAGAATTGTCTTAGGTTTGGAAAATACTTGGTCTATACCATGCCTTGTGAGGACACAGTGGCAGTGATGAAATTGCAGCAGTTCACATTTGTTGCGGGCTTCCTTTAAGTGCCAGGCGCCATGCTGATAAGTGCCTTCTTTCATGGGCTACTTGAGAGGGAATGGCAGTCTCCTGACGGTGCTTTTCTGTGTGATCCGCAGTCTCTGCCAGCACCTGCTGGATTTGCATTGGCTGCATGTCCGCCTTACTGTGCATTGCTGACAGGCAATTTCCATTTCTACACATTGCGGTACTCTGTTTTAGACAACAGTGGCAGTGCCGGTAGCCCTTTGTACAGATGTGGACGTTTGGCACTTGGTAGCTTTGGTGTTAGGGGCAGAGGATTTTGTTCGGAGCCGGCCAGTGTCCTGACATGTCATGGGATGCCCATTCACTGCATCCTGAAATAGATTCTGTCTGATGCCTGGAGCACCTTCAACTGCCAAGTGTATGGGCTGTGAAAAGCTGGGGGACAGGACTGGGAGGGATGGAGGATGCAGGGGGAGGGCACCAGGTGCAGAACAATGACTTCCAAATTATGTCACGAGCTGCCAGCCACACGAGCGCGGCCTGGCCTTATTACCACATGAAGTGCCACAGAAGGGCCTTTTCATTTTCTCCTTGTGACTGTGTTTTCCACAGTCTTGCTGAGAGGGGTGGGGTGGGCACCCTGCTCACTCCCAGTTAACAATGGAGCACAAAGTCCTGGCAGAAGGAACTTCCCAATGTACCCCGGGGCTGTTTTTGATGACAGTGAGTGGCTGTGACTCACTGTAAGTGTGTGCCCTGGCAGATGATGGTTTCCACCCCACCCCCTCCCCTGGAGATGAGCAGGCAGCCTTTGTGCGTTTCCTTGGCCAGCTTCTCCTGCTGCTGCAGTTCACTGATATGTCCACAGCAGCCGGCCCGCAGGCCTGACAGGGCTCTGACAGTGGTTTTTACCATATATGGCCATCAGAGCGCTGTGGCTGTCAGCCGGCCAGGATAATTTCCTTCCTTTGCTTTGATTGGCTGCACGGGTGGCTCAGAGAATGGTGGGATCTGAGAGTGTGTGGTGAAGAGAAGCCACTGAGTCAAGTGCAAAGAACGTTTAACTCTTTCCTGGGTTTGTGGAGCGCGCCCGTCTGTGCTAAGCAGGCCAGCAATTGCTGCCAGCTGAAGCCCTCACTGTGTAAACATGGTAACCCCAGTCTGGGAAAGCTGCTATATCTCTGGTAAAGAAAGGTATCTGAATACACATTACTCTGAAATAAACTGAAGGTGTCATGAACACATTTCTGCAGTCATGGTTTTGCCTAGAAGCCACCTTACAACCACATGTAGCAAATCATCTGCTCCTGCTAAGTTGAGTACCTTTGCCAGTTAGGGATGGGACCTGAGTTGAGTCCGGGGAAGACTGAGCTGAGAGGGCGTGTGATGGAAAACATGTCTGCTTTCTTGGAGGAACAGTGACTTGGGTTTCATTTCTGGCTGGCTGAATTGAGTCTATACTACAGTCCTCTTGCTTTTGTGAACTGACTGAATCATGGAGCCCAAGGCATTAGCCTCCCACCCCCCAAAAAAGGTTGTAATATTTTTATATTTTTCATCTCCAAGGAGGGTGGATTTTCATTCTGAGGCCTGTGGATTAAACCAGTGCAGAGCTGCAACGGGAAGGGTTAGCCCTGGAGCTCTTCAGCATTCACAGAGCGTTTCAGTAGATCAGTCTCCAGTGTCATTTGCTTACTATGAGGGCTTAGACAACCAGTTTCTCTATTTTCTAATTTGATATTGAATGCTTTAATTTCCCATATTGCATTTACATCTATAGTTCTTTTGCTTTTCAACTTTTGCTTTCCAGCTCAATTTTACTTTAACTAGATTCTGCCTCATCTTGGGTTCTAAGTTTTTATTTGTTCTTAGCCCAGAAGCATCATATGGAATTACTTGTGTGCAATAATGAGCAGAAAGTATTAGGTTTTCACTTTATAAATTCTTTAAGTCAGGAAGTTAGGAAATACAGCTACTCTGGTTGCTATCGCATATTTGGGCAAGGTGGAGTAAGGAAATGTTAACTTTTCTGTGTTTTTGCTTTCTGATAATAAAATGTTTGTAGTTTTACAATAACTTCCCTCAGGTTCTTAATTGATTTTAAAATATGGTCTATTCAGTGTTAAACCTAGTTTTTAGAGAGGATCTGCAATGCTAAAATTATTTGTTTGGCATTTTCACTTCTGTCCAAAAAGACTGCTGTTTTTCACTCACAGGCAGGTGAAGTCTCTACAGGCCCATACTCCCTTTCCCCAGCAGCTTTTGTTTCTAGCTTACCTTACCTTACAGGGTAACTCAATCTGAAGGGTTTATTCCAGAGCACCTCCTTTTACCTCAGGGTTGGTGTTTCTGGTTCCCTTAAAGTAAAGCCGCTTCAGAATGTTTTATTCCTGGGCCATGAGCTGTCACTCTCAGGGACCAGCCTGTGCATAAGTCATATATTGTGTGCGCCCATCTTTTTGGTCTGCTGCTGAGTCTCTGTTTTATTTCTATGTGGCTGTCCCCTTGTCCCATGACCACAATCGCTCTAGCTCCTCCCCGTGGAGCAGCAGGGGCTTAAGAGATTCCAACAAAACATGTATCCACATAAATAATACTGTCATAAGAAAAAGGAAGTTGAAAAAAATGGAAAACCCACTTCAATAGATATCCTTCTGACTCCTTTGAACTCTGCACAGTGTGAATGGAGTCCTTATGCTTGGGCTGAAAACTTCCTCTACTTCTGAGCACATGTGTGACTTAACATCCTTCTTGCTGAGTTGAAGAATTCTCAGTATGTATCACCCAAAGCCTAAAATAAGTTATGATTGAAATTTGGGCACATAAAGTGATTTTGATACTCATTTTTTCCTAAAATGAAAACTTAGATGAATATCAGGTAGGGGTTTGAACAATGTGGAAATCTTTAACTGTTCCTTGAGTCAGGTCATGTATAATATCTTTGCTTGCCTTCCGCAGGATGGAGTGGGGGCTCTTAGGCCCTTATATCTTCAGGTATTGTAACCAGTCTGGATAATAGGGATAGAGGATCAGGAGCTGGAAAAGTACTGGAAGTGAGACAGCTGCCTGAGTTGGATTAGATAAGGGAAACTGTGTAGAAAGCAGTATGAATGCAGCACCCTAGGAAGGTTTGGGTTTATACGATGCACTCCAGAATGCAAACTTGAAAGAAATTGTATGTGGGATACCTTGAGCTTCTTAAAGGGGAATATTTGATTTGACTTATCACTTGAGTGAATGTGTGTCACTTTTTATCCCCATGGGAATTTATTACTTTGTGAAAACATACATTAGTTATGAGAGAGAGTAAGCCTGCTGGGTAAAGCATTGTGTGACTTTAACAAAATATTACATTTCCTTTCTTGCAGGAACCAGTGATTAGCAGATTGATCCATCTTTTTTGTTTTTTCAGGGACGGATTCTTGCTCTGTCGCCCAGGCTGGAGTGCAGTGGTACGAACTCAGCTCACTGCAAACTCTGCCTCCCGGGTTCAAGTAATTGTCCCACCTCAGCCTCCCAGGTAGCTGGGATTACAGGTGCCCACCACTGTGCCCAGCTAATTTTTTTTTTTCTGAGACAGAGTCTCAATCCGTCGCCCAGGCTGGAGTGTAGCGGTACAATCTCGGCTCACTGCAACCTCCGTCTTCTGGGTTCAAGTGATTCTCCTGCCTCAGCCCTCCTGAGTAGCTGGGATTACAGGCATGTGCCACCACACCTGGCTAATTTTTGTATTTTTAGTAGAGACAGAATCTCACCATGTTGGCCAGGCTGGTCTCAAACTCTTGACTTCAGGTAATCCACCTGCCTTAGCTTCCCAAAATGCTGGGATTATAGGTGTGAGCCACTGTGCCTATCCTGTATTTTTAGTAGAGATGAAGTTTCACCATGTTGGCCAGGCTGGTCTCCAACTCCCAACCTCAGGTGATCCACCTGCCTCGGCCTCCCAAAGTGCTGGGATTACAGGTGTGAACCACCGCGCCCGGCTTAGATTGATCCATTTTAACACCAATTGGTAGTGTCTTCAACCGCAAACCAATGTGTGGGTCAGAAACAATTATGTGAGGAATCATTCTTACATGAAGAAACAGTCATTCTGAATGATCTTTTGTAATATGTAGGACATATTGGAAGCAAAATTCTCAATGTTGAATTTTGAGAGTTTGGGAAGGTGAACATGACTGCTGTACATGTGTAATACACCACTAGCTGCTTTAAAAACACACCCCAGCACAGAACTTTATTGAGACGCATCTGTCAGAATTTTCTGTACATGTTTGTGTACATTAACAGTTTTTTACTGCACTCAGTACTGCCCTCAATATGTAGGATGAGTGTACTTCTTAAATGTGGATTCCTTTTTAGAAGGAGATGTGAGATTGATAAATAAGATATACTGGGCTGGGCATGGTGGCTCACGCCTGTAATCTCAGCACTTTGGGAGGTCGAGGTGGGTGGATCACCTGAGGTCAGGAGTTTGAGACCAACCCGGCCAACATGGTGAAAAAAATACAAAAATTACCTGGGCTTGGTGGCGTGTGCCTGTAATCCCAGCTACTCAGAAGGCTGAGGCAGGAGACTCGCTTGTACCTGGGAGGCGGAGGTTGCAATGAGCTGAGATTGTATCGCTGCACTCCAGCCTGCATGACAGAGGGAGACTCCATCTCAAAAAAAAAAAAAAAAAGTGGGGGATACATTGTTAATAAGTGGAAGCTGTTGTGATTTTCCAGTAAAATTGATAGGAAATGCCCTTACAACTAAGAAATATCATTTCTTCTTTTTTCTTTTTTTAAATTTTAATTAAATTATTATTATTATTATTATTATTGAGACAGAGTCTCACTGTCACCCAGGCTGGAGTACAGTGGCGCAGTCTTGGCTCACTGCCACCTCTGCCTCCCAGGTTCAAGCGATTCTCGTGCCTCAGCCTCCTGAGTTGCTGGGACTATAGGCACACACTATCACGCGCAGCTAATTTTTGTAATTTTGGTAAAGATGGAGTTTCATCATGTTGGCCAGGCTGGTCTTGAACTCCTGACCTCAAGTGATCCACCCGCCTCAGCCTCCCAAAGTGCCGAGATTAGAGGCGTGAGCCACTGTGCTTGGCGTTATTATTTTTTTTGAAACAGTGTCTTACTCTGTCACCCAAGGTGGAGTGCAGTGGCGCGATCATAATTCACTGCAGCCTTGACCTCCTGGGCTCAGGTGATCCTCCCACCTCAGCCTTCCGAGTAGCTGGGACTACAGGTACATGCCACTACACCTGGCTAATTTTTGTATTTCTTTGTAGGGACAGGGTTTGCCATGTTGCACAGGCTGATAGAAATATTTCTTTTTTTTTTTTTTTTTTTTTTTGAGACGGAGTCTGGCTCTGTCGCCCAGGCTGGAGTGCAGTGGCCGGATCTCAGCTCACTGCAAGCCCTGCCTCCCGGGTTCACGCCATTCTCCTGCCTCAGCCTCCCGAGTAGCTGGGACTACAGGCGCCCGCCACCTCGCCCGGCTAATTTTTTTTGTATTTTAGTAGAGACGGGGTTTCACCGTGTTAGCCAGGATGGTCTCGATCTCCTGACCTCGTGATCCACCCGTCTCGGCCTCCCAAAGTGCTGGGATTACAGGCTTGAGCCACCGCGCCCGGCCAGAAATATTTCTTAAGGTTTATGTTGAATTTAGTGTGCCTAAAGAGGAATGTTTTTTGCTAAGTTATTTAAGTTATGAACTTTCCTTTTTAGAGCAATTTGATAAAGTTATATTTTTACTGATGCTTACATTTTGATTTTCATTCCCCTTGTCCCCGCAAAATGCCCATTGGAGGAAATGTTGCCTAACTCTGTGGGTTTTGTTGAAGTATCAGTCTCCAGGAAGTCGGCTGTGTTTTAGCTACTTCAAGATTTTTAAGTGTTTTCCCCAAAGCAAATGATAGTGCTTGTATCTGGGACGGTTTCTGCCATGGTGAAGGTTGCTGGCTGGAACAAGCTGAAAGACATCACCCTCAGCTCTGGCCAGCCACGTGGAAATTGTGCCATTACACCTCTCCCTTGTGCCAGCTGTATACACGCTTTGGAAGCTGAATTTTCCTTTCAGCTCATGTTGCTTGGCTCTGGGCAGGCTGTACTGGATCTTTCAGATAATAATGTCTGCAGGCCAGTGTCCTGACCTATTTCACCAATGTCCCACGAGTTTATGAACTGGCTCTGGGCCAGAGCCTTTGGGAAACTTGGTGCTGGCCATTTTTGCCACTTGTTGGGTTGACATGCTAGTAATCCCAATCATTTGGAGTTTTAGCTAGAGAGATACAATAAAAGCTATCCTATGGCATGTGATTGAGAAGAGTAAGTAATCAGTGAATCAATATTTATTTAAAGCAAAGAGTCTAAATGGCTATTACATTTTCAGCTAAACTACTTCAATTCCATGCCAGAAAAGTAGTAATATTCTAGATTAAGCAACAGAGGTCATTTATGCCTAATGAAATAGTTGACTGATATGTTAGTAAAGTGAGGTTTTTCTGTCTCTAAGCCTTGGAAGATTGGTGGGAGGTTCTTAAATAAGTCATTTTTTAGTTTGAAAAGATATCTAAGAGCTGGCTTTAATTCTTGTACATCTTCCTTTCAGCCTCTGCATTCATTTAAATTTGCTGCTTACAGGTTCAGGTAAGCTGTGCTGTCACCATGACATGTAGTGGATGTCTTTCTGAATGGCCCCTCTCAATCTAGCTAATTATACATAGATTCTTTGGTTTATTCACTACATGATAAATGAGTGTCGTGCGGACGAATGAGAATGGTGTTCTAGTGCAAAATGTCTTCAGAATGATGTTTCCTCGTCTTTACCATATAAGTCCGTTATTAGTATGGTTTCCTTTAATCTCCATGAACTGGAGCCCTCAGCAGTTTGTAAGTGGCCAGCTTTGCATTTTTAATAACATATACTGATTTGGTCAAATATGTTGTTGTGCTTTTGTTTTGATCTGATTATGAGTAAGAAGATATTTGGAGGTATAAGCCCTTGAAAGCAGGATAGCTGATACTTGACTGTGTGTTTGTGAACATCCAGCATGCCAAATAATCAGTGTACCTTTAAAATGCCATCTACCCCCATACTCTCTTCACATATTTACAGATATTTAGTCAATTGCTTTTCTCTTGTGCTACAGTGGAATACTACTTCCTCTGTTTTAAGGATTTATGGTGACATCACAACCAGAGGAAGCAGCTGCTTGTAGAATATCATTTTTTATTAACTCGGTTTCTGATGGCCAGTTGCCAATAATTTTAAACATTACTTGTGTGCCTTTTCTTACAACCCATGACATAGTGGAAATTTTCTTTTCCCTATCAAATCTAGTATGGCTGGTCAGTGATATTTTAGATCTTTGCTTCTTGACTTTCTCTGTGCCTCAGCTTCTTTATTTAGAAAGTAAACTAAAAAATACAAAAAAACTAGCCGGGCGAGGTGGCGGGTGCCTGTAGTCCCAGCTACTCGGGAGGCCGAGGCAGGAGAATGGCGGAAACCCGGGAGGCGGAGCTTGCAGTGAGCTGAGATCACGCTGCTGCACTCCAGCCTGGGCCACAGAGCGAGACTCCGTCTCAAAAAAAAAAAAAAAAAAAGAAAGGTAATAAAGTTCCCACATCTTAAAGGTTGTCATGAGGGGACAAGTTATCAAGGTCTTGAGACAGTTCCTAGCATGTAATTTAAGTACTTAAAAAGTGTTAGCCATTGTTATTTGTTTTGATAGAAAGGATGGAAATAGGTGGCAGTTGCTCTTTCAGTGACATTCAGGTTCCAGAGAAAAATATTGAGCCCTGGTACTTTCAGGCTGTAGATTTATTGGGGCTGAGCTGGAAATGGCAGTAATGCTTATTATTATTGTCAAATATCTTGACTGAAGAATACTGGTGAATAGCTATTAACTTTTAGCCAGGGTTATTTAATTTTAACTTCAAAAAAGAAGCCATTTAGTAAGAAGCTTCTTAGTATGTAATTAAGAACAACTAGTACTAGTGCTTCCAGATTCCCCTCAAAATTGTTTTATGTTTGAACAAAAGCTCTTCTTAGCCCAGATTGGAAAAAATCATTTGGTGTTCTTGGAAGTTCAGAGCTCAGTACTATACTTGGCCATCAAGGATGCCAAATGTGGTTTCCTGAGCAGAGCCTAGCAATCAAAGACCCTGATGTAAAACAAAACAACTCAGGTAGAAAAGCTTTTTTCCTTGGGAGTAAAAAAAAATTTTGTAATGCAAAGTTAGTAACAATGCATTGATGTATTTCTTAACTTTATTATATTTTAAATTCTTTTTTCAAAATAAAAAATGTATCAAATAAGATAAAGGGCACACATGTACTCACCAGATTAAACAGATGTTAATATTTTCCCATATTTGTTGCATATTTCCCCTTTTTGAAAAAAGTAAAGCAAAACAGATACAGGTAAAATACCATTCCCATTTATTTTCTCCTTCCCCAGAGGTAATCTTTTCTTCAAATATGTATCATATTTTTATTACATGTATGTTTATCTGTAGCATATGCTTTTATTTCATGTGTCTTAAACTTTTATGTAAATATTTATTCCCATACTGAAGGACAGTGAAATTGCTTCTATTTTGCAACTATTTCCAACAATGTGGCAATAAATATTCCTCTTGTACAAAATATGGGAGCATCTCTCTCACCCGGACCACCTAGGAGTGGCATTGCTGGGCTGGACATCCTCACCTCTGTTACCAAATTGCTCTTGAAAGGAATTGTAACAAGGTATTCTGTAAGGAGTTTATGAGTTCCTCTTTCCTGACATCTTTGTCAGCACATGTATTTAGACTTTTAAATGTTTACCAGTTTTGATGAGTATAAAATGTCACCTTGTTGTTTTAATTTGTAGTTCTCTAATTATCAGTGAGATTGAAGTGTCTTTTCACACATCTATTGCCTCTTCAGGTTTTCTTCCCTATGAGTTCTCTGCTCATGTAATTTGCCCATCATTCTGTTTGGTTGTTGATTTTGTTGGGTATGTATGTTGCATACCTCTTCTTGCACTTTGTAACTTGTCTGTTCATTTACATTTTTAAAGAACAACTCACACTGCTGAATTTGGTTTCCTTTTGTTGCTGCTGTTTGTGAGGAGCTTTGCATCAATATTTATGTCATATACGCTTCAATTTTTCTCCCTTGTACTGCCCGTTGTGTCAAGGTGTTACGTTCCTTATATGATGAATTCAGGGGCACTTTACTTTTTTCTATTCTCTGGAAAGGTTTGTTTGAAATGATATCTTCCTTGAATATTTGGTGACACTCACCTGTAAAACCATCTGGGCCTAGTGTTTTTTGGTGTTTGGTGATTGATTGATTTATTAGGGGTTGGTGATGGGTAGAGTGATACTACTGATCTTTTATGGTTATAGATCTAATTTACATTTATTTATTCTTAAATATGTTTTGATGTTACTTTTACTTCTGTGAGATTGTGTATTTCATCTAGAGTATTCAAATTTATATATAGTCAAATGTTATTCCTAGTATTTTCATACTCTGTACATTTCTACTTTATTTGTAAGTTATGTCCCTTTTAAAATTATTGGTATTCATTTGTGCCTTATCTCTTTTCCTGATCTATCCAGTTTAGTTGATTGTGTTATTTAGTTTTTTTCCACTGATTTCTTTTCTTACTTTTTTTTTTTTTTTTGAGACAGAGTCTTGCACTGTTGCCTGGGCTGGAGTGCAATGGCGCGATCTCAGCTCACTGCAACCTCTGCCTCCCAGTTTCAAGCAATTCTCTTGCCTCAGCCTCCTGAGTAGCTGGGATTACAGGTGCCCCCCACCACGCCTGGCTAATTTTTTGTATTTTTAGTAGAGACAGGGTTTCATTATGTTGGCCAGGCTGGTCCTGAACTCCTGACCTCGTGATCTGCCCGCCTCGGCCTCCCAGAATGCTGTGATTACAGGCATGAGCCACTGTGCTCGGTGTATTTTCTAATAATTTTACATTCTTTGGATGTACTCTGTTCATTTTCTAACTTCTCAAGATAGCAACTCAATGCATTAATTTTCGGTCTTTTCTACTATATGCATTTAAGACTGTCCATTTTTCACTAAGATCTGTTTTAGTTGTGTCTTGCACATTTGGATATATTGTGTATTGCTCAGTTTTAACTTTGTTATCCATTATGATTTTTATAAAACTGAATTATTTAGTAAATTAAAATATTTTCAAAGGTACTGGAGATTTTTGGTTTATTTTTCTATTAATTTTTAATTGTATTGCATTATACTCAGAACATGCTCTACATGCTATTGACTCCTTGGTATTTTTTGAGATTTGCTTCATGGTCTCCTAATTGATAATTTAAAAAAAATAAATTTTTTTTTTTTTTTTTTTTTTTTTTTTTTTTGAGACGGAGTCTCGCTCTGCCGCCCAGGCTGGAGTGCAGTGGCCGGATCTCAGCTCACTGCAAGCTCCGCCTCCCAGGTTCCCGCCATTCTCCTGCCTCAGCCTCCCGAGTAGCTGGGACTACAGGCGCCCACCACCGCGCCCGGCTAGTTTTTTTGTATTTTTAAGTAGAGACGGGGTTTCACCGTGTTAGCCAGGATGGTCTCGATCTCCTGACCTCGTGATCCGCCCGTCTCGGCCTCCCAAAGTGCTGGGATTACAGGCTTGAGCCACCGCGCCCGGCCAAAAAAATAAATGTTTAATGTGTGTTTGAAAAAAGTGTATTTTTAAATGTTAGGTACAAGGTTATATATATTCATTAGATCAAACTTGTTAATTTTTATAAAATCTTCTGTATTCATATTAATTTTGTCTGTTTAATTTCTTAAATCTTTGTTGAAATCTCTTAAGATTACGACTTTGTCATTTTCTTCTTCGAGTTCTGTCAACATTTGCCTTAATTATTTTGAAATTGTGTGGTTAGATTAATTACACTTTATAGTGGCAATATAACTTTCCAGTGAATTGTTTCTTTAGATGTCAGGTAGTGATATTAATCTCTAATAGCACATTTCACCTTAAAGTCTGTTTGTTCTGGTATTAACTACCAGGTATACTTTTTAATATGTCCCCCTCCTTTATTTGCCTTTTGGTGCCATTATTTTTTAAAAATATGTTTTGTAGCTGGATTTATAATCTAATCTGAGAGGCCTTGTCTTTTATCTAGTGAACTTAATCTTGCATTTACTACAAATCATGATTTATAGCTGGTTTTGTTTCCACCATCTTTGTGCTTTCTAGTTTTCATGCTTTTTTTTCTTAAAAAATTTGTCTGTGCTTTTCATGAGTTGCATTCATACTTTCTTTGGTCCTTTTTTTCTTTTTATTTTCTCTTTCTATTGGATTGAGCCGGTTTTTAAGTTCTAGCTATTCTAGTACACCTCCACCAGAAATTATACATTCTGTCTTTCCTTTCAGTATTTACTCTTCATTTGGACATCTTTACTTAAAGTCTAAAATTAGTCAATTTTAAAGTCCGATCATATGCCTTTTACCTTAAATGGTATTGTTGTCTAATATTTTATTTCTGTCTTTTTAAAATCTGTACTCCAAGTAGGTATTATTAGTACTGTTTTACATAGTACCTGTTTGTATTTGCTTTATTTATTTATTTGCTCACCATTGTTTTGCTATACCAGTCAGTTTTTATACTTTACTTTCTTTTCCTGAAATGAGTCCTTGAACTTAATTCTTTGAAATTAATATAGCAATTCTTTGAGACAAGTCTGAGAATTTAATTTTTTGAACAAGAGTTTACCCATGGTAAATTCTGTCTCTTTTTGTCTACAATGTCTTTTGTTTGCTTTTTTCTTGTCATCATTCTTGAATGATAGTTTTTCTGGGTATGGAATACAAGGGTGGTTGTTTTTCTTAGCATTTCCAAGATATTTTCCATTTCTTTGTTTCTCTGATTGCTTCTGAGAAGTCTGCTCACAGTCAAATTACTCTTGTCAGTAGGTCATCTGTCCTTTCTCTGTTGTTGCTTCTGGGATCTTCTCTTTGTTCTAGGTGTTCTAAATTGCACTAGGATATGAATAGATAAGAATTTGTTTTCACTTATACTGCCCTAGGTAGGATTCGTGCCTCTTAAATCTAAAGACTTATGCATTTAATTGAACCTGAAAAATTCGTAGCCATTATCTCTTTAATTTTTGCCTCTGTTCCATTCTTTTAATTCTCTGCTTTTGGTATGTCTATTTAAATGTGTGTCAAACTTCATTTTGAGCTTCCAGCCTTAGGATGTTTTAAATTATGAAATATCACACATTCAAGCCACACATGGTGACACACAACTATGGTTCCAGCTATGTAGGAGTCTGAGGCAGGAGGATCACTTGATGCCAGCAGTTCAAGGCTGCAGTGAGCTATGATCGTGCCTGTGAATGGCCACTGCATTCCAGCCTAGGCAACATGAGACAAGAACAAGAGAGAGAGAGAGACAAGGAAGGAAGGAGAAAGAGAGCACACATTCAAAACAGTTACTATATCTATAGTTTGATAATTATGTAACATTATTAACTAATTATGTAAAATAGGATGAACACCTGTGATCCCAGTACCATCAGCTTGAGCAATTTAATATCAAGGAGTACAAATGAAATCTGCATCTTACCTGCATGATTTTTGTGAGAATGCAATAAGATAAGCAAAACCGTGTGGCTTAGACTTAGTAGCTGGTCGTTCTTTAAGGAGAGACACCATCTGAAATGTGGTAGAGTAGATTCCAGCATTTGTTGAATTTTGGGTAATGTTTATTGAGTACTTCAAGTGCTGGGACAGTACCAAGTTCTTTACCTTGATTGTCTCATTTAGTCCTCACATCAGCTCTTAAGGAATAAATTTGTTAAACATTCTAGTTTTATAGATGAGGAACTGAGGTTGAGGAATGGAGTAATTTGGCTAGGACTTCACAGCTGGAAGATGGCAGAACCATGGCTACACTCTGGGCAGTCTGGTTCTCAACCATTTATGCTTTGCTGCCTGTAAATGAATCGTGTGGCTCCTTCCTATGACACCCAGATTCTATATGATATGGTGTTCATTGGAAATTCCTTTGTTGAAGTCCTTTTTTGGTGATGCATTTTGGGAGATCCAAACTGGGTTGCAAGGGAAAGTGGAGGAACATGAAGAAACCTAGGCCTTAGGTCTATAAACAGGGCCATCTTCAGGTCTCAACTTGGAACTTACCTTTCCCAGAAGAAAACCTCTCCAGAGACGGTGACCCCACAAACCTGCTTGAATGTCCTCCTTCTATGTTCCTATGTGGCACCGTAATTGGCTGTTTAAATGTCTCCTCTCACTGGACTCCATGTGGTAGCCAGGACAGGACTGCCTTGTTAACGTCTGTATCTCCAGCACTCAACACAATGTCTGGTCCATAAAGGTTCACAACACATATTTGATAATTCTTAATGATGGAGTAAATTATTGTACTAGAAGAACTAATAATGTGACAGCTTTTATTGAATATTTTATTCCAAATTCTGTGGTTAAATTTTTTACATATTTTACAGATAATTGTAATACTGAATTGTGATTTATCTAAAAGGGTTCTCTCATTTAATCCTTACAATAATTGCAGGAGTTAAGTATCATTGTTAACTATTTTACAGATGACAAATGAGCTGAAGTTTAGAGAGATTACATGACTTGTCTAAAATCACCTGCTGTTTAATCGGTAGAGCATGGATTTGAACCCTTACCTGTCTGATTCCAGAGCCTGTGGTCTTTACATGTTAGCGTTCTGCTTCTCTGGAGATTTGCACAGTCAAGTTAAATTGGAGAAATCATAGAAATTTATGTTCTTGAAAAATTGCTAAGAAGCCCACCCCAGTGTTGGGATAATTTGCCATATAAGGGCAAAAACAACAAAAAATAGATTCAGCCATACGTTGCAGTGATTCCTTTCTGTGCACCTGCTCTTACAGCATACACAGCTTCAGCATGGACTGGCATTAAGCTGTTTTAAAAAGGAAACCACTTTCATGCACCCGTTGTTAACAACAGCAGTTGTCTTAGTTGACACAAAATTGGTCTGATAACCCTGGTTGGTTTGCTAGATTCAAATGTGTGACATGAACAAATCGTGGCAGCTATTTATGACCAACATTAAGCATTTTAGTCTTAATCAGATGTGGAACTGGCTGATGGGTGAGGTCTAAGTTGGTGTTAACTAGACTGGCTGGCTGGCATTTCTGTTGATTGAAGATAGCAGAGAGACTGAGACATTAAAATGTAGTAGGCTCTTTAGACCCTAAGTGATAGCTAAAGCTTTTTTTTTTTTTTTTAACTTTAACTTTTAAAATTTTCTTTTCTTTTTTCTTTTTTCTTTTTTTTTTTTTTTTTAAGACAGAGTCTCACTGTGTCACTAGGCTGGAGTGCAGTGGTGCGATCTCAGCTCACTGCAACCTCCGCTTCCCGGGTTCAAGCGATTCTCCTGCCTCAGCCTCCTGAGTAGCTGGGACTATAGGCACTCACCACCATGCCCGGCTAATTTTTGTATTTTTAGTCGGGGTTTCACCATGTTGGCCAGGATAGTCTCAATCTCCTGACCTGCTGATCCACCTGCCTCAGCCTCCCAAAGTGCTGGGATTATAGGCGTGAGCCACCGCACCCAGCCTTTAAATTTTCATAGTGCCATTCATTTCCAGAACTGGTAATTTATATATTTGAGGATATTGTCTTATTGTATTAAAAGTTATATTTCACATTTTGAATAATACCAAGGTTTAGGGATTTTTTTAAAAGCCATGGTGGAACATCATTTTAATTTACAATTTGGTTATTTAGAATTGTATTTTGGTAAAAAGACTTTCATATTCTCTTTTGCTATGTCTGCTAGTGCAGTTGATTACATCTTTTTGGTTCTAGGGATTTGGATTCTTGTAATTTGATGGCGTGTCCTTGGTAGTGGCTTTTTCTAGAAGTGAAAGTTGATATTTACTATACGATGTCATCATATCTAGATAATTGAGAGTTTTGGGTGGAGGTAATACAGGAGAAATGGGCCTAAGAAAATGTATAACCTCTGTAGTGTTGATGTTACGTAATAGGTTTGTTTCTCTCTTCTTTCAGACTGGTCGAATTGACAAATCCTACCCTACAGTATGTGGCCACACAGGACCAGTGCTGGACATAGACTGGTGCCCACATAACGATCAGGTCATTGCCAGCGGTTCAGAGGACTGCACGGTCATGGTAAGCTCCCAGGGTGTTGCATGCACGCAGGCCAATGGGACTCACCTACTGCTTTCAAAAGCATGTGTGTGAATGTGTGTGTATGTATAGAGGCTTAAAAAGCAGAAAGTTATAGCAGTTTTGACTGTCTGTTGGATTTTACAAGAATTTACTACATTTAAGTTTAATTACAGATAATCCTTTCAACAAGCCCTTAAATCAAAAGGTTGTACTGCAGTGTCTTTTTTTTTTTTTTTTTTTTTTTTTTTTGAGATGGGGTCTCACTCTGTCACCCAGGCTGGAGTGCAGTGTCATGATCTCAGCTCACTGTAACCTCCACCTCCCAGGTTCCAGTGATTCTTCTGCCTCAGACTCCTGAGTAACTGGGATTACAGGCATCCGCTGCCACACCTGGCTAATTTTTGTATTTTTAATAGAGATGAGGTTTCACCATGTCGGCCAGGCCGGTCTCGAACTCCTGACCTCAAGTGATCCGCCTACCTCGGCTTCCCAAAGTGCTGGGATTACAGTCTTTTCTGTGAGTGTATTTGTGTATGTGCTTATTGACAGTTGACATCTTCTCTGTCGGAAGATTTTAGGGAAAGTAAAATGACTTTTCAGTAATTCTGTAATGCCATTTGACCACATGAATTTCCCCTCGCCCCAAAAGAAGAGAAAAAACTGCTGGCACAGACTGTACAAGACAGTGACGTAAGATGCCAAAGTTATGCAGATGAAATGGGATATGTCACAGGTGGTAAAAGACAGTTTTTGCAATTGCTTATTTCCAAGCTAACAGCAGAAATTGTGTTCTGTCCAGTGGACCCTGGTTAAGAAAGTCCTTTTCATAAAGATATACAAACAAACAAAAAACGTGAAAGGTGAATTAAGCACTTCACATTCCCTCCTTTAGTTTCCAAAAGTAGGTTATGTGTGAAACAAGGCTTTGGAGTACTTTTTAATATGATTTCTTGTTCTTGGTTGTGATTTTTAACTTTAAAATGTGATTATTGGTTTGGGTCAGTTTTTAATGCTATCCCAAAATAGGTTGAAAAGGTTAGGCATAAGCACAGATGGGAGTACTGCTGCCCCTGAAATAAGGGAAGATGGTCTCTAATTAATTTGGTAAGCAGTCTCGCACATGTCAGGTAGACAGCTTGGAGAACTATGCTACTTTTATTTTCCTCTCTGTTGGCTGTAGACTGAAACATTGTTTGGAAAGCTTTATTAATTAAAATTATTTTACATAAACACAAATTAATTCCTGAACTGTGTCATTTAAACATTTACCCGCTTTTCCTCATGGGCTTTTGGCTGGGAATGTCTCCTCCTGTGATCTCATAATTTTGGCAGCTAAAGCATATTAAGGAAATATGCTGCTGTGAAAGGGAATTGTTCTGTTTAATGTGCCTTGCTAAATTGATCATTTTAATGGCCATGGACACATTTTGCTAAGAGAAAGGAATATTATTTAGACCTGATGCCAGAATTTTTTTTTTTTTTGAGATGGAGTCTCACTTTGTCCCCCAGGTTGGAGTGCAATGGCATGATCTCAGCTCACTGCAACCTCTACCTCCCAGGTTCAAGCGATTCTCCTGCCTCAGCCTCCCGAGTAGCTGGGATTACAGGCCTGCGCCACCACGCCCAGCTAATTTTTATGTTTTTAGTAGAAACGGAGTTTCACCATGTTGGCCAGGCTGGTCTTGAACTCCTGACCTCAAGTGATCCACCCGCCTCAGCCTCCCAAAGTGCTGGGATTTCAGGTACGAGCCATCGCGCCCGACTTGGATGCCAGAATCTTAAACAGAGAGTCTGAACCTCTTTTGAAGAAGCAGGTTTGATCCATCCTCTGGCTCTCCCTGTCTCTAGCATTATCCTTTAAAAAAAAAAAAAAAAGGATAACGTTATCCTTTAAAAAAAAAAAAGTGTGTATTATAAAACAGAAAAGCACACCAAATAGTCAAGTGAAAAAGTGAATTCAGGGAGTTAAGTGATTTATGACATAGCGAACACCATGTAACCACCTTCCATGTCAAAAAGTAGAACTTTCCCAACCTCCTCGGACTTCTCCATGTGCCCCATCCCAGTCCAACACCCCTCCTCCCTCTCAAAGTAACCACTCTCCTGACTTTTGTAATACTCATTTCCTTGCCTTTCTTTGTAGTAGTAATCCCTCAAGTGTATACCTCTAGACTCTATAGACTGGTCTTGCCAGTTTTAAAAACTTTAAGTCTTAATCTGAAGATTCTTTCTTCATCATTTTCTTTTTCCTACAATGTATCTACGCAAAAGCCCTGACGTTTGACCTGTGCTTTTCAGCCATCTGGATTTTGCTGATTGTATCCTCATGTTGCAGTGGAACGTACTCCTCTGTCCTCTGAATTTCCTGCAGATTGGCAGCTGGAACCTGAAGTGCGGTCAGATTCAGGTTCTGTCCTTTTGGCAAGACTGTATTGTTCCCGTTATGTTCTTCCATACGCTAGGAAGCACATGATGTCACGATGTCTGGGTTTCATTCTTTTTCGATTCGTGCATTCTGTGCCTATATCCAGTCATTCACTAGGGGTCGCAATATGGTGACAGTAAATTCTGTCATTTTGTTTTCAATTTTTAGCTGGTAAAATTTTATAAGATGATGCCCTGACTTGCATACTATTTAGTTACCAAATAGTATAGTTCATTTAGGAAAGCAGGATAAGTGCTTGATTCTTTCCTTTTATTTACCCAGTTCTCAAGATAATGAATTGATTGTCTGTCATCCTCAGAACATGACAAATGAGGGTTTTTTCCCCCCTTTCCTTTCATTTTGAAATTATGGATTTGAATATATTTGATGGGTTCAATCCATTATAATTCTTATCTCAAAGCTGACTTTCTCGCCTTTTCCAGTGGAAACCTCTTCAAGATTTCTGAGTCCTTTTGAAATGACCCTTGTAGTCTTTGATAGATAGATTCCTTGCTGTGTGATATGCTGAGGTGTTTCAGGTTCACTTTGGACATCCCTGCCCAAGCCATTTCTTTCAGACGTCCTGGTTTATTTTAAGGGAGAATTATATCTCTTAAGTATGCAGTAGCATTATGTCCAAAAAAAAAATGTGTGTGTGTGTGTGTGTGTAATTAATTTTAAAATACTGTATTACCAAAGAGAGTGTAATCTTTTTGTTGTGGAGGGTTTCCCCTCCATGCTGATGGCTGCTGACTGATGAGGGTGGTGGTTGCTGAAGGTTGGGCTGGATGAGGCAATGACAATAAAGTTTGTCATATTGATTGACTTGGCCTCTCATGAAATCTTCCTCTGTAGCATGTAATGCTGTTTGATAGCATTTTACCCACCGTAGAGCTTCTTTCAAAATTGGAGTCAGTCCTCTCAAACCCTTTTGCTGCCTTATCAACTAAGTTTATGTAGGTAATATTCTAAATGTTTTGTTGTCATTTCAACAGTGTTCACAGCATCATTACCAGGAGTACATTCCATCTCAGGAAACTGTTTTATTTGCTTTTCCATAAGGAACAACGCCTCATCTGTTCAAATTTTATCATTAGTTTGCAGCAATTCACTCACATCTTCAGGCTCCACTTTTTATTCTCTACTTCTGTATTTCCACCATATCTACAGTTACTTCTTCCACCAAAGTCTTGAACTCCTCAAATGTTGATATTTTGAACTCCTTCCATGAATCATGAATTTTCTTAATGTCACCTAAAATGGTTAATCCTTTCTAGGTTGTTTTTTTTTTTTTTTTGAGACGGGGTCTTGCTCTGTCACCCAGGCTGGAGTGCAGTGGTACGATCTCGGCTCACTGCAACCTCCGCCTCCCAGGTTCAAGCGATTCTCCTGCCTCAGCCTCCCGAGTAGCTGGGACTACAGGCGCGTGCCACCATGCCCAGCTAATTTTTTGTATTTTTAGTAGAGACGGGGTTTCACCGTGTTAGCCAGGATGGTCTCCATCTCCTGATCTCGTGATCCGCCCGCCTTGGCCTCCCAAAGTGCTGGGATTACAGGCGTGAGCCACTGCACCCGGCCCAGAAGGTTTTTAATTCACTTTGCCCAGATCCATCAGGGGAATCACTATCAGTGGTAGCTGTAGCCTTATGAAATGTATTTCTTAAATAAGAAGACTTGGCCGGGCGCGGTGGCTCACGCCTGTAATCCCAGCACTTTGGGAGGCCGAAACGGGCGGATCACGAGATCAGGAGATCGAGACCATCCTGGCTAACACGGTGAAACCCCGTCTCTACTAAAAATTCATTAAAAAAATGAACCGGGCGTGGTGGTGGGCGCCTGTAGTCCCAGCTACATGGGAGGCTGAGGCAGGAGAATGGTGTGAACCCGGGAAGTGGAGCTTGCAGTGAGTGGAGATCGTACCACTGCACTCCAGCCTGGGTGACAAAGCAAGCAAGACTCCGTCTCAAAAAAAAAAAAAAAAAAAAAAAAAGACTTGAAAGTCAAAATGATTCCTTGTTCCAAGGGCTGCAGAATTGATGTTAGCAGGTGAAAACAACGTTAGTCTCCTTGTACATTTTCATCAGAGGTCTTGGGTGATAAGGTGCATTGTTGATGAGCAGTAATATTTTTAAGGAATCTTTTTTTTTCCTGATCGGTAGTTCTCAATGGTGGACTTAAAATATTCAGTAAACCATGCAGTAAACAGATGTGCTGTCATTCATGCTTTGTTTTTCCATTTCTAGAACACAGACAGAGTAGATTTAGCATAATTCTTAAGGGCCATAGGATTTTTGGTGCGGTAAATGAGCATTGGCATCAACTTAAAGTCGCCAGCTGCATCAGCCTGTAACAAGACAGGCAGCTCATCTTTTGAAGCTTTGAAGCCAGGCATTGACTTCTCCTCTCTAGCCATGAAAGTTCTCGGTGGCATCTTCTTTCAGTAGAAGGCTGTTTCATCTACATTGAAAATGTGTTGTTTAATGTAGCCACCTTCATCAATGATCTTAGCCAGATCTTCTGGATAACTTGCTGCAGCTTCTCCATCAGCACTTGCTGCTTTCCCTTGTACTTTTATATAATGGATATGGCATCTTTCCTTAACCTCGTGAACCAACCTCTGCTAGTTTCCAACTTTTCTTCTGCAGCTTCCTCACCTCTGTCAGCCTCCATAGAATTGAAAAGAGTTAGGACTTTGCTCTGGATTAGGCTTTGGCTTAAGGGAATCTTGTGGCTGGTTTGTATTTCTATCCAGACCACTAAAACAAAGGCTGTTTTTGCTTTTTTATCATTCATGTGTTCACTGGAGTAGCACTTTTAATTTCCTGAACTTTTCTTTTGCATTCACAGCTTGGCTAACTGGCTTAAGAGGCGCTTAGCTTTTAGCCTGTTTCAGGTTTCGACATGGCTTCCTCACTAAGCTTAATCATTTCTAATTTTTGATTTAAAGTGGGAAATGTGCAACTCTTCCTTTCACTGAAACACTTAAAGGTCATTTAGGGTTATTAGTTGGCCTAATTTCAATGTTGTTATGTCTCAGGTAATAGGGAGGCCCAAGGAGAGGAAGAGACAGGGATACAGGGAGAGCAGGTGGTGGAGCAGTGAGAAAACACACAGCGTTTATCGATTAAGTTCACTG
Source organism: Theropithecus gelada (assembly GCF_003255815.1). Lineage (NCBI taxonomy): Eukaryota > Metazoa > Chordata > Mammalia > Primates > Cercopithecidae > Theropithecus > Theropithecus gelada. The sequence continues at coordinate 67,684,573 of NC_037679.1, read as the reverse complement.
TCTTATATGGGTGCAGTTCGTAGTGCCCCCAAAACAATTACAGTAGTAACACCAGAGATCACTTATCACTGTAACAGATACAGTAATAACAAAAAAGTTTGAAATGCTGCAGGAATTACCAAAATGGGACACAGAGACAGTGAACACATGCTGTTGGAAAAATGGTGCGGATAGACTTGCCTTAGGGCTGATACGAAACTTCAATTTGTTTAAAAAACAAAAACAAAAACACCACCACATTATCTGTGAAGTGCAATAAAATGAGGTATGCCTGTATTTACCTAACCTCTTTAATTAATATTAATCACATCTCCATCTCCTTTCTTCCACATACAGAATGCAGGATCTTAGGGATACAGAAGGAGAATTAGAGTATCCTTATCTACCTCATTTGTCTTATCACATTATACATATAGTAGTCTCAGAGTGAAAATACTAATACCACCACTGTAGTATGATTACTGAAAATTGTTAAAAAACTAAACAATTAGTTAAAAAACGAAACAACTTTTTAAAACCCATGCTATGTCTATTCTCCCTCCGTTTAAAAATGATGTATTCTGTATTTTCAAGACCACATCGCTGTTACATTCAACAGTCTCTCCTCTCTTGGTTCTGTGAGTAACTACATTGAAGTGCACTCCATCAATCATTGTGTCAATCTCGCACCAGGCATTTGGATCATCTGAAGCTTGTTCTTGCGTGGATTCCTTAAGAAGGGGTCATGGGAACAATATTCTCTGAATTCTTGTATACTGATAATAACTTATCTGTGATCTTTTTACTTGAAAGTGAGTTTTTCTGAATATAAAATTATTGGGCAGGGACAGTGCCTCACACCTGTAATTCCAGCAGTTTGGGAGGCCGAGGCAAGTGGACTTTTTGAGCCCAGGAGTTCAAGACCAGCCTGGGCAACATGGTGAAACCCCATCTCTACAAAAAATAAAAAATTAGCTGGGTGTGGTGGTGAGTCCCTGTGGTCCCAGCTACTTGGGAGTCAGGTGGGAGGACCTCTTGGGCCTTGGAAGATCAAGGCTGCATTGAGCCGTGATCGTGCCACTGCGCTACAGCCTGGTTAACAGAGTGAGACTGATCCTGTTTCTAAATAAATAAATAAAATTATTGACTCACAGTTTTTCCTTGAGTATCTAAATACCTTATTCCATTTTCTTTTGGCATAGGTGTTGCTGTCAAAGTCAGATTATAATCTAATTTCCTTTCCCTTGTAAATCATATGCTCTTTTTGCCTAAATGTTCGTAAGATTTTTCTTCTTCAAATATAGTTAATTTTACTAGAAGATTATTGGTCATTCTGAGTTGGTATCTCTAGATACTATAGTATGCTCTTTCAATATATAGTTTCCCATCTTTTTTTTTCTTGAATTACAGTTTTTAATGTTTTTTGTTTTTTTTTTTTAATTTCCGTTCCCTTGCTTTGGTTTTCTTTATCAGAGGCTCTTGTTATCCATATGCTTTGTCTTCTTTACTTCTCTTTAGTAGTTGTCAGTTTCTCTTCAAACCTCTTTTCTTTTTCTTCCCTCCCCTTCCCTTCCCTCCTTTTCTTTCTTTTTTCGAGACAAGGTCTTGCTCTGTCACCCAGGCTGGAGTACAGTGGCAGGATCATGCCTTGACCTCCTGGGCTCAAGCAGTCCTCCCACTTCAACCTGCTGAGTAGCTGCAACCACAGGCATTTACCACCATGTCCAGTTGATTTTCAATTTTTTTGTAGAGACGAGGTTTCTCACAGTGTTGTCCAGGCTGGCCTCTAACTTGTGGCCTCAAGCATTCCTCCCAGCTTGGCCTTCCAAAGTGTTGGGATTACACGTGTGAGCCACCATGCTAGGCCCCAAACCTTTTTTTTTGTTTTTTCTTTTTTAGATTTTATTATTATTATTATTTTGCTCTTTTCCTTTTATTTCTTTTGGGGGCATTATTTGTTGTGTTTATTTGCTCTTGTGTTCTTTCTTGGTTTGTCTTCATTTATTTCTAATTTTTTTCTTGATTTCTGTCACTTTATTTTTTGAGTTTTTCAAGTTCTGATTTATAATGTTTTATATATTATTTTCTTATTTTGAATTACTATAACGTAGTTTTTATCTCTTTTGAGCATGTCTTTTTAGCATCTTTGTATTGTCTAAAGGGATGTTATTCTGTGTCTTATTCTCTTTTGTTCTGACAGTAATTTTGGAATTCAACCTTGATTTTTTTTTTCTTGCTTATTTTTATGTGGATTTAATTTTCCCAAGCTTTTTAGATGGTGGCTTGGTTCAGAGAGCTGCTCTAATTTCACAGAGCTCCCTCTCTGACATCTTCAGATAGTGTTCAGAAACATGGTGCCTTGCTTTCTGAGATTTCCTGGCCTGGCTTTTATGTAGCCTCTTTTATGCTTTTATCCCTCTTATTTCTATCCTGCTGAAATTCGATTTCATTTCCTGGAGTGTCTGCTTTGTGGGCCCATCTGGAAGGGAGCCCTCTCTGGGTGATTTTGAGAGTGCTGGGGTCTAGATTGTGCCTGCCTCTTCAGACCTTTTAAATTCAGTACTCCTATGCCCAGCTTCTGTTGGAAAAAGCAAAATCCTTCCCAGTTTCTACTGCTGATCTCACACCGGCCTGCTGCCCTCGGGTCTGTCAGGTGTCCCCTTGCTGTCCCCTCCCACACAAACCCGAGGCCGATCACATGCAGGTCGTGTGGCTGTTGGTGTTTGCTCCCACCCACTTGAATTTTGGGGATATCACCTAGTTTGTGTAAATGTTGTCCCTGGATTTTTGTTTTATTTTGTTTTCTGCTAGCTCTGTATTTTTATGGAGGGACTTTGGAAAACCCCCCAAACAATGCTGCCACTGAGATTCTGCCATCTCCCAGAATCCTCAATGTTGCCCTTTTACTGGCATTGCTGGAGTGCACATTTTGTAAATTAAATAATGCTTTGGGATAAATCTTTCTAATTTAAAAAAGTCTTTAAGTATAGAACTAATATTTAAATCACCCTTTAATCACTTAATATCCCCCATATCATGTTATTATTGGAGTAATTGAAGCTTGTATAGCTTAGCAGTTGAAATGAAAGTTTAAAGAAATATTTGATCTTCTCTTAGCCTACCTGCTTCTTAATACCTTATTTTCCACTTGCTCTTCTGAAGGTAAAAGAACACTGTACTATAGATCAAATGGTTTCAGACAACACCCGCCGTCCGCCCCCGCCCTTTTTTTTTTTTTTTTTTAACAGAAAAGCTCTGTGTAGTTTCTGAAGCCTAGGCTATTGGTAGTAGCTCATGAGCTACAAATAGTAGACAGTATAACAATGCTTAGTTTTAGAAGAAGAAGGATACCAAGGAGAGCCCGAGAGTAGGAGCTCTGAGCATTTGCAGGTTGCTTTGCTTAAATACTCTCAGCCCCGATTGCCTTACATATAATATGGAGGTATGATAATAATAATTATGCCTATCAAGAGAGTCAAAAGGAAGCTGTAAATGTATAATGGGCTGTTATTTTTTGTAATGGGGATTTTGATGTATACCTATAGTGGATTCCTAGCAGCAAGAGTACCTTTAATAGATATTTTGTAGAAAAATACAGTGGAACCAGTTTATCAAATGAACTATAAAAGAATAAAAGTAATTTTTAAAAAACTGCTTTTGGGATTACTTATGGTATATAAATCCATGAAGTCCTAAGCATTGAAGTGTTGGTTTGCTAATTTTGTGGGCATTGATTTAGTGACAGCCACTTTGCAGTTTTAGGAGAGGGAATACCAGTCTTAAGATACATCCCCCCATTGTTTAGGCGGGGCTTCTTGCATCCTAAAAGTAAATTATATTGACACAGTTTACCTTTCATGTACTACTTTGTGAAATAGCGTTTTATACTATCACACAGCAGTTGTGTAAATCCTACTCCTGGAAACTACACTTCACTCCTACCTTTTGCAAAGTTTTGGCTCTGTGAGTTCTTTTCTTCAGCAGTATCTTCTCAAAGAGAGTTTTAAGATTGTGGCTACCTAAGTATTTTACTTGGGGAAATTTTAGCTCCAAGAAAATAATAGTGCTTTAAATAATACAAAGAGCAGCCAAGTTAAGTTTAGTGAATGATGTTGATTCAACATTGTTCCTTATCTGCAGGGTAATAATCAAGCACAAATGTAAAAAATGGCTAATTCGGACAATGGGGTTGCATAATTGTTCCTTCCAGAGCCTGGGAGATGGAAAGATCTTGCAAAATGATAGTCTTAATTGTCTCCAGCTATGTAATAGTCCAAATTTTTAAGTTTAAAGGACGCTTCCCCCCTTCTCTCAAATCAATTTATTCTTCTGCAGAAATAAACAAAAATAAATACCCTATCTAATCCATTTTTGCTTCCATTATAAATTTTCCTAATGTTTTTGGCGGGTGGGAAGGCATTTGACAAAGACTGGAAAACCTGCTAGACAAATTCTGAAAGAGCTTTAATGCTTTCTAATATAGTTTTTACCCTGAAATAAAAATGGAAGTTGATGTTTTGGTTCCTCTTAGGCATTCAGCAGGGAGGGCTTTGTCTTAACTCCATTTTGTACAGATTGCATCTGGGCCATTTGCCAGAGGATATTATAACCCTGGCAGATCGGAACCCAACACTCGGTTCTTAGTTTTCCCGAACTCGGTGCCGCTCTGCACGTCATGGTTCATTTGGGAATGCCCTGATGCCCTACATGCAGGCCTTTGTGGGCGTCTGTGGGACGCTGTGCTGCTCTGCAGCTGCCAACCACATCTTTAAGCTTTTTCCTGTCTCATGTCTTTTCTTCATTTCCCCTTTGGAATTGGTTTCCTTAGCATTAGAAAAATAGGGTCTTTTGGGGGCTAACCCTTTTTACGGCTGTAACTCTAGCCCTAGCACAGTAGCAAGTTCATGATGGGTGATTAAAATAGGGAAACAGTGTCTGGAAAGCAGTATTTGAAAAATAAAACTATTAATTAATTGTACTTTAAAATGAGTATGTGAGAGAAACCCAAGTGTTTTAGTTTTCCTTTTTTCTTGTTGGGATTGTTCTCTTGAGTTGTTCTTTTTCCATATCCAGGCTTTCACATGTGAAAAGGATGCCCATGAGACAGTAGTTCTGAACATGTTCTTAAAGTTGTTTTTTTCTAAACCACAATGGGATTTTACTGATGGATTCACTTATTCATGTAGGAGCCCTTGGAACTGATTTCATTTTTTTGGTTATATAGATGAGAGGTTTCTATGTTGCGCAGGCTGGCCTCGAACGCCTAGCCTCGCCTCCTTATGCACCAGGACAACAGACCTGAGCCCCCGCAGCTCCTCTGATTTCATTTTTGTCCTTTCAAAACAAAACAAAACATTGTCATAGTAATGTGTTGTCCAAATAGAAAATGTTAGGAACACACAGCATTATTTAAATTAAGAAAATAAAATAAAAGAGAGGGAGTAGGGATAACTTGTACTCTTTGCTGTGCTGAGATGCCTACTCTGGGTGTTTTATGTCTGTTCTCCTCTGCACTCACTGCATACAGGTTTGAGAAAGCTGGTTGGTATTACAATACCAGTCTGTAGCCATAGAACAAAGAAAAGCTAAGCCTACTCAGAGATCAGATCTGTCGTTACTGTGGTAATTGGCCTAGGTATAAACCAGAGCTTTCACACATATGATATCTTGGGTGTAAATTAGTTAGTGTTAATTAATTGGGTACAGTGCTGAATTAATTTGAAGACAAGACTCCTTCTAAGAAATTCTGATGTTCAGACCTAGAAATATATATGAGGTCATAGTGGTCATATAAACAGCAAGAAAAGTCATCATGAAAATATGGTAGGCTCCTTTTTTTTTTATTTTGCCATGCACTATTCTAAGCCTTTATGTGCATGATTATATTTAGTTATCGTATCAGCACAGTAAGCCATGAGCATGGCCTATTTTACAACTTAGGAAACAGGCTCAGAGAGTGACAGTTTTGTCAAGGGTCACACAGCTGATAAAAGGCCCAGCCAGACCCAGATCTGTCTAGCTCCAAAGAAAGCCCCATGCTCTTCTCCCTCATTGCAGTATTTCCTATTAGGGTAGTGTTTTGGGGCATGCAAAATGTTTGAGCTCATTTAACCCTTCTAGTAACCCCTGAGTAAGCACAGCTGTCCCCAGTATCAAGGAAATTCAGGCTCCTGGAAGTGAAATTTCTCCTTAATGCTAACATGACCAATTAGTGTCCCAGCTCTGACAGGAGCCTGTGTCTTCTGACACCCAGACCAGCATCCCATATTACATACAAAAGGGCCAAACATGTACCAAGTGGTGCTTCTGTTTGTTGTTGTCCCTGAGCTGCAGGAACATCAGTCCAAACCTGCAAGCCATCACCCGAAGTAGCAGACAACCCTGAAGAGGGCAGAGAGCCACATAATGACAGTCCTGTGAGCAGGGCCTGTGGGCGCCAGCCAGAGCACGTGTATGCTGGTGTGGAAAGACCTGCAGACCGCCCCCAAGCCCCCAGCTCTTTCCACAGTCCACTGTAGAGAACACCATCCCCTCTTTATCAGTGGATGCAAGAATTCAATTGTCTTCTCGTTTCATTTCAGAGACTTTTTCACTCAACTTTCTTCTCACATTGCAGTCCTTGTGCTTACAGTATTATTAGCTTTTTCACTCTGATGCTTTTTCCCTAGCAGCTCCTGAGCCAGCTTCTTTATGGCATTGTTTAAATGCTGCATGCACTTTTTAGAAAATTGTTCTACACATCTGTGTTTTTTATTTTGAGACTCGATATTCAATTTCTCCTTATTTTCTTCTCTACTTTCACCTAAGTCTTGTTCATCCTTAGAGGTCACCTCCTCAGGGAGCCCTCCTTGGTGAACCAAGCTTGCTTAGCAGGAAGCTTATTTCATAGTAGTGCGGTTGGCTTATGCTAGCATAGCACTGGTTGCACTGTGTGGTTCCTAGTGAATATACAGGCAATAATAACAACTAACACCCAGTGTCTGCCTTACGCCAGGCATTCTTCTAAATGTGTCAGTTTCATGTCACCATGTTAGTCTTCAAATCGCCTCACAGAGGGCAGGTTCAATATTAAGTCCTGGAAAGGTTAGGTGAATGTCCCCAAGGTCACACCACTGATATGTGACTGAATCAGGAATTCAGTCACATCAGTCTGGCCAGAGCCCATCATCTCAGCCCTGCTGTGTACTGTCTCTGCATTCTGGAGGCACTATGTGTGTGTCTGGCTCTGTGCTGAGGGTTAATTCCTTAAATCTCTTAGCACACTTCTCAGGCATAGGTACTAATGTTTTCTCTATGCAGTGATGTTTGCCAGGATCATCACAGTAAGTAGCCCAGGCAGGATTTGAACCAGACTCTGCCTGACTCCGGTGCTCACTCTCTAACCCTCTGTATCACACCACTTGGATTTGTTGTCTTTGATTTTCAGTCTGATAGAAGTCTCTGCTTTCTGTTAGACCATCAACTTCTCAAGAGCAGGGCCTGTATTTAGTTACCCAGTACTAGATGGGTTACAAGAAAATTTATTGTAACTCATTAAACATGTTACAAGAAAGAGTTAACCAAGGTAGTAAAATGGGTTAAGTGCTTGTCTTATGTGCATAAACCCAGCCGAGGGAACCATTAAACCAGCTGGAGGTGAGGTAAAGAAGGAACACACAAAGTTTCCTTATTTTAAAAATTAATAAATGTTTTGCTTCATCATTAAAATTTTCTTTTAATCCAGGAAAAGATGATGGGGAGAAGCTAGAGAAAGGAAAAGGTTGAGTCCCCATTATGAGCTCTGCTTCTGCCCTCATATTTTAAGGTTGGAAATGCTGATTATAACCAAAGCGTCCCATCACTCCACATCTCATTAGTGATTTGGAGAATGCACTGGCTGTGCTCAGAGTTAGACACAGAAGCGTTTTCAGTCCTTGCGAGGAAACCCAGCAGGCCATGGTTGGGGTGCCATCTGGAGATCGAAGGTGGTATTACCACTCTGTCAGTTCTAAGTGGGGTCACAGTGCATCTTGCAAAATGCATTTCCTGTTGAGTCACTAAAGTCCCATTTCATAATTGTTTTTCTGTCGACTTCATGCTTTGATCAAATTAATAGTCACTGTTTTCTGTGTGTTCTGTTCAAAATGTCAGTCCTGCTTTATATTCAAATAGTCAAGTTCAATGTGGAGTTGTTTCACTAATCATAAATTCTTGAACAAAAATAGTGCATATCAGGATGAAAGCTGACATGCAGTGCTGGAGGAGAGCAGATGCCCACATTCTCCACAGGGGAAAGAGGCCTGGGTCAAGGTCTGTTCCGCAGAGGATCCTTTTCCTTCTATGCTTGTTCACACCTGCCTTGCTTAAAATTTGCTGAATGATGGTGGGGCTTTGGGGAAATTAGGTGATGTTCTAAACTTGGGCCCTCAAAATGCAGGTTTATTTTTGCCATGATTTGCATAAGGGGTTATATTTAGCCTGGGCAGAATTGAGCTGTAAAAATGAACAAATCACTCAACTCATGACCTTTTCCCACTCTTCAGAATGGCAAACTTTTCTCATTTTTTTGCAGGACAGTTGAACTGAGCTGAACCCTAAACACTCATCCAGTCTAGATCTCTGCCTTCCACTAAGCAATTGAAAACAGACAATTGTTTGTCCCTTCTTTAAAGTTCCCACAAAGGAAAATTCTGTTTCTCACGTGTTCTAGTGTTGAACATGATTTTTCACTGACAAGTTCTTAAATTTTTCATGAGCTAGTTCCTCAAAATAATTTTCTGATGGTAAATTTACTTGTTTTAATCTTCATGTAGAAGATAATGATTTTAAACGTTAGCTTTTTCATAAGCTTAAATACTATTTAATATCTGGTCTTCTGTAGGGTTCTTGATGCTACTCAGCTTACCTGTAACTCAGCCCTTTTCTTAGAGGTTGTTTGTTTCTTAACCCTTTGAAACCTTTCTCTTCCATTGTTAAATGTAAAGTCTTTCATTCCTTCCACTCATACTTTCCCTGTCCCTCTCTCCCCCTGTGCCCAGGCATGTCCTCAGTTAAGATACGGCAAGTCTTCTGCATGTCTTCACCAGTCAAGAGGATTTTTTTTTAAGTCACAAGTTTTATTGAGATATAATTCACATATAATTCACTCATTTAAAATGTACAATTCACTGATTTTTAGAATATTCACAACCATCACCACAGTCAATTATAGAAAATTTTCATCACCTCAAATAGAAACCCAAATCCTTTAGCTATCACCCCTCCACCTGTCTCCCTCCACACTCCCCAACACTAAGCAAACACTATTCTACTTTCTGTCTTCATGGATTTGCCTCTGCTGGACATTTCACATACGTGGAATCCTGCAATATGCGGTCTTCTATGTCTGGCTTCTTTCACTTTGCACAATGTTTTTAGAGTTTGCTCATGTTGTAGCATGTATCAATACTTCATTCTTTTTTATGGCCAAATAATATTCCAGTGTATGAATATGTCACATTTTGTTTAGCCATTTATCAATAGATGGATATTTGGGTTGTTTCCACCTTTGGGCTGTTACAAATAATGCTTCCATGAACATTCTTGTACAAGTTTTTGCATGGACACATAGTTTCCATACTCTTGGGTATATCCCTAGGAGTGGAATTGCTGGGTCATATGATAACTCTGTTTAATCATTTGAGGAACTGCCAAGCTGTTTTCCAAAGTCTGCCACCAAATGGTGGCTGTACCATTTTACATTCTCACCAGCCATGTACGCAGGCTCTGATTTTTTCATATGCTTATAAACACTTGTTATCTTTTTGTTTCTAATGGGCATGAAAAGAGAGCTTGTGGTTTTGATTTGCATTTCTGTAATAACTAATAATGCCAAACATCTTTTCATGTGCTTTTTCACCATTTATATGTCTTCCTTAAATGTCTATTTAGATGACTGGCCTGTTTTTTGTTTTTTTTTTTTGAGACGGAGTCTCGCTGTGCTCCCAGGCTGGAGTGCAGTGGCGTGATCTCGGCTCACTGCAAGCTCCGCCTCCCGGGTTCACGCCATTCTTCCGCCTCAGCCTCCCAAGTAGCTGAGACTACAGGCGCCCGCCACCACGCCCGGCTAGTTTTTTGTATTTTTAGTAGAGACGGGGTTTCACCATGTTAGCCAGGATAGTCTCGATCTCCTGACCTTGTGATCCACCCGTCTCGGCCTCCCAAAGTGCTGGGATTACAGGCTTGAGCCACCGCGCCCGGCCCTGGCCCGTTTTTAAATTGGATTATTTGTCCTTTGGTTGAATTCTGAGAGTTCTTTATATATTCTTGCTATAGGTCTCTTATCAAATGTATGATTTGCAAGTTATTTTCTCCCGTTCTGTGGATTGTTTTTTCACTTTCTTGATAGTGTCCTTTGAAGCACAAAAGCTTTTAATTTTGATGAGGTCTAATTTATTTTTTTCTTTTGTAATATTTTCTATAATACACGTTATAAAAATATTAAGTGTATTTTTATTTTCCAAGTGTAAAATTATAGAAAATATGTTTTAAGGCCGGGCACGGTGCTCACGCCTGTAATCCCAGCACCTTTGGGAGACTAAGATGGGCATATCATGAGGTCAGGAGATTGAGACGATCCTGGCCAACACGGTGAAACCCCGTCTCTACTAAAAATACAAAAAATTAGCCGGGCGTGTTGGCAGACACCTGTGGTCCTAGCTACTTGGGAGGCTGAGGCAGGAGAATGGCGTGAATCTGGCAGGTGGAGCTTGCAGTGAGCCGAGATCGCGCCAGTGCACTCCAGCCTGGGCGACAGAGTGATACTCCGTCTCAAAAAAAAAAAAAAAAAAAAAAAAAGAAGAAAAGAAAATATGTTTTAAAAATTACATCATCATCCCATCAAGAACCACAGACTTAGCTAAGTGTCTTCATCCCAATCCTTTTCTTGAGTGTTTCAATCATTTTGTATTTTTCTTTCAATTTTTTGCATGCTTCTAACTGGAGAGTTTTGAACTTCACAAGGAATTTAGAATAAAATCCCAAATAATATTAAATAAAAGCTGAGAGGTAATGTTTGCAGTCCTTGTTGGTATCCTGATCTCCGGTAACATATTACATTTTAAAAACAGCTGATACTTGGGAGGCTGAGGCAGGAGAATTGCTTCAACCTGGGAGATGGAGGTTGCAGTGAGCCGAGATCGCGCCACTGCACTCCAACTCGTTCAACAGTGTGAGACTCCGACTCAAAAAAAAAAAAAAAAACAGGCCGGGCGCGGTGGCTCAAGCCTGTAATCCCAGCACTTTGGGAGGCCCAGGCGGGCGGATCACGAGGTCAGGAGATCGAGACCATCCTGGCTAACATGGTGAAACCCCGTCTCTACTAAAAAATACGAAAAAACTAGCCGGGCGATGTAGCGGGCGCCTGTAGTCCCAGCTACTCGGGAGGCTGAGGCAGGAGAATGGCGTGAACCCGGGAGGCAGAGCTTGCAGTGAGCCGAGATCCGGCCACTGCACTCCAGCCTGGGCGACAGAGTGAGACTCCGTCTCAAAAAAACAAAACAAAACAAAAACAGCCTAGCACAGTCATTTCACAACATTCTGCTTTTCATCCACATATCACTGTATGTTCTGTTTATATAGAGCAAATCTTTAAAGTGGATGGTTACTGTAAATGTGATAATGAAAGGCAGTAGCTTTCATGTGGATCATCTTTCTTCCTTCTCCAACAGGTATGGCAGATCCCAGAAAATGGACTCACGCTTTCCCTGACTGAACCTGTGGTGATTTTGGAAGGCCACTCAAAGAGAGTCGGCATCGTGGCTTGGCATCCGACAGCTCGCAATGTGCTTCTTAGTGCAGGTGAGAGCTGAGCTCAGCGGTCCTCCCCTTGTCTTCCACTCTTGTGGCTCTCTGAGTAGGGGGAAGCAAATGTGTTTTGGTTGTGTGCTCTATGGTTTTAAAGCAGATTATTAGGAAACCATGGTGAAGAGGATTGGGTGAGGTGCACTGCTCCCCCAGCCCACACACATACTTGTGTGTGTGTGTGCATGTGCGTGTCTTTCAGGGCCACTTTGACAACCTGAGGAAAGCTATGTATTTCCTGCCATAATTTCAGCAGGTTTCATGGTGCCTGCCAGGGCCCTCCATGAACCATAGTTTTGTTTATTTCTGGTATGTAGAAGGTATACTTGGTTGGGAGCCAGAAACCCTGGGTTCCGTCTGTGGTGTTGCTGCTGGCTTTGGGAGACCCCATTAGGCAAATACGCTCCTTCGTTTTTAAAAAAACTCATTTTCCCCTGCTATACAATTAGTATATATTAGTATATGTTCTCTATAGTATACACAAAAGGAAAAAAAAATCACTTTTCATCCCACTACTCAGAGGGAAGATCATTATTACTTTTTTGATGTTTCTTTCTGAAAGGTATTTCTGTGCACATACATAAATTATTTTACATACAGAGATGGATTCATACACTTTACACATGGGCTGCTTTCTGTACTTGGTGGTACGCTGTGACCCTTTTCAAGTGCCATTGAACACTCTTCTATTTTTAATGACTTCATACTAATCCATTTTCTGGATATACCTCATTTTACTTGATTAGTCTCCTATTTCTGGATATTGGTGTTGTACAGAAATCTTTTCCTTTATCTAAAATTGGAGATTTCATTTTCTTTTATGGAAGCAATACAGAGAGCATGAGGGAACTTTGTGGGATGATGGAAATATTCTGTATCTTGATCATAGTAGTGGCTACATGAGTATATACATTTGTTGAAACTTACCAAATATATGCTTAAGATAGGTGCATTGTATTGTATGCAAGTTATACCTTAATAAAAGTGGTTGCCAGGCACGGTGGCTCATGCCTGTAATCCCAGCACTTTGGGAGGCCGAGGCGGGCGGATCACGAGGTCAGGAGATCGAGACCATTCTGGCTAACACGCTGAAACTGTGTCTCTACTAAAAATACAAAAAAAATAGCCGGGCGTGGTGGCGGGCGCCTGTAGTCCCAGCTACTCAGGAGGCTGAGGCAGGAGAATGGCATGAACCTGGGAGGCAGAGCTTGTAGTGAGCCGAGATCGCACCACTGCACTCCAGCCTAGGCGATGTAGCGAGACTCTGTCTCAAAAAAAAATAAAAAATAAATAAAAATAAATGAAAGTGGTTTATTTAAAAAGTGATACTAATGTTAGAGATAGAATTTTTAAAGGTCTTTCCCCTCACCAGTAAAAAGGCGGGGGGGGGGGGCAGTTCGGTTTTTAACGGGGAATACAGAATGTTTATGATTCACAGTGAGTTAAATAAATTATAATGCCAAGTACCTATTGAAACTAAGGCCCACTTTTCAAAAAAGATGCCATGTTTTTTATAGTCACCATTGACTATACTTGGGAATGGTTTTTGATGTTCTATTCAGAACCTCAGTCTGATTAAGGAGAGGAAAAAAATTCCAGAGCTGGAATTCCGTCATGGAAAATTTCCTGCTACCTTTCTCATCAAGGCTCAACATAGGGCAGCAGCAACAGACTGGTCTGCATTCTCCCTTTTACATGTGAAGGAGAGTGGGTGATTGTCATGTTCTGCATATTTTTAGACTATGTGATCCAGCTGCCGGGGGCTGAAGTTACCTGTTTGCCTATGTGTTTGCCTATGAGGAATAAGACAGAAGAAGGTTCAATTGTCCATCCCAGAGCTTAGCTTCAACTTTTTTTGTTTGTTGGTTTGTTTGTTTGTTTTTTGAGATGGAGTTTCGATCTTGTTGCCCAGGCTGGAGTGCAATGGCGTGATCTCGGCTCACCCCAACCTCCGCCTCCAGGATTCAAATGATTCTCCTGTCTCAGCCTCCCAAGTAGCTGGGACTACAGGCATGCGCGCCGCACCTGGCTAATTTTGTATTTTTAGTAGAGACGGGGTTTCTCCATGTTGGTCAGGCAGGTCTGCAACTCCTGACCTCAGGCGATCCGCCTGCCTCTGCTTCCCAAAGTGCTGGAATTACAGGCTTGAGCCACCGCGCCCGGCCAGTTTCCTACTTCTAACCCTTAGGTAACTTAAGTATCCTGGATATTAGTGGCTATTTTTTCTAAATGATTTCAAAATTGCTTTATTGGCAAGAATCCACCTCTAGGATGTCTTTCCCGTATTTTGCTTCATCCTTGAACTAACATCCTAGGAGCAACACATGCTGCCTCTTTTTTTTTTTTTTTTTGAGATGGAGTCTGGCTCTGTCACCCAGGCTGGAGTGCAGTGGCGCGGACTCGGCTCACTGCAAGCTCCGCCTCCTGGGTTCACGCCATTCTCCTGCCTCAGCCTCCCAAGTAGCTGGGACTACAGGTGTGCACCACCACACCTGGCTAATTTTTTGTATTTTTAGTAGAGACAGGGTTTCACCGTGTTAGCCAGGATGGTCTCCATCTGACCTCATGATCCGCCCGCCTCGGCCTCCCAAAGTGCTGGGATTACAGGCATGAGCCACCGCACCCAGCCAGCAAGCAACACATGCTGCCTCTTTTTAAAGGGACCTGGAGGCTTGGGGCAGACCCTTGAAGGAAGGAAAAGAGTTGGTGAGCTGAGGTGGTGACTGAGTTGACATCATGGGCCTCTTTCAGAATCCGTTTCTGAATCCATGTAGCTACTTGATTACAGTTTGGGCTTCTCACTATGATCAGAGCAGTCTTGGTCTATTTTTCTCTTCATTTAAAGGTACAGCTCTGTTGTGAGCAAACAGGCCTTACTCTTGGCTTTTTCCCTTCCACTGTTGCACCATACTTTAATATCCCAAAGCTGTGTCTTAGAGCCTCACTGATTTGAATAACCTGCCACCCAGAGTTTTTATTGAGTGCCCTAAACAGTTATTTAAACCTTTTATTTTTAGTTTATTTGGCAGAGAAATAAGCTATATTCGCCCTGATGCTTGTTTTACTAGAAAAGGAAACTTGAAGTCACTTGGGTCTACCAGCCCAGTTAACTCTTTAAAGAAAATAGGGTTCTGTTTTGTTTTTTTCTTTGTTTTTGTTTGGTTGATTGTTTCATATGAACCCAAAGTTAACAAGTTGCAAACTTAACAAGTTGTGTTTTTTTTTTTTTTTTTTTTTTTTTTTTGAGACTGAGTCTGGCTCTGTCGCCCAGGCTGGAGTGCGGTGGCCGGATCTCAGCTCACTGCAAGCTCCGCCTCCCGGGTTCACGCCATTCTCCTGCCTCAGCCTCCCGAGTAGCTGGGACCACAGGCGCCCGCCACTTCGCCCGGCTAGTTTTTTGTATTTTTTAGTAGAGACGGGGTTTCACCGTGTTAGCCAGGATGGTCTCGATCTCCTGACCTCGTGATCCGCCCGTCTCGGCCTCCCAAAGTGCTGGGATTACAGGCTTGAGCCACCGCGCCCGGCCCTAACAAGTTGTGTTTTTACTTTAACATCTTTATTTGTTTTATACAAACTCTTTCTTTTTCACTTCAGTTTTTAACTCTCTTAGTAAGTAGGGCCTCTAGTAGGGTCTCTGACAATCAGCCGCATCTTTTCGCTCTCTCTTTCTCTACATATACACACATATATTCTCACTGTATCTGTAGTTTTCTGAGTGTGTTGTATAGGTGTTTCTAATCTTCTAATCTCTGATGGTTTTGCCTGTTTTAGGCTGTGATAATGCCATTATCATCTGGAATGTAGGAACAGGGGAAGCCCTTATAAACTTGGACGATATGCATTCAGACATGATTTACAATGTGAGCTGGAACCGGAATGGCAGTCTGATCTGCACAGCTTCCAAAGACAAGAAAGTGAGAGTCATTGATCCCAGGAAACAAGAGATAGTTGCTGTGAGTATTCCTAGTATGAAATCTCAGTAGTCAGGGCACTTGACTGAGTGTGAGCTCTTTGCTTTTTAAGGCAGGCAGCAGTACTGGTCAGTGGGACCCTGTTGTGTGTAGACACTAACTGTGAATAAGAAAAGGCTTATAAAGGCTTCTGTCTCCCCAGTTGTGCTTCTCTCCAGAGTTGTAAATTTTCCAGCTTTTACTCAAGTCTCTCACTTTGTAGCCTTTTTTCACAAAGAAATAGTTTGTATCAGTTCACTAGAGTCCTTAAGAGTTTATAAGTCTTGATCAATTAAACCAATTGGCTGCATTCCTGATTTTGCAGCTTAGTATTGAATATTGATGAATCAGTTCCTCACCCTTTTCCAAACACAACTGTTAAAGATGCAACAGGTGGCCGGGCATGGTGACTCACGCCTGTAATCCCAGCACTTTGGGAGGCCAAGGTGAGTGGATCATTTGAGGTCAGGAGTTTGAGAGAGACTAGCCTGGCCAACATGATGAAACACTATCTCTACTAAAAATACCAAAAAAAAAAAAAAAAAAAAAGGAGCCCGGTGAAAAGCAACAGGTTCTCTAATCAGCTTAGTGTCTTAGTTTCTGCCAACCAAACTGGACCCCAACAAAATCACATACCCTGACAAAAGATGGACATTCGGGTCTTCAGTCAGTGTTGAAACTAAACGTAGTGAGTCTGAGAAGGCCTCACTTGCCACACTCTGAGGCCCTTCTTGGGATGTGGTTATTCTTTGGCAGCATTTCTTTTCAAGAGTTGGGCAATGATAGTAGCCGGTGCTTACTGAGCCCTGGGGACTTGCCCAGCCCTGTGTAAAGTGTTTTCTCCACCCGACATCTTCCAAGGGTTGTCCTAGTGCATTCATTAAACTACCAAGGTCAAGGAAGGAGTTAACTAGACAAGGCTTCTTTCTGCCCTATGATATTGGTAGAAATGGTAGGGCGTGCCTAATCTTATGTTATTATCCTTGAGAAACAAACATTCGTCAGGGTCCTTTCGTGTGTTGGATTTTCGCAGTGCATAGACTTGGGTTGGCTGCGGGTTATGGTGGAGAGAGTGAGGCTTCTGAGTCAAATCCTGGCACTCTTGCTGCCTCACGGAGCGGCCTTGGCCAGATCACATAGTATCTCTTTGTTTCCTCATCTGGGGAAGGGGGATGGTTAACACTGACTTCCCTCCTACACCCAGGTGAACATGAATGGCAGTGGGTGAGGTTGGATCTATGCCTGAGTTTCCCCACTCACCTTGTCTTCTTGCAGTTTAATGTGTGGCCTGTGCCTTTTTGCTCTCCAGGAGAAGGAGAAAGCACATGAAGGAGCAAGACCCATGAGAGCCATCTTCCTGGCCGATGGCAATGTCTTCACCACTGGGTTCAGCCGCATGAGTGAGCGGCAGCTGGCTCTCTGGAATCCGGTACGCCCTCCCCGGCTTTTCTGCTTGCTTTCACTTGAGTTTTCTGTCTGTTCTAAGCAGGTCTTCCGGTGAGTAAGTAGATTATGGGATTCTTAGTGTAGTTTTCTAAACGCCTGCTCATCTTAAATTGGATGTGAAGTTCTTATCCTCATTGGAGACTTACTGGTAAATGTATTTCAAAGACATACTTTTTTTTTTTTTTTTTTTTTTTTTTTTTTTTTTGAGACGGAGTCTCGCTGTGTCGCCCAGGCTGGAGTGCAGTGGCCGGATCTCAGCTCACTGCAAGCTCCGCCTCCCGGGTTTTTACGCCATTCTCCTGCCTCAGCCTCCCGAGTAGCCGGGACTACAGGCGCCCGCCACCTCGCCCGGCTAGTTTTTCGTATTTTTTAGTAGAGACGGGGTTTCACCGTGTTAGCCAGGATGGTCTCGAACTCCTGACCTCGTGATCCGCCCGTCTCGGCCTCCCAAAGTGCTGGGATTACAGGCTTGAGCCACCGCGCCCGGCTCAAAGACATACTTTTGATAATCCTGAAGAGGCTGTTGACTATATTTTTTAAAAAGAACGTATGAAGAATCTAGTGTTTTGGATTTGGGAAATAAGTTCATATTTCATAAATAATACGATCAGTTGTTTAAATCAAAATAGTCATGCTTGGGAAAATGTTCATAATTAGCTTAAGTGGGGAAAAATACAACATACATAGAATCAGCTCAATCTCAGTGTGTACATGTGTGGAAAGGAAATAGATCAAAATGATAATAGCTTCTGCCACCCACTGGGCTGTAGGATTTTGGAATATGGAATGATTTTTATGTTCTATTTTATATCTTTCAACTTTTTAAAAGCACACATATTTTATAATTTAAAAAGTACTTTTAAAAAATAAAATAGGGTGGGCACAGTGGCTCATCCCTGTAATACCATCACTTTGGGAGGCTGAGGCAGCTGGATCACTTGAGGCCAGGAGTTGGAGACCAGCCTGGCCAACATGGTGAAACGCTGTGTCTGCTAAAAATACAAAAATTAGCCAGGGGTGGTGGCATGTGCCTGTAATCCTAGCTCTCATGAGGCTGAGGCAGGAAAATCTCTGGAACCTGGGAGGCGGAGGTTGCAGTGAGCCGAGATAGCACTACTGCACTCCAGCCTGGGCAACAGAGGGAGACTCAGTCTTAAAAAAAGAAAAAGAAAACAGTAACAAAGGAGAAGGGTGCTCTCATCATTGTCATGAAATCACATTGATGTATGCGTGCGTTATGTTGTCCAGTCAGTGAAATTTTTAGTGAATTGGATCTCATTTAGCATCCCTGTTGCTGTTTCCATGTATGAGTATTGTATGTGCATAGTTCAAACTTCTATTATTCTAGGAAAATGGCTCACTTAATTAGGATAGAAGAATGTCTAATAAGGTCATAAAAATTTATTTTTAAAAAAATGTATACACACACATATATGTATTATTATCTTCCCCCCAGAAAAATATGCAGGAACCAATTGCTCTTCATGAGATGGACACTAGCAATGGGGTGTTGCTGCCTTTCTATGACCCTGACACCAGCATCATTTACTTATGTGGAAAGGTAAACAGTAATTTTGATGTTTGGTGGTAAATCCTGTAAGTGGAAACATTTATCCTTCAGAGATTTAGAGGAGGGGCAATGTGTTGTATCTGTTTACTTTTTCTAATTTGTGTGTGTATGTTATAAGCTAAGGACAGATAATTTGGTATTTTTTAGGTCTTGAGACTGGACTGTGTGCAGCTTGCCAGTTGTGCAATGATAACACGCCATGTTCCATACTTTTGACTGAAGCAGGGGTTGGGCTGGAGTGTTGGGGAAAATGCTCCAATCAGGGCACTCTTGTGAAAAAAAGAAGACACACTGGTGTTTCATTTTCACCTAGCAGTGCTACCTGATTGGTGATTTTAGATTTATCTGTACTTGTGTCAGGGATGGGCAACCAGTTGGCCACATCGAATGCTGAAATTTGTTGGATAACCCTAGATGAGCATGTGTGTACTTAGTACCACACACCATAGACTTGGAAGGAGAATGGTGCTTTGTGGATGCAAACTTTTGAGGGCCTCAAAGACTCTCCAGAGGGTTCTTGTTTCTGGGGGTTCAGTGCCAGGGCCCTGGGCTTGAAGATACGAGGCCTGATAATAGTTATAGGGAGACTCCACACTGAACTCCAAAAACCTTCCTCCTGCCTTATGAGCTCAGCATGCCTACACTGTGGGTAGCTTTATGATTTCATTTTTTAAGTGGGAACCTGATAATTCCCCCCCCCTTTTTTTGTAGGCTCAATTTCCCTTAGAACTTTTTATAGTTGAAATAATTTAATAACAGTAGAGCTGTTGAGGTAGTCCCCAGACCTGTTAGATAGCCCTTCGCTGGGTGGTAAAGCTGGTGATGTTTGCTTTTCATAGTTGATTGAGCATGCTGCAGACCTGCTTTACATTTTTATAGGTCATTGTTTTAGAAACAGAGATCTTGTCTGTTTCCTTGAAAGCCATTTTACTGCAGATGTTAACAGGTGTTAAGTACATTTACCTTGCCATTGTTGCCCTTGACTGAATTAAAGCAAACAAAATGAGCAGTTACTCAGATATTAGTAACATTAGATGGAAAATTCTTTTGGGTATGCAGAAATGACTAGTAAGGGTTTAGCTTCTTTTCCATTGCTTTAGATATCTCAATCATTGAGACAAATGGAAATCATGAGAACTGGGAGCACTGTTGAGGCATGATACCACCTAGCTATTTTTGTCTTCTTCTTTCTTACATATATGTATATCTCCTCTCTGCCAGACAAGATTGCCATCATTGTTCAGGTTGGTGTAACTGTGTGACAATTATTTGTACTTAGACTAACATATGCTTCAGCACTTAAAGATATCTGACTCTTCTAAGCAAGAAAGTAGTAGAATTGTACACATTGCCATGAGATGGCACATTCTGAGGATACTCACTAAAACTGAGTTTCTTCATTAGAAAAATCTCACTTTTTATCATCAATATCATCAGTGCCTGGTATTGGTGCCCTTAGGTCTGTGAACAGCATTGCGTTATACTTAAATCAATAATTGCATTCTCAGCAATTCTCTTAGTCTTTGTTTGTTTGTTTGTTTTTCGAAGTTGAATTGCAATGTAGCTGTTTGGCAGAGGCATTAACGTTTTTGCCCTAACCCTGGCCTGGTGCCGAGGCTCGGGAGTAAAATTAAAGCCTTTTGTAGGAGGCCAAAGAGACCTCTTAAAAGGCATGCTAGTATTTGATAAGTGAGGAGTTACTTTGTGAGGAAAAGAAACTGTCATATGCTTTAGGCAAGCCTCTTTATGAGGAAGAAAAGGTCAGCTACTGAAGTGGGGTCCCAACTAATGCTGGGTTTATAGAGGAAAGAGACACCCACATAATCCAGAGGTTTCAGTTAACAATCAGACACAGACTTGTCTCTGGTTTCTTACAGGGTGACAGCAGTATTCGCTATTTTGAGATCACGGATGAATCCCCGTACGTCCACTACCTCAACACATTCAGCAGCAAGGAGCCTCAGAGAGGGATGGGTTACATGCCCAAGAGGGGACTTGATGTTAACAAATGTGAGATTGCCAGGTAAAGAATCGAGATTGTCAAGTATTCTAGGTTGGTGTAACTGTGTGACAATTATTTGTACTTAGACTAGCATATACTTCAGATCTTAAAAATATCTGACCATTCTGAGCAAGAAAGTAGTAGAATTGTACCCATTGCCGTCAGATGGCACTTTCTAAGGATACTCACTAAAACCGAGTTTCTTCATTAGAAAAAAATCTCTTTTTTTTTTTTTTTTTTTTTTTTTGAGACAGAGTCTTGCTCTGTTGCCCAGGCAGAAGTGCAGTGTTGTGATCTCGGCTCACTGCAACCTTCACCTCCCTGGTTCAAGCAATTCTCCTGCCTTAGCCTTCCAAGTAGCTGGGATTACAGGCACCCACCACCACACCCAGCACATCTCACTTTTTATCATCATCTGAATGCCTGGTGATACCAGAGCAATACAGCTACAAGAAATTCTATGAAGCCCATTTCTTTCTATCCTTGTGTGTACTGTGGAATTAGTACCTCATTTCCTGCCCAGATAACTGAAGTGCAGCAATTAAGTGGCATAGCTGGGGTGTATTGCACACCTACTGAAATAGTGAAACGTGCTGGGCTTCATAGAATGTCTTGTAGCTGTATTGCTCTGGTATCACCAGGCATTCAGATGATGATAAAAAGTGAGATGTGCCGGGTGTGGTGGTGGGTGCCTGTAATCCCAGCTACATTTTTAATCTTCAAACTGAGGTCATGGTCAGTGTTCCCTGGTGGGCAAGTAGGGGAGAGCCTGGCTCGGGGATGGAAAAGGGGGCAGTTTTCCTACCCTATGAGTGGAAGAACCAGAATCAGAACTGTATTTGGGGCCCCACTGGTCCTAAAATAGAGAAACGAAAAGGTCCTACAGTGGGGCGATAGGTTAGCTTGATTTAGGAAGTTCAGCTATGATTTAATTTCTACCTCTCTGTACTACTTCTGATTTTTAAAAAATTCATATTCTAAATGCTGGGCTTCCTAAGGGACAGGCTTTTTTCTCATGCTAGTCAACAAATGTACCCTCTGAGACTCAGTGACCACTAGCCATTTCAACCAACAGAATAATTAGCATTACATCATCACATGTAGGGTCATACCAAACATTTGTATAACACTGTGTTTATACGGACTTTTAAAAACCTTGCTGTTCTGATCTCACAATTAAAGAATTGATGCTTATGTCTTTCAAAATAAAAGTAAAAGAATTTTTATAAGCCCCCTTTTTATATTAATCTCTAGTAAAAATACAAAAATTAGCTGTGTGTGGTGGTGGGTGCCTGTAATCCCAGCTACCTGGGAGGCTGAGGCAGGAGAATCCCTTGAACCCGGAAGGTGGAGGTTGCAGTGAGCCAAGATGGTGCCACTGTACTCCAGCCTGGCCAACAGAGTGAAACTGTCTCAAACAAACAAAAACAAACAAACCAAAACTTTCTATGGGAGTTTTTGTTTGTTTGTTTTAGTTGGAATAATGAAGGAAAGCTGTTACAGATAATTGAAAATTGTGGTTTAAACCAAACTAATCAAAATGTGGTTCAAAATAGACTGAATTCGAGTTTATGATTACATCCAGTATTTCAAAACACATTTGTTGTCATCTAAAAGTTCCACATACTATAAACACAGTTGTTTGGAATGTCTCCGATTTATGAAGTGTTTCTTGAGCATTTATTATATGGCAGGCACTGTGCTAAATATGCTACTTGCTACCTCTTACTTTTCATAACAATCCTATGTGGTAGGTGTTACTTTTATCCCCGTTTTATGGATGAAGAACTTAAGGCTTGCTGAGGTTGTCACACTCTCATGGGTTTTAGTAGTACAGCTGGAAGTCAAAGCCAAGTCAGTCTTTTTATTCGCTATACTAACCACAGAATTTTCATTAAATCGGTCTTTAAAAATGTTTTTGGGCCAGGAGTGGTGGTTCACCCTTTAATTCCAACACTTTGGGAGGCCAAGGTGGGAGGATCACTTGAGCCTGGGAGTTCAAGAGCAGTATGGACAATCTAGTGAGACCCTGTCTCTACAAAACATTAAAAAAATTAGCCAGGTGTGGTAGTATGTACCTGTGGTCCCCGTTACTCCAGAGGCTGAGGTGGGAGGATTTGCTTGAGCCCAGGAGGTCAAGGCCTCAGTGAGCTTGTGCCACTGCACTCCAGCCTGGGCGATAGAGCAAGACCCGGTCTCAAAAAAAAAAAAAAAAAAAAAAAAAATGTTTTTGGTGTATTTGGGACTCTTTTGGTTTTTGGTTTAAATAGTAAAGAGACACATTTGACACAACCTTCCCTTTAAAGAGGACGATGATTTTATAAACCTTTACCACCCTGAGCTCTACTCAGCTTTTGTTCCCCTGATGCGTTAGAGCAATGTATCTGCCAGGTTGTCTTCAATGGACTCCTGCCCAGTATCAGATGCCAAAGGCTGCAGGTTTCCAGGAGAAATGAGTTTCACTGGTTTTGCATATTTGATGTGGCCGTGTCTTCTCTGACTTAAACTCTTGGAATTCAAAAAACATTTCCCCAGCAGCATTGACGCCCACACTCAACTCCCCCCTTGCACACGAGCCATTTGATCTGGTGATCTGGTCAGAATGCTCACTAAGGCCACCTCTTTTGCCAGGAGCTTTAGAGAGATTTTTTTATTGTTTCCCATCTTGACTGACAAAGAAAATTGGCTTGACCTTATCAGAGTCATCATAAGAGAAGTCATTTCTGGTCTGTTTAGTTCTCTTGTACAATACAAACAAAAATGTTTTACCTTTCTTCCCCATTACAGAGCTCTTTGCTCCCTTCTTCCAATATTACAGTGCAAGTTGCTTTACATTCTCTTTCCACATTTTGGATAGTTTCACATTTTTTCTTGAGTGTCATGTACGAGGTGGTTTGCTTGGAAGGGAAAATCATAATCCTACGATTTTTTTGGTTTGTTTTCTAAAAGTCATATTTATACTTACACATGTTCAACCACCTCAAGCTGGCAGAAGACCTTGTACCCACGTTGCATTGTAGATACAGTCTAACAGATGTGTGTTCTTTCCTGTATGTTGACATGGTAATTTTTTCACAAGTGAGTCAGTTTCAGTGTTGCTATTATTTCTACCAGTTTGTCTGCCCCCCAGATAATTGGCATCATACATAGACCTCTACTCATGGTTCTTGTCTCCAGTCTGCCGTTTCCTAGCATAGTGACTCTCAGCTTCCGTTCTGTCATCTTGTCAACTAGGAACACTAAGTTCTGCCTATTCCCAGGGTGGATCAGTTGCGGGGATGGGTAAAGAGGCACTTGACATTTCAGACAGCATTGCAGAAAACTCATTATTCATCCTGTTAGTCAACCTCATATTTCACTAAATGCAACTTTGCCTTTATTTCCCCTCTGAAGATTCTTCAAACTTCATGAGAGAAAGTGTGAACCTATTATCATGACTGTTCCCAGGAAGGTGAGTGCTCAGTTTTCTAGACAATCCATGTTTTAAACAAATGTAAAAATGAAATTCAAAAATCCCAGGCCTTTCTTCTTCCTTACCCGTGGGTGCCAAATGTCTCTTGTAGTCTGACCTTTTCCAAGATGACCTGTATCCTGACACAGCGGGGCCAGAGGCCGCACTGGAGGCAGAAGAGTGGTTCGAGGGCAAGAATGCAGACCCAATCCTCATCTCCTTGAAGCACGGGTATATTCCAGGCAAAAACAGGGATCTCAAGGTGGTCAAGAAGAACATTCTGGATAGCAAGCCCACTGCAAACAAGAAGTGCGACCTGATCAGCGTCCCCAAGAAAACTACAGACACAGCCAGTGTGGTGAGGACCACTGACTGGAGTGCAGGGGTGCTTGGCTGGTTCGGGCTTTATCGTCTGGAAAGCCCTTGTGGTCCGGGGCGTCGGCGAGTACTGTCCCAGCTGGGTGCACGGGGGTTTTCAGTAAATGAAAAAGTGGGAGAAGGTCCTCGGTCACGTGATGGTGGTGGTTTGTGGCCACACTTGCCTCCTTTAACGGAGTAAGCTCCTTTAGCCCCATTAAAGGAACCAAGTGTGGCCACAAACCACCAAGATTTGGATAGGTATCAGTCTTCCTTCTCTGATTTGGGTAGAAATAAAATATCATGGGAGCGTGGGGTCATAGGCACCAGGGAGAGGAGGTCCCTGGAAGGAGGGAGTGGCGAGTGTTCAGATGTAGCTAAGTGGTTACGACAGAAGGATCTGGCTGTGTGGGGTTGGCAACAAGGGGGATTTAGGCAAGAGCCCTTTGGGTGGTGGGGTGAAGGGAATCGAGCCTGCCTTTGACTCGCTGTGGCCACTGGAGAGTGCTGCTGTTGCCGGGAGAGCAGGTCCTGGGTAAGAGAGGAGGAGTGGACACACAGGGCAAGGGTTTCCCTCCCAAGAAGGAGCCTCCCTCACAGATGGCAGGAGCTCTGTAGCCTCTGGGAGAGTCAGCCCTCGCTCTGGTCAGATAGAAGTTACTCTTGATGGAATGATTGGGGTGGTTGTGATGTAGGGCACTCTTGAAGGAGCCTGTTTTGTCCTATAGTCTAATTGGGACCCAGGAGACCCTTTATTTGAGTAAATGCACAGGCTTCGGGATCAGAAGTGGCACTGTGACACTGTGACACAGTCGCTTTGCCACGGGGTTTCAGATAGATCGGCCAGTGCTCATTGGGTTCAAAGCCCCAGATGCAGTAGGGCTTTGATGTCTCTTTTCAACTTGGTGACTATGGCTTGCCATTTGCAAAACAGAAAACTGCATTTTATATCTTACAAGTTTTGAACTGTGTTGAACTTTGTTTACTGCATTTTAATCACTGCCTCCTTTTTTTGTTTGTTTTCTTAGCAAAATGAAGCCAAGTTGGATGAGATTTTAAAAGAGATCAAATCTATAAAAGACACAATCTGCAATCAAGATGAGCGTATTTCCAAGTTAGAACAGCAGATGGCGAAGATAGCAGCCTGAAGGTCCCACCCCCACCCCTACAAAAAAATGGGAGCAAGAACTTGTGCTTGGGAGCTGGTTGTTGGTGTGGTCCTAGGGAGGGTGGAAAGGGAGGCACTGCCATTTGGAGACATTCCATTTCAGAGTTGTCAACCAGCCATAGGCCACATTCCAGTAAGAACTCAATTTGTCTCCCAAATTTGCAGAAACAAAACGTGATTTAAAAGCTGAGCTTTTTATCAGAAAGCTTTTTTGATGTTTTAAGTGTTATGTGACTTGTTGAACTTTTTAAAAAGTGCTACTTTTAAAATCCCAGATACTCTGAATTTTAGAAAACAAACTAATTCTGATTGTGTCGTGCCCAAGTACCCTTTTTTTTTTTTTTAAACGAATAGGGACCAATGCCACATTGCTTTTTATATTTCTTTCTTTTTTAATGTTGCCAAAACCAAAAGTAGCTTTGTTTTCCTTTGTATTTTGCTACTTTGCAGTATTTGTGTGTGGTTTTTTTTCCTTAATTTGAAAGGGACAGCACTGTGTATGTTTATAAACTAAATGAAGATAAGATATTATTTTGTATAAACATTCATCTGAGAACAATCAAAGCAGTAGCCACATGGTGCTGGCTCCTTTGCAGCACAAACCTGGTCATTTTGATGACTGTACAACAGGAAGACTTGAAAAATCACGTGGATTCATATTACCACCGCTCTCATTTCATGGAGTCTTCTGATCAAAAAAATTCACATCGTATTTCTTCCTTTCCTTTCTCTTTTCTAGAAATCGGGTGTTTGTACCAGAATGGAATTTTGCTTCTTGGTTATCCTGTGCTTCAGATGATTATAATCTAACCCAAACTAGCATGTGTTTCTGCAGTTTGTTACACACCTAGGATCTATTGCATTCATCACTTTAAACATCATGTTTCAGGTTTTGGTCAATACTTGACAAGGGTGCCCGGGACAGGAAGACGTGTGTACTGCTGAGTGTTCGTTCTTGCCCTTTTCAGCAGCTTGCCCAGCTCTTGAGTACAGTGGTGGGGACTAAAAATGAGGGCATTCGGAGAGGGGTATTTGCCCTGGGTGATCCTGTGTCCCCGTGCTGTCCCCATGCTATGTTGGAGGAGGAAGTGGCTCTTCTTCCACCAACAAAGCTCCTGCTCTACCCTCTTCCTCACATGTGCTGCGACCTCTCTCAGGGCTCTCCCAGCCATTCCTTCTTTCCTGCCTGCCTTTTAGCTCTAACCACATTAAGCTAATGAGGCCAGAGGGTGCGATTAAATGAATATTGAGACTGAGGAGAATGATCGAGAGTGAAGCAGAAACAGGAATGCAGACCTCTGCTGTAGCTTTAATGTGTACAAACATGTCCCTCTGCACAACTAATCTGCCCCGCCTCTCCATCTCTCACCAAGGCTGCATCAAAGCACAGAGGCTCCCCGGACTTGGAGGGGGCCAGAGACTGAGCTCTGGTTGCCTGTTCATTCCTCGGTTAGCTAGAACTTTGCCCCATTTCCAATTTCTTATAGTGCATGCTTGGGAAACAAGATGTAAGGAGCCTCTGTTCTGGAAGGGGCTGTCTGTGATTGAACGTGAAATGTGTAGTGCCATTGGGACCATGAAGGGAATTCTTGCACATGCTCGTGCTGGTGTGGGCGTGGGACTGGTTGGAAACGTCTGTATTCAGGGAGCCAGGGTGAGGGCAGAGTGTGGTGGCAGCTGAACTTGGAGTAATGCCCGTATAGAAAAAGGACTATGTTCTTATCCAGCCAATATTGGGAGTGCTGTCTCCACAATTTCAGGGCATCTGAATGTTTGATGTGGTTTCGTGTGTGTGTATGTGTGTGTTTAATATTGAAGTGGATCATGAGATGTAAAGAAAACAATAATGATAATGAGTTATATTCAAACCTGTATTTGTTTCTTTATCAGTGTAATCTGCTGAGGACCTTTGTGTCTAAGATTCAGAAATGTTTTAAGGTTCTGATATTGAATTAATGAAGTAAACAAAGTTGTTGATGGTGGTGAAACACCGTAGGGCATGTGGTTCAAAGAGAAGCAGGAGGGCAAGGGAAAGTTACCCTGATATTAGTTTGTAGCTTATGACTTATTTAATGAATAAGCCCAGCCAAACTCAGAGTAGGCGCCCAAAGCATTGTGGATTATTTTCCTATTTTGTCCTTTTTTTTTTTTTTTTTAAAGCCCTGACATCCCGGAAGAGGACAGTGAATTATTCCTACATCGGCTCTTATAGAGTGGCCATAGTGTTCTGTCAAAACACTTGCTTCCATTTTCAGAGATAAAAATCATTGATTACAAAATGGTGTTTGTGTTTATTTCACACCTTGGCTGTCTGTGAGGCAGCCCCCACCTCTCTGCCTGACATAGCTTCTCTGACTTTGGTGGATGAGCATGGAGGCATACTCCTCGCTGGGGGTGAGTACAGGGGAAGCGCGTGCGGGTGGCTCAGCTCAAGTGCAAGTGAGGTCTCCAAGCCAGTTAAGCACTGTGTTTTGGCTTCCAACAGACCTGGGCCTTTGGATCCTGCCTCAGACCTTTGCCAGCGGTGTGTCCTGGGATGGGGTTCCTAATCCCTGTGAGTCCCTTTTCTTGCGAGGAGGATGATAATTCCATGTAGTTCAGATGAGAGGAATACCTGTGTGGCCACACAAAGAACCCTCGCTGCATGGCTGCCACTGTTCTATTATACTATGAGTTGATTTCCTGACAGAGCCTTTGAAAGCAATTTTTCTTCAGTAGAAGCAATATTCTCTTGGCTCAGCTGTGACTTTTATTCCAGCAGGCTTCTAGGGTGAGTTGAATTGCAGGGCTTCCCTTTTGAACTATGACATTGTCTCGTGACATTTCAGTGATTGTAGCAAAGAATTTCCCACTGTTTGCTTTTTCTGAATGTTTGTGAATATGATGAATAGTCAGCATAAAGCTCCCCTTCCTCAAAGGCCTTATCTTAAAGTTGCTTTAGTCTGTGAGAAGAATGGCAGCCATGTTCTTAGTCCACCCGTGGCTGCAGGAAGTAGAAGCTGGCAGGGCTCTCTGTAGACCCGAGGTGCCCGCAGTCAGCCGGGAGACGCGTGGTAGTCTGTTTATGACTAACTTGTTTTCTCACTCGGGCCACCTTGATTCTTTGCCAGAAGACCTGAAGGTCAGCATGCTGGCCCCAGACAGCCAGCCAGACCTCGTCTGGGGGGAACTTCCATTTTTTTTTTTTTAAGGTCACTTCCCTTGCTGTACTTGGTATTCTACATCCAGAAAAACTCTTTGTTGGCTCTTAAGAATCTGTTAACTCTAAGTGGCCCCTTCTCTTTCTGCTGGCACATTAAAGTATCCCAGTGCTGGCGGTGGGTCACGGACATAAGTCACTGTCAAGGGCACACCTTTCCTGCTTCAGACGGGCAACCCTTGATGTCCAGGCTGGACAGTGCCCTTTGTGCTCTTTTGTTCACTAAAAAGAAGTCCCTTGCCAAAGAATGTAGGGGTGGCAGTTCTTTCCTGCGAGAAGGGGGTATGTGCGGGGTGGACAGCCTTTCCAGAGGGCAGTCTGGCAAGTGTATCAAAAGCCTTAAATGTTTTCTTAAGACCCAGGGTTCCCACCTTTGGAAATTTTGTCCCAGGGAACTAGTGGGAAGTATATTCAGGAATTAGAAGAGTAAAATCAACTCTGCAGAAGGGGGTCAGTAAGTTACTTGTCATATTCATATGTTATAATACTGTTTCGTTATTTAAGGTCATTTAAAAAGAGTATTGAGGCCAGATGCTGTGGCTCAAGCCTGTAATCCCAGCACTTTGGGAGGCCGAGGCGGGCGGATCACGAGGTCAGGAGATCGAGGCCATCCTGGCTAACACAGTGAAACCCTGTCTCTACTAAAAATACAAAAAAATTAGCCGGGCGTGGTGACGGGCACCTGTACTCCCAGCTACTCGGGAGGCTGAGGCAGGAGAATGGCGTGAACCCAGGAGGCAGAGCTTGCACTGAGCCCAGATCGTGCCACTGCACTCGAGCCTGGGCAACAGAGCAAGACTCCGTCTCCAAAAAAAAAAAAAAAAAAAAAAAGTATTGAATAGGAAAGATTTTAAAAAAATAGTAAAATAGAGTCAATTCCAACTTGGGTTTAAAATATATACCTACCTAGGTTGAAGGATGAAAGTGTATTATTTCTGGGTGCTGGATGTCATTACCAAGTTTTTTCTGTGTATTCCAAGTGCCCTACAGTGGACTGTGTTGCTGATGTCAGCAGAAAAAGTAAAAGTGTGTTTACAAAGTAATTCTCATCAGCTTTCTACCCCATGGAGTCACTCTACAGTAAATGATGTTAGTTGGCTTATCCATTTAGAAGTAAGATGGGGAAGAAAGTGAAGTCCATTGGACCTCATAAGAACATTCAGGACCAGAACTTCTAGTGAGAAGTGTAGGTCTCCTAATACAGATATGTAAGACCACCCCAGAACAGATGGTTTGTGACAAACTTTTTAAAGGATATATGCATATACAATGTATACTTATGTGTGGAATAAATACCAGAAATGTTGTTATTGCTATAGGGAAGTAAAGTTGTGTGTAATTTCTATTTAATCCTATTTTTCTGAATTTATACATTTCCTATAAATATATTTATTCCCAGAAAGGCATTATTAAAATTAATATATTAGTGATAAGTTAATAATTATTAAGATAAGCATAAATCAGTGGAGATGTTTGAAATGGTGCAGCAACATTTGGTTAGCTGTGGGGGCAGCAGGGACACCAATATACATTCTTAATGGGAGTCCACAGTTAAAACTTATCTTTTTCTATTTAGAAGAAAGTAAGTCCCTTTTAATCTATACTTCAGACAAGAGAAAAAAAATGTAAGCCCTAAAGCAATGCAATACATCACAAAAGAAAAGACAGATTGGCTATATAAAAATTAAATTATGTAAGACTTTAATACGGCAGAAAATGAAGGTCATCGGAACTGGGAAATATGTTTTCTTCCAATATAGTAAGGGCTAAGTATACTTGGATATGCTTCATCTCAGCTGCAGCTGCTGCCTCTGTTTGAAACGTGACGTGTGAAATGTTAAGTCCCAGGCAGCTGATGTGCAGATGGCAGCCATCCTCGTCCCTCCTGTGGGAACCGAGTCCACCAGCAAATGGCTTATTCTCAACTTCGAGCTTTGGGGCGTGGGGTGGGGGTGTGTTCACTAGGCGACGCTGTCCGTGTTGTGCCGAGTGAAAGTTCCCCTGTGGCGAGTGTCAGGAGGGCTGGGTGGGAGATGGGAATTACTGCACATCCAAGATCCTTGAGGATAAGGTGGCTGCTGAGTTGGTTGGATTGGCTAAACTGTGGAGGAAGGTGAGTTTAGAGAGGCAAATGGGATCCTTCAAATTCATTGTAGTTGGAGTTTAATTCATGTGAACGAAAATGGGTAAGAGGGCAGATTTTAGGATCCTGAGTTTAGTGAGTGGCAGATAGAGGGTGAGGCACACGGGTCCCTGACAGGCTTCATGGTGAGGGGCTAGAAAGCAATGTCGGGGCCATTGCCTAGGAAGCCTGAGGGCAGAGGTCAGAGGAGGAAGTTATTCCACCTCAGGACTCAACTTGGAAGACAAGTAAACAGGTCTCTTCTGCTGTCAGAAAAAATCTGTACGCTTGAGCTTGGGCACTCACCACTGGGTGCTTAGTTTTGTTCTTTGAGTAGCTTCCTCACACTGATCTCAAAGAGTAAGTGGACTTTTAGGGAAGGACTTTCTGGTGGGTTTGGAACAGAACTGGGGAGAAGTGGCTCAGACAAAGGCCCACAGGCAGCTGTGGGGGCAGAGAAAGCTTTGGGCTGCCAGAGAGGAGCAGTCATCTGTGTCTTCGAGGGGAAGAGCAGGGAGTGGGCCTAGTTACAGTGGAAAGGGGTCACACACACGGTGCCTGGGCCCCCGAAATGCTGTGGAACGCGGTCAGGGGGCTGGTTGCCAAGGTTGTCCAGGCTCCTCTCCACTGGGTGCCTCTCAGGCCCCCAGCAGCAGGGCTCCCTTCCCAGAAGCCATGTACCTCTCATCGCCCATTTCCTAATCTCCTCTCCCCCACTAGGTAGGGTTGGATTCGTCTTGGCATTCACTGGGTGAGAATTTGTATTTACAGTGAGAGTGTCACGGGGCTGGAGAGAACTGTAGTGCAGCAAGTGACCCCTGGTCCAGTCAGGAGAGGTACTCAGGCTGATGCTCAGTGCCCTGAGGGGGTTCAGCAACAACATCCAAGCTTGGGGGCTCTAGTGATGAGGTCTGAGAACTAGGAAGTGCCCCCTCCATGACAGGGAGCTGTTGCAGCTTCATTTCTGTGCGGAGATGCTATTTGGGTTGTGGAAGTTGGAATAATACCTCTTGGTGAACAAAATCCTGGGCTGCTTATCACCATCCCCACCTACAGCTCCCCAAATGCAAAATGAGTTCTTATCGCCCTAAGCAGTGTCTTCAAGAGGCAGTGGCCCAGAATGCCTCATAAGCCACAAGGTGGAGATTCCATCTGGGGATCTGGCCACCTGTCAGGTGCCTCCCCATGTAGATACCAGTCTAGTGTCTGAACAGCCTTGTAACTGGTTTCTCTGCCTCCAGCCACCTGTTCCCTGTTTTGCTTCTAGAGTGATGTTTTCTGTCAAAGTCTCTGAAGGAGGTACAAGTGAGTATCCCTTTTGTCTACAGGAGGAAGTTCATGCTCTTCTACCTCTGAGCCTCCTTGACTCCTGTCTCTTCTGTCGTATCCCACACCCAGGCTCTTGTTTCACAGTGCGTCCATATCCCAGCTACTTCTCACACCTCCACGGTGACTCCCCTAGCCTGTGCTCCCATCACTTCTGCGTGGACAGAGCCTCTGTATTAGCATTCTCCAGAAGAGAACCAATAGGGTCTGTCTGCATGAGGGAAGAGGAGAGATCGGGATGTATTATAAGGAATTGACTCACATGATTATGGAGGCTGCTAAGCTCCAAGATCTGCAGTCAACAAACCAGAGAGACCCAGGAGAGCTGAGTTTTTCAGTTCAGATCAGAAAGCAACTAAAAACTGAGGTCCCAGCTTGAAGGCAGTCAGGCAGGAGTAATTCTTTTTCTTTTTCTTTTTTTCTTTTTTTTTGAGATGGGGTCTCACTCTGTCTCCCAGGCGGGAGTGCAGTGGCATGATCTTGGCTCACTGCAGCCTCTGCCCCCTGGGTTAAGCAGTTCTCCTGCCTCAGCCTCCCAAGTAGCTGGGACTACAGGCATGCGCCACCACGCCTGGCTAATTTTTGTATTTTTAGTAGAGACAGGATTTCCCCATGTTGGCCAGGCTGGTCTTAAACTCCTGACCTCAGGTGATCTGCCCACCTTGGCCTCCCAAAGTGCTGGAATTACAGGCGTGAGCCACCGCACCCGCGAGGAATTTCTTCTTAGCCTTTTTGTTCTATTCAGGCCCTCAACGGAATGGATCCGCCCATCCACACCAGAGCGAGCAACCTGCTCTACTCAACCCACAGATTCAAATGTTCATTTCATCCAGAAAACCCTCACAGACACACCCAGGGTAACGTGTCACCAGATATTTGGGCACCCCGTTGCCCAATCAAGTTGACAAGGTTAACAATCACAGCTTCCTAACCCAGCTTCCCCCAGCCATTTGAATCTGTTCTCAGAGCTGCAGCCATAGTCACCTTTTCAGGTATTAAGGAGGGGGAAGGCATGCTAAGGCCCATGGGCTAACTCCAACCTGCCAGAAGCTTCTTTGTAGCCCACGAGCTAAGAATGGTTTTTATATTTTTAAATGGTTGGGGGAAAAACAAGATTTACTGACAAGTAAAAAATGATACGAAATTCAAATTTCAGTGTCCATCAGTAAAGCTTATTGGAACACACCATGCCTTGTCTGTGGCTGCTTTTGCTCTATACTTGAAGAGTTGAGTAGCTGCAACAGAGATTGTATGGCCACAAAGCCTAAAGTATTTACTGTGTAGCCCTTTAAGAAAAAGCTCGTTGACCCCTGTATCTAAGGCTTCAAACCCTCTGTGGTTTCCCATCCCACTCAGAATAAAAACTAAATCCTCACCACTAGCTTAGGAGGCCCTGTGTTGCCTGCCCTGCCGCCCCTCATCCTCTCCTGATGTTCTCTTGTGTTCAGGAGGCCTCCTACTTCTGAGCTTCGCATGTGCTGTTCTCTCGGGAGTGCCCATCCTTTCCCCACCTCCAGTGTCTGCCCTTCCCAGCATTTCATCTGACCCCCATACGTAAATAGTGCCCGTAGCATCCTAGTGCCACTGATAGCTGATCTATCATCTCATTGGAGTTTTGACTGTCTTCCCTGAATTGAATATAAGCCACATGAGGACAGGCACTGGTTTCCTTCACCAGGATCCCCAGAATCTGGCATGATGTGTCAATCAGTACTTACTGAATGACTGAACAGTTGAAAATATAGACATTATCTGGGATGGGAATACATATTGCATTATCTGCCCAGCAGTGCTTTTCTCACCGAGTAAGACTGTCCCGGACCACAGTCAACTCCAGGTGACCCATGAGCCCCTTGGAGCCACCATCAGGGGCATCAGATCTGGGTTTTCCTTTATGGGGGCCTGGGAGTTGGGGAAGCCAGGCACCACACAGGAAGAGCAGGTACACAGTGATGAAGAGGGCTTCTGGGTCCCTGTAGCTCCCCAAGTCCATGCCTAAGGTGCAGCTTTATTTCTGATCTTAAATTCCAGGAAATATCCCAGGACTCCTATTGCCAGGCCCCTGGCCTTCTCAAACAACACCAAGGTTTCTCCCCTAAAGACCCCTTACCAGGGGTCTTTGAGGCCAGGTAATTGAGGATGTCTGCCAGAGGCATGGATTCCTCCAGCCGCTACCCTCTGGGGAAGAATCATAGAGTCTGGAGTACATTTCTAACATTTGTTTGTCCTCTGGCCTTCCAAGCCTGGGACAAGCAGCACTGGCCACCCCCAGTCCAAGCAGACCCAGTGAGCTGGGGAGCCCCTGTTTTCTTCCGCTCGAGAAATGGCTTCATGCTGCAGTCTCCAGCCCAGAAACTGGTTCCTAGTGCCACCCAGATTGGCAACCAAAATCTGGGGCTGAAAGTAAGCTCCCCAGAGCTCTGTTCCCATTTGAGAAAGGGAATTGAATGCTGGCTGGACCAGGCCCACAGTGGACCATTTCCCCTTTGGATGATTCAAATCAGCAAGCTGTAGCCCCAGGAGCCCGCCTCGCAGCAGGAGAGCGGGGGAGGGCAGGCAGTTGGGCGTGACTTCCCCTCCCTTCTGGGCCTTGCTTGCAAGGAGCTCTGTTCTTATTCTATTTCATGAGACCGTTGCTTTCATTCAAACAAAAGGTCCCATTATGAGTAAACTGAAAAGACCACTGCACTGAGAAACAAGTGGCACAACCAGCAAGACTCTTGCTTTCCTCGGAGGAAGGAACGAGCTTTGCAGTCTGGCTAGGCTCCAGTCTGCCTGTGCCCTCCTGCGCCACCAGGGAGCCTCAGCTTCCTCGGAGGGATCATGACCACTGGGAAGGGAGGTGGGATTCTATGAGCAACGCCACCCCTTTTTTCCCCATTTTTAGGGAAGCGGAGGTTCTCATAGGAAGCCAGCACCTTGTCAGGGAGGGATAACAGTTCCTGGCAAGTTACACATAGATTATAAAATCTCAGGCCATACCTGGCCTGTCAGTTACAGTCCTTGCCTAGCCACATATTTCCGGGATTCCACAAATGTTTAATTTTTCATTTTCTTTAATGACTGTACTGTTGACCAACCTAAGCTTGGTAAATACCAGGCCGAAGTTAAGTTGCGCTGGCTTTTGGCACCCAAGACTTCCTCTCTTTGTCTCTGGAGTGTGAGGCTTTATTACAGCTGTACTTGTCACTGGTAGGAACGGTCCCCCACCCCGAAACAGCAAAGAAGCAAAACGCAATTCAATAGGCCACTGCATACATGCAGCTGTGCAGGCTGTGGTGGTGCCTCTTGGGACTGGGGGCCACCATGAGGTTGCAGGCATTTTCATCCATCAGCGAATGGAAGGAAGACTGAATTTAGTGCACAGATGATCATTTAAGTATAAGGAGGTTATAGGTTGTTTGTTTGAATACCAAATCTCTAGTTGCTCAGTATCCACTTGTAAGAGAGCTCCAAGTAGGAGCCCAGTGAGCCATGTTTTTGCTTTAACATGGGGCTGTTCCAACAGTAGCAGGCAGTTAGTTACAACCAGGAGCACGTTTTTCCCAGAAGACCCCTAAACAGCCCTTGCTTCCCAGGCTAGCCCACTAGTGGGCTCCAGTGGAGAGAGGAACCCAACACCTACTGTCTTTGCTGATTGCAATTCCTGCTCTACACCCCAAATAGCTCACATTGAGAGGAGGTGGGGAGCATTGGGTCCTCTTAGACCAATCACAGCAGGCAAGTTCTGCAAGGAGGAGCTGGAATCATTTATATATTGAACCAATATTTATTGTGATTGAATGCAGGCTCTTTCATAGGACACCCTAGGTTCAGACTCTGGCTTAGCCACTAACCAGCTCTGTGACCTTAGGCGAGTTACTTAAGCTCCCTGGAACTTTTTTTTTTTTTAATCTACAAAATGGGGATACTAACAGCAAACTACCTCATGAGGCAGTTGTGACAATTAAACAAATTAGTAGACTAGGCATGGTGGCTCATGCCTATAATTCCAGCACTTTGGCAGGCAGAGGCGGGTGGATCACTTGAGGCCAGGAGCTTGAGAATAGCCTGGCCAACATGGCAAAACCCTGTCTCTACTAAAAATACAAACATTAGTGGGGCATGGTAGTGAGTGCCTGCAATCTCAGCTACTAGGGAGGCTGAGGCAGGAGAATCACTTGAACCCAGGAGGCAGAGGTTGTAGTGAGCCGAGATCGCGCCACTGCACTCAGCCTGGGAGATAGAGCGAGACTCTGTCTCAAAAAAAAAAAAAAAAAAAAAAAACCAAAATGTGAAATAGACATCATTATATACATTTTTCTATATACAAATACAGAAAAGAAAACATATTTAAAAGGAAAGGGCCATTCATAATTATGCCACCCAGAGATAGGCACTGTGAGCATTTCTTTCAGTCTGTCCTCTCAGCACCCCAGCACACTTGAATTATGCTGCTTATATACTTCTGTACCCTCTCTTTTCTGCCTAACAGGTCTTGAGCGCTTTATAAGCATTCAATATAAATATGACTTGCATGCCTGCATCACATTCCATCAAGGGACAGGTTTCTGTAGTATGGGAGTCTGTGTTTTTTCCCAGTATTTCTCTTACCTCAGATATCATTGCTTCAATCTTGGAAGACATCTTGAGTATTTTTTTCTGGGCTTCGTCCTAGAAGCAGAAATGTGTTCACTTTGAATCTTTGACTCTCACAGATGTTAGGTGTGGTGAAGTGTGGTTTTACGGTCTTCACACAGACGACATACACCAAATTTCTCTTAGCAATATTTGCTCCTCTGAGAAGGAAATTTTGCTGCTCAAGTCTCACCTTGAAATAGGTGAGCTGGGTGTGGCGGTGCGCGCCCGTAACAGCTATTGGGGAGGCTGAGGCAGGAGGATGGCTTGCTTGAGACCAGGAGTTTGAGGCTGCAGTGAGCTATGATCACGCCCCTGCACTCCAGATTGGGCCACAGAGCAACACCCTGTCACACACACAGAAGAAATAGCTTACCTGCCACTAAGCTACTCCTTTTTCCTTACATATAGTACTTGCTGATGTACCAGAGCTCACCGTTCAGCCCACACCATCCCAGGCTAGGGGTTAAGATCAAGAGCTTTATTCCGTCTGCCTGGACTTGAGTCCTGGCTCTGCCATTACTCTGTGTGACCTTGAGCAAGGCACATTCTCCCTCTGAGCTTCAGTCTCCTCGTTTCTAAAGGCAGCTTCAAGGATTATATGAGCTGATACATGCAGAGCACCTACCACAGGGCCTGGCATTGACCACAGGCTCAGGAAATGTTAAACGTTTGTGTTGTGAGGCTTTGCAGGTGATGAAACTATTCAACTCTGCTGCTGCAACGTGAAAGCAGCCAGAGGCGATGTGTGTACACCAATGAGTGTGGCTGCGTCCCAGAAAACTTTATGGAAACGGAACCTTGAGTTTCACACAGTTTTTATGCATCACAAAACATTTTCCAACCACTTAAAAATGTAACCACCATTCTTAGCTCACAAGCTGCAGAAAACCACGTGGCCGGCTGGAAGTGACAGACAGCTTGCAGCCACTCACCTCCCCTAATCAGAGAGTGACCTCCAGGCAGACTTGGGTCTGTTTAGAGTTTCTCAGTCCCCTGTCCCTGAAGGCTGGCTATTTCCAAACCTGCTGGGGAAGGGTGAGGGGCCTGGGTTCTAGGGGTCTCACTTCCCCTCTTGTGGCTTCAGTTTCCCTGTCTGTGCAGGCAGGGTGAGCTTTTGGCTCTTTCTAGCTGCATCTTCCTAAGGTGACTGAGACTGTGTCATGGCGAACACCTGCTGGGTTTCTGGTTTTCATTTTAAAATAACCTGTGTGCAAGGCAAGATATGAGTATCTTTCTGTGCATGTCCTGAGCCCCTGCCTGGTGCAAAGCTGCAGGGCAGACCCTGGGAGACCCCCTATTTCCTCCCTTCCGGATGTGTCTGGGTATTCTCAGGCCTCCCAGCCTTCGCCTCTGCTGTGCTCTGTGCCTCGGCTGCCCACCTGGCTTGTCATCGCAAGTGCCACTTCTTGGAAGCTCCTCCTGTTAACCTCCCTCCCCCACCCAGGATGGAAGGAGAGGCCCCTCCCTTGCTTACCACAGGATGGCACTCACTGCGCTGTGTCATTGTGGCACAATGTTCCATTGACTTGTTTACTCGCCAGCCTCCCCAGCAGATGAAGGGCTACCGGAGGGCCACAGCCCAGAATTGCTGGCCTTTGGACCTCAGGGCATGCGGTCTGGAGTGCCAGAGTTGGTCAAATGAATAAATTTAGGATGAAGAAATAAGATAAGCAGGCCTTGCCCTTGTGGAATCTGTAGTCCAGCTCCCTAGAGAGGATCTTGGTTGCAGCTAAAAGGGCCTGTGCTATGCATCTAGAGAGAGTGGTTTGAGTCCTGCAAGAAGAAATACACCATATTTGCAAACCCCTTTGAAGATTCATATTTTGTGTTTTTTACTCCCCGACCACCTTCCACCCCCTCTCTACCCCCCGCCAATCTTGGGCAAGAAGCGAGACCATTCTCCTTTTTGTCTGGTCACTCCTGTCCTTCGGGGGGCCCCCTCTGTCCCCGACTGTCCACTGCCGCTGAAGTGATGCTGTGGCCTTTCTCAGTTTGGGCCCCACCCCCAGCCGAAGAACTTCTCCCCAGAAAATTTCTACTTGGTTCTTAGTGTTTTCACAGTTATGGGAAACCAAGAGCAATGTCAGACCTAGGAGGTGCCTTACTACCCACCCTGTCTTTATCAACAGTGTCACCAAAGCTGTCACAAACAAGGGGGTGTGGGCTGTCACATGGCCCTGCCTAAGTAACCACATTCTCGCTTCCTCCTTCCACACACGGCCATTGGGGGTTGCTTGAGTCTGGGACTGCCGCAGGGGGTGCCACAGCAGTGCCTAGCAGCGTGGGCTGGGACCTCATCACTAAAGCAGAGAAGCCCCTTCTTCTGGGCCCACGAGGCAGCTGTCCCATGCTCTGCTGAGCACAGTGGTAAGTGCTGGCTTGCAAAACCACAGGGAGTGGCTGGAGGTCCCCATGGGCCAGGGGCCTGCCTTATAGCTGCTGGCAGGCCCGGGAGGACCGCCAGGCCCTTCTTGAGCTGCAGCCCCTGGGGAGGGCAAACTGAGGCCCCTCTGACTCAAGACTAAAGCCTTCCTGGAGTCTGTGGCCTTATTCTGGTGTCTCTTCTGAATTGTGCTCCCGCCAACTTTTCTTTTTCTTCTTCTATTTTTGAGACAAGGTCTTACTCTGTCACCCAGGCTGGAGTGCAGTGGCACGATCATGGCTCACTGCAGCCTTAAACTCCTGGGCACAAGTGATCCTCCCACCTCAACCTCCTGAGTAGCTGGGACTACAGGCACACATCGCCACATGCAGCTAATATTTTTACCTTTCCTAGAGATGGGGGTCTCAAACTCTTGGCCTCAAGCCTCTTACCTTGGCCTCCCAAAGCGCTGAGATTACAGGCGTGACCTACCAGCCCCAGCCTCCCGTTAACTTACTTCCCTCCCTGGCCAGTTTGCCTGCGGCTTCTGGCTTGGGGGCATTCTGAATTTGAAAATCAGAGAAACCATGAGTGTTTCCCTAGAAATGATCTTACCTTCTCCTTTCCTGGATGGGAGACTGAGGCCAGGAGAGGTGAAGGGATTTGTTTAGGGGCGGAGCTGAGATTAGGTCTGGAAGATTCCAGAAAGTAGAGGGAGTGCAGGATTGGTATTGAAGCCGCATATTTTATGGATGCATAAAAAAGTGATTTTCAGGGCCGGGCGCGGTGGCTCAAGCCTGTAATCCCAGCACTTTGGGAGGCCAAGACGGGCGGATCACGAGGTCAGGAGATCGAGACCATCCTGGCTAACATGGTGAAACCCCGTCTCTACTAAAAAAATACAAAAAACTAGCCGGGCGAGGTGGCGGGCGCCTGTAGTCCCAGCTACTCGGGAGGCTGAGGCAGGAGAATGGCGTGAACCCGGGAGGTGGAGCTTGCAGTGAGCTGAGATCCGGCCACTGCACTCCAGCCTAGGCAACAGAGCGAGACCCCGTCTCAAAAAAAAAAAAAAAAAAAAAAGTGATTTTCAGAGAAAGATGCATTCTTCCCACTTTTTATAAGACTGAGAAAATGACACTTGTCTGTGGCAAACTATTAAAATATTAGAATTAGGATACTATTGTTAGCAAAAGGGAAAACAATAATAATAATAATACTTAGAATACTTGGCTGGGTGCAGTGGCTCACACCTATAATCCCAGCACTTTGGGAGACTGAGGCAGGTGGATCGCCTGAGCTCAGGAGTTCGAGACCAAGCTGGGCAACATGGTGAAACCTCGTCTCTACCAAAACTACAAAAACTTAGCTAGGCGTAGTGGTGTATGCCTGTGGTCTCAGCTACTTGGGAGGCTGAAGTGGGAGGATCACTTGAACCTGGGAGGGGGAGGTTGCAGTGAGCCAAGATTGTGCCACTGCACTCCAACCTGGGTGGCAGAGTGAGATCCCGTCTCAAAAAAAAAAGAAAAAAAATTAGAATACTCTTATTAGTTTGTATTTGAGATACTTTCAGGACACTAAAAGGAAAAGGTGGGGGCTGGTTGCGCCCTGCTGTATACACATTCACACACACACCATAGTGTCTGTATCTGGGCTTCTGTTGCCTGGAATTCTCTTCCTCTTTCCTCTTTCTTCTGTTTTCCTTTTTTTTCCACCTCTGACTTTGAGGCCCCCAGAGCCAGGCCCTTCAGTGGGCCGGAGCTTCAGAAGGTGGCTCCAAGGCCCTCGGACGGCCCCAGAGTCTCTTCCTCTGGGGTTGCCTAGGGAGGCGGCACCCTGGGCGGTTGATGCCTCCCTCAAGAGGCTTGGCCAGCAGCCAGGGGAGTTAAACCTCAGCGGAAGGGCTGGGCTACTGGGCTGGGCCCAGAGCGGGGCATTCGGAGGAGCTGCAGAATCAATCATCTGAGAACCTTGGAGGGTGGACGGTGCCCCTTTTCCAGATGAGAAAACTGAGGCTCGCAGGGGAGAAGTAGCTGCCTCTGGCGGCGTGGCTTCTGGCTGCAGGATGCTCGTGGAGTTCGTGGTGACCCTAGGCCTGTGTCTCGATCTCCTTTGCTGAACTTGAACAGGAAGATGGCAGTGGGGGCCAGTGGTCTAGAAGGAGATAAGATGGCTGGTGTGTGTGTGTTGGGGGTCTGTGTTTGTTAATCTGTCTGCCTGCACAGGGGTCTTTAGAAAACTGTTTAAAGACAGTTGTTCAACTAACCACATGTAGGTCTCATTGAATTCATTTGTGCCAAGTACCTTACTGCCTCTGTGTCAGGCTAGCAAATTTGGGTTCCAACAGGTGTAACTTGGTTCTTGGCGGGCTGGAGGTGGGGGGAGTGGGGTGTAACAAAAAAATCTCTACTAACACTGTGGTTTGTAAGCCACCAAATATTAAACAGATATACAGCATATCTGTGCTATTAATGTTTTGTGAGGAGGGCTGGTGACGGTGGCTCAGGCCTGTAAATCCTAGCACTTTGGGAGGCTGAAGCAGGTGGATTTCTTGAGCCCAGGAGTTTGACACC
Source organism: Theropithecus gelada (assembly GCF_003255815.1). NCBI lineage: Eukaryota > Metazoa > Chordata > Mammalia > Primates > Cercopithecidae > Theropithecus > Theropithecus gelada. Next base: position 67,642,631 of record NC_037679.1, on the reverse strand, counting down.
AACCTGGGCAACACGGTGAAAACCCATCTCTACAAAAAATTTAAAAGTAGCTGGGTCTGGTGGCACGCACCTGTAGTCCTAGCTACTTGGAGGATCGCTTGAGTCCAGGAGTTCAAGGCTGCAGTGAGCTGTGATTGCACCACTGTACTCCAGCCTGGGCAACTGAGCCAGACCCTATCTCTAAAAGTAAATAAATAAATAAACATGTCATGAGGGGGATGATAATTAGGGAAACCACGTCTACAGTGGCTCCCTGATGTGAGTTGGGGTAGATGATGGAAAGAGGTTGGAAAGTGTCAGCTGTCTAACGTGGTGTGAAAAGTCTGAAGACAGCACGTGCTGTGCAGTGCTATGCACTTCCCCCTGCCTCAGTCACATGTCCTCTTCTGCAGAGGCATTTAGTGAGGCCCCTGGGGATGCCAGGAGAGCTCCTGCCCTCCGAAAACTTCTGGTCTGGTGGGGGCAGCAGAGCAGACAGCCACTGTGGCTGCCAGCCACTGGGACAAGCATTTCGAGAGGTGTGTGCCTGCCTGTCGGCTAAATCCTGGGCCTGTGGCCTGATCAGCAAGACAGCTGTAGTTCTTGTATTGTGGAAGTTTAGGAGTCAATGTGAATACATTTTTAGAAAGTAAATGAACAGCAGAAATGATGTAAACACAGGAGGTGACTAATCATGCCTGGGGCAATCTGGAAAGGCTTCTGGGAGGACTTGGCATTTCCCTGGCCCTCTTCAACCCACAACAACCCCATAAAAAGCGGGGGCTACCGTTGTCCTTGTATTCCAGCTAAGGAACCCACAGCTCAGAGAGGTGAGGTGAGTTGCCCAAGGTCACACAGCTTCTAAGGGACAGAGCTGGGATTGACCTGGTTTGATGTGACTCCAGGTCAGGGCAGGGCGAGGCCTGTCCTGTCTACCCAGACTCAGATCTGCTGCCTGTGCTTCAGTTATCTGGGGGCTTTCCTTCTCTTGGTGACTACTTGACCCAAACCCTGAGATGCTCAGTCTTTTGAATTTTAACATTCCAAGATCCTGCCCGCTCTGATTCCCAGTTTCAGGATTCTCAGTGCAAGGTTCCCAGCAATGTGGAGCCCCCCGAGGATCTTTCCTGAGTCGCTCAGGACGACCACACGGCGGGGTCTCTGGAGCTGGAGTCTGGGCTCCCTGCAGCCTGCTCCTCCACACAGCCTAGATGCGGCCCACATGGGGTCTAGATGGCGCCTGGGCCAGAAGCAGCCTGGTTTTAGGGCCAAAGAGGCAAAACGAGCAGTCTCTGACCTACTCCGTTTGGCAGGTGTTGAGACAAGTAGGATGTGGCCACTGGAGACCCCTCTGTCGGAGCCCTGCCCTGGCCCTCTACTGTGGGACTGTTTTTTTTTTGCCTTCCGGGGAGAGGAGAGGTGGAAGGTGGGGCCTGGGAGCGACCCCGCCGCTCTGGGCCTTGCTTGCTCATCGGTGTGATGGCACCGTTAGAGCCAGCGAACACAGGCTGAGGAGGACCGAGGTCAGCAGCCAGTGAGACGATGAAGTCATCCCTCCACGGGAGGGGCTTCTGCATATGTCATTTTTGTTGTTGTATAATACATTTACTGTAGCAAATATGAAGGAGGCATTATGCTGCCTGCCATACACAGTAAGGAAACTCTGCTCCTCCCCGTTCTACCTGTGTGGCCTCAGCTGAGACAAGATCTCTTGGAGCCTCAGGTTTTCTTTTATTTCATTAAAAAAAAAAATGTCTTTTTTTTTTCTTAGAGACAGGGTCTTACTCTGTCACCCAGGCTGGAGTGCAGTGGTGCGATCATAGCTCACTGCAGCCTTGACCTGGGCTCAAGCCATCCTCTGCCCTCAGCCTCCTGAGTAGCTGGGATGACAGGCATGCACCAGCATACCTGACTAATTTTTAATTTTTTTGTAGAGACAGGGTCTCACTATGTTGCCCAGGCTGGTCTTGAACCCCTGGCTTCAAGTCATCCTCCTACCTTGGCCTTCCAAAGTGCTAGGAGTACAAGGTCAAGGCACCATGCCTGGCTGAGCCTCAGATTTTCTTTCTGTTAGACGGGCTGATGCCTGCTCAGCTGTGGCCTGGCTCCAGGCTGCTGTGTCTTCAAGCCCATGGGATGCAGGGACCAGGCTGGGGTGACCAACACTCCCCCACACCCAGTTTGCCTGGGAGTGAGGAGTTTCTGGGGATGAGGGACTTTCAGCAGTGACACCAGGAACATGTCGGATAAGGTGGTTGCTTTAGACAGGCCCAGGAAAGGAGATCTGGGTTTTCCCAGTGCACCAGGTCTTACCACAACAGGTAAGGAAGTCTCTGCTTTCTCAAAGCCCAAATGCCCACGGGGGCGGTAGAGAGGCCGCCACCTCCATACCCTCTGAGTCTGAGACCTCCCTTTCCTCTGCTCCTCTGCCTGCAGCCCCGAAGACAGTCCCCAGATAAAGTACCCCCCGCTGGAAGCCAGCATCTGGGGCCTTCCACACACTCATTCAATTCTCATGATGATTTTTTTTTTTTAGCAATACCGCTTGTTTTACAATGAGGAAACTGAGGCTTAGAGAGGGTGAAGCAACCTGCCGCTAAGTGGGGGCAAATGTGGGACTCAGGCCCCAGCCTCTCCTCCACCCCAGCTGTCTCTGGGTGCAGGAAGCTGTCAGGATGGGTGTAGGGGAGGGGTCGGCGACAGTGACAGCCTACCCGAAGAACTGGGCCCCAGCGCCCTCCGTGTTTCCGTGTTATTCTCCCAGGCTCCGGGCTGCTGCAAGTCCGGCCCTGACTCACCAAGATGCCTCCCCCAACCCAGGAACCAGGGGGACCAGGCCTTGCAACCTTGCCCCCACCTTCTCTGCCTCCAGGAAGTGGCTGAGGGCTTTGCCTTCCAGGAACAGAGAACTGCCCAAGTGGGGGTTGGTGGCTGTGAGTGTGCTCCTAAGTATGAAATATGTCTCTAGGCTAGTGGCTTCTTCCTAAAGTCCCTGTCCCCGGGAAAGTGCGGCCAAGGTTGGGCCGTAGATTCTTCCCCCACATAGGAACTCTACCCCAAAGAAACTGCTGCTCTGAAGGCAAACTGGGAGGCAAAAGTGTATGTGTGTGTGTGTGTGTGTGTGTGTGTGTGTGTGTGTGTTTACATTTATTAAGCACCTACCGTAAGCCTGGAACTTTTGTTTTCTTGTTTTGTTTTGAGACAGAGTCTCACTCTGTTGCCCAGGCTGGAGGGCAGCGGTACAATCTCAGCTCACTGCAGTCTCAACCTCCCAGGCTTAAGCGATCCTCCCGCATTAGTTTCCCCAGTAGCTGAGACTATAGGTGTGCATCATCATGCCTGGTTAATTTTTCTATTTAAAAATTTTTAAATTTATTTTTGAGACAGGGTCTTGCTTTGTCACCCAGGCTGGAGTGCAGTGGCACGATCACAGCTCACTGCAGCCTCGATCTCCCTAGGCTCAAGCAATTCTCCCATCTCAGCCTCCCGAGTAGCTGGGACTACAGGGGCACACCACCACTCCTGGCTAATTTTTTTGTATTTCGTAGAGACGGGGTTTCACCATGTTGCCCAGGTTGGTCTGGAACTCCTGAACTCAAGTGATCCACCCGCCTTGGCCTCCCAAAGTCCTGAGATTACAGGTGTGAGCCACTATGCCTGGCCTAATTTTTCTATTTGTGTCGAGATGGGAATCTCACTATGTTGCCCAGGCTGGTCTTAAACTCATGGGCTCAAGTGATCTACCTGCCCTGGCTTCCCAAAGTCCTGGGATTACAGGCATGAGCCACCACGCCCACCAGCCTAGAACTTTTGAATCCAGCCCCTTGTTGCACTCTCTCAACAGCCCTATGAGATGGACACTGTTTCTTATCCCCATTTGACAGATGGGAAAACTGAAGCTCAGAGAGGCAAGCATCTGCGTCAAGGTCATACAGCTTGTAAGGGACAGAGCTAGGACTTGAACGTCCTTTTTGACCCCACAGTCTGTGCTTTCAACCCTGTGCCCTGCATGGCACCTGGTAAACATGTGGCGGGCCTTTCTGGGGGACGTAGCCTTCAAGCTCCTCCTTTTTCTTACTCTGCCCTCCGTCTTCCACCCAAGTCCACAAGCCCAGCCTTTTGTCTCCTCAGCGAGGTCAGGTCTCTCCTGATGGCTTCATGCCTTCCCGAACGTCACTGGGTTTCAATCTGATCTTGACTTCTCACCAGCTGTGTGTCTTTGGGCAAGTCACTTCACTTCTCTTAACCTCAGTGTCGTCCTTGGTAAAATGGGGATGATTGTGAGGGCCAGATGTCTCTGGGGCAAATATCGTAAAGTTTGGTTTAAGAAATTATTTTTATTTTTATTTTTTAGACAGAGTTTTGCTCTTGTCTCCCAGACTGGAGTGCAGTGGTGTGATCTTGGCTCACTGCAACCTCTGCCTCCCAGGTTCAAGCAATTCTCCTGCCTCGGCCTCCCAAATAGCTGGAATTACAGGGAGCACCACCATGCCCGGCTAATTTTTGTGTTTTTGGTAGAGACAGGGTTTCACCATGTTGGCCGGGCTAGTCTTGAACTCCTGACATCAGGTGATCCATCTGCCTTGGCTTCCCAAAGAGTTGGGATCGCAGGCGTGAGCCACTGCACCTGGCCTAAGAAATTATTTTAAGATGTGGGTTGGGTGTGGTGGCTCATGCCTGTAATGTCAGTGCTTTGAGAGGCCGAGGCAGGAGGATTGCTTGAGGCCAGGAGTTTGAGACCAGTCTGGACAACATAGCAAGACCCCATCTCTACAAAAAAAATTAAAAATTAGCCGGATATGGCGGCATGTGCATGTAGTCCCTACTACTCTGGAGGCTGAGGTGAGATCACTTGAGCCCAGGAGGTCGCGGCTGCAGTAAGCTATAATTGCATTACTGCACTCCAGACTGGGCAACAAAGTGAGACTCTGTCTCTAAAACAAATAGGTCAATAAATAAATGGAAATAAATTAGTTTAAGATGTGATCAGATTTGCATATTTGAAACCAACATAGGCCTGGTGTGGTGACCCACGCCCTGTAATCCCAGCACTTTGGGAGGCCGAGGCGGGCAGATCGCTTGAGGTCAGGAGTTTGAGACCAGCCTGGCCAACATGGCGAAACCCTGTCTCTACTAAAAATACAAAAATTAGCTAGGCATAGTTGTGTGCACCTGTAGTCCCAGCTACTTGGGAGGCTGAGGAAGGAGAATTGCTTGAACCCAGGAGGTGGAGGTTGCAGTGAACCGAGATCATGCCACTGCACTCCATCCTGGGCAACAGAGCGAGATTCTGTCTCGAAAAAAAAAAAAAGAAAAGAAACCAACATAATTCTAACTAACATGTGAAAGAGGTCAGATTGAACCTGGAAGGTGAGGAGCCCGTGAGTGAGTTATAGTCGCCTGAGGAATGATGAGCAACTGCTCCTTCCTCCAGATCATGTGAATGAAGTACAAAGGAAGAGACTGGAAATTGTCCAGGTGCCATTCTTGAATGCCCGCTCTGCATCAGACACTATTCTAAGGGTTGTGTGCTGCTGAAAGGCGTTATGTCCAGGGAATGCAGGAATATCTGAATCCTGCCCCAGAAAGTGGCTGTCACTCACCATAGGATTCTCAGCACAGAATTTTGAATTCTGTAAACACCAGCCAGTGCCAAGGAGAGCATGAGGGGAGAGAGAGCAAACAAGAAAGCACAGGTGTTCACAATGCCAAGAAGAAAGGTCAATGAGATGGCCAAACGAGAGGCGCTGTCTTTTCTGGCTACCTAGTCAGGAGGACAATGTAGAGTCTCTGAATAGACAGTGGTCTAACCCACAGGCACACTCAGTGACCATAAGCTCCCTGAGAGCAGGGCTGTTCTGAAAAGATTTGAGTTTTCTCCTGGCCATGGAGAGTGTAATTGAATGGCTCTGGGCCCTTGAAGACTTACAGTGCAGGTTGACTGAAAGAACAAAATCAGCCAACCTTTGCTGAGAGGTTATCATGCAAACAAAATGCTAAGGGTCTTGCATGCATCCCTTCATTTTATCCTCACAATAGGCTATGAAGTAGGCACCGTCATCCCTGTTGTGCATTGTGTAGATGAGAACAACACCAAAGCAAATGGGACCAAGCCAAGATATTGAGAAGGAATGAGACAAACTGAGACTCTGAGGACTGGCAAGGGCTATGGGAGGGTGGAAGCAGGATAGGAGAAGGAGGAAGAGAGACATGTAGAGGTGGCGTGGCAGTGGGCAGGGAGAGGGGGCAGCAGGAAGAATCAGACTCCAAGAGGCCTCAAAGGTCCAATAAGCAGCTGTATCTGGGAGGTCTGTGGTTTCCAAACTCTTCTGCTTATGGACTTCATAAGTGGGCAATTAATCTATGTATGAATTCTATGCAGGTACTACTTTACTCTTATGATACATTATAAATAATACAATACTTGAAATTAAGAAGGAGTGACATGAGGCCGGGCACAGTGGCTCATGCCAGTAATCCCAGAACTGTGGAAGGCCAAGGTGGGTGGATAACTTGAAGCCAGGAGTTCGAGACCAGCCTGGCCAACATGGTGAAACCCCATCTCTACTAAAAATACAAAAATTAGCTGAGCGTGGTGGTGCATGCCTGCAATCCCAGCTTCTCAGGAGGCTGAGGCAGGAGAATCACTTGAACCCGGGAAGCAGAGGTTGCAATGAGCTGAGATAGCGCCACTGTACTCCAGCCTGGGTGACAGAGCAAGACTCCATCTCAAAAAAAAAAAAAAAAAAAAAAAAAAGGAGTGACATGAAAAGTTAATAGAATTAGAAGCAAAGCACTAATTATTTCTATACTCCAATGGATTGTCTCGTCCACAAATAAAGTGGCTTAACCAAAATGGAGAGGGAGGCAAATCAATTTCTATGCACATCTAGAAGTTAAAGGGCCCTCCTGGATGGCTTTATTCATGTTGATTAGTAATAATAACAACTGCTACTGGCTGAGGGTCTTCTCCATCCCAGGCATGTCAGGGATGCCTAAATCCCCAGCCCCTGCTCCAGACCAGACATGCTTCCAGCTGCAGCAGTAGAGGGTGGTGGTCTAGGGTGCTTGCTAAGCCCAAGGGTGAAGCTGTCTTGATGTCCCACCACCCGTTGTCTCCCCCCAGGTGCCATGCCTCTGCAACTCCTCCTGCTGCTGATCCTACTGGGCCCTGGCAGCAGCTTGCAGCTATGGGACACCTGGGCAGATGAAGCCAAGAAAGCCTTGGGTCCCCTGCTTGCCCGGAACCGGAGACAGGCCACCGAATATGAGTACCTGGATTATGATTTCTTGCCGGAAACGGAGCCTCCAGAAATACTGAGCAACAGCACCAACACCACTCCTCTGACTGGGCCTGGAAACCCTGAGTCTACCACTGTGAAGCCTGCTGCAAGGCATTCTACTGGCCTGGATACAGGAGGGTCAGTCACAGAGCTGACCATGGAGCTGGCCAACATGGGGACCCTGTCCATGGATTCAGCAGCTATGGAGGTACAGACCACTCACCCAGCAGCCACGGAGGCACAGACCACTCAACCAGCGGCCACGGAGGCACAGACCACTCAACCAGCGGCCACGGAGGCACAGACCACTCCACTGGCAGCCACAGAGGCACAGACCACTCCACCAGCAGCCATGGAGACACAGAGTGCTCCACCGGCAGCCACAGAGGCACAGACCACTCCACCAGCAGCCACGGAGGTACAGACCACTCAACCCATAGCCACAGAGCCACAGACCACTGCACCAGCCGCCACAGAGGCACAGACCACTCCTCCGGCAACCACAGAGGCACAGACCACTCAACCCATAGCCACAGAGGCACAGACCACTCCACTGGCAGCCACAGAGGCCCTGTCCACAGAATCCAATGGCATGGAGGCCCTGTCCACAGAACCCAATGCCACAGAGGCCCTGTCCATGGAACCTACTACCAAAAAGGGTCTGTTCATACCCTTTTCTGTGTCCTCTGTTACTCACAAGGGCATTCCCATGGCAGCCAGCAATTTGTCCATCAACCACCCAGTGGGGTCCCCAGACCACATCTCTGTGAAGCAGTGCCTGCTGGGCATCCTAATCTTGGCACTGGTGGCCACTATCTTCCTCGTGTGCACTGTGGTGCTGGCAGTCCGCCTCTCCCGCAAGGGCCACATGTACCCCGTGCGTAATTACTCCCCCACCGAGATGGTCTGCATCTCGTCCCTGTTGCCTGATGGGGGTGAGGGGCCCTCCGCCTTAGCCAATGGGGGCCTGCCCAAGGCCAAGAGCCAGGGCCTGACGCCAGAGCCCGGGGAGGACCGTGACGGGGATGACCTCACCCTGCATAGCTTCCTCCCTTAGCTCCCTCTGCCATCTATTTTGGCAACACCCCAGCCTCCACGGTCTCTCCTGGGCCTCCCCTGAGTGCCCAGACCTCATTCCACAGCTCTGGGCTTCCTCGGAGACCCCTGGGGATGGGGATCTTCAGGGAAGGAACCCTGGCCACCCAAACAGGACAAAAGCAGCCTGGGGCCAAGCAGACTGGCAAGTGGAGCCACCTCTTTCCTCCCTCCTCGAATGAAGCCTGGTCACATTCCAGCCACATTTCAGCCGAGGTCCAGGGAAGGAGGCCATTTACTTGAGAGAGATTCTCTCCTTTTTCCTGTCCCCCATCTTATCTGGGTCCCTCTAACGTCTCCCATGGCTCTCCCCGCTTCTCCTGGTCACTGGAGTCTCCTCCCCACATACCCAAGGAAGACGGAGTTCCCCCACCCCACACGCACCGCCGTTGTCTTCTGGTTGCCATGGTCACCAAACAGGAAGTGGACATTCTAAGGGAGGAGTACTGAAGAGTGACAGATTCCTGAGGCTGTTTCCTGCTGCTCCTCTGACTCGGGGCAGCTTGGGTCTTCTGGAGCACCTCTCTGGGAAAACCCAGGGTGAGGCTCAGCCTGTGAGGGCTGGGATGGGTTTCGTGGGCCCAAGGGCAGACCCTTCTTTGGGACTGTGTGGACCGAGAAGCTTCCCTCTAGTGACAAGTAACCCCCCAGCCGTCCTCTCTTGCCTTCCCCTGTGGCCACTTTCCAGGGTGGACTCTGTCTTGTTCACTGCAGTATCCCAACTGCAGGCACAGTGCTGGCAATAAATGTGTGACGGACAAACCATAGCTGAATCCTTCAAGGTATCAAGGCTGTCTCCTTCAGGCAGCCTTCCCGGATTTCTCTATCCCTCAGTGCAGGGTGGGGGCTGGTCCTCAGCTGTCCGCCCTCAGCCCCTGGCCCCCCAAGAAGCCTCTTTCATGGGCTGTTAGGTTGACTTCAGTTTTGCCTCTTGGACGACGGGGGGTCTTGTACATCCTTGGGTGGCTGGGAGAAGTTCAGGCTGTTGGGGGCCAAAGGGAGGCTGCCCTTTCCCCACCAGTGACCACTTTATTCCACTTCCTCCATTACCCAGTTTTGGCCCACAGAGTTTGGTCCCTGCCAAACCTCAGACCAATATCCATCTAAACATCAATCTATCCTCCTGTTAAAGAGAAAAAAGGCCGGGCGCGGTGGCTCAAGCCTGTAATCCCAGCACTTTGGGAGGCCGAGACGGGCGGATCACAAGGTCAGGAGATCGAGACCATCCTGGCTAACACGGCGAAACCCCGTCTCTACTAAAAACACAAAAAATTAGCCGGGCGAGGTGGCGGCGCCTGTGGTCCCAGCTACCCGGGAGGCTGAGGCAGGAGAATGGCGGGAACCTGGGAGGCGGAGCTTGCAGTGAGCTGAGATCTGGCCACTGCACTCCAGCCTGGGCGACAGAGCGAGACTCCGTCTCAAAAAAAAAAAAAAAAAAAAAAGAGAAAAAAAAGGGGCTGGGAGCAGGGGCTCACGCCTGTAATCCCACACTTTGGGAGGCCAAGGTGGGTACATCACCCGAGGTCAGGAGTTCAAGACCAGCCTGGCCAACATGGTGAAACTCTGTCTCTACTAAAAATACAAAGATAAGTGGGGTGTGGTGGCACGTGCCTGTAGTCCCAGCTACTCGGGAGGCTGGGGCAGGAGAATTGCTTGAACCCGGGAGGCAGAGGTTGCAGTGAGCTGAAATCACGCTACTGCACTCCAGCCTGGGTGACAGAGTAAGACTGAAAAAAAAAAAAAAGATTCAATGACATTTGTTAAAGCATGGTAAGGAAGACTTTGTTTAAGGTGAGGGGGACTCTCTCGATCACTGCAGGGGCTGCAGCTATGGGATTTTGCAGTGGGGGCATTTGGGCTCAACTATGAGTACAAGTGGGAACTGATAGCCGGGAGCAGGGTTGGACATCTGCGGTTGGAAAATTACCCAGAGGAAACATCAGGGGAAGGGGAATTCTGGCTAAACTGACTGTTGGGGATGGGTTCTCGGTCATTTTCTACACTGACCTAACAGGATTCATACTGGAGGCAGGCCAGGGTGCTCAGCCATCACCTGGGGAATGGTGGCAGATGAGGAACGTGATCAGATATAGGAAGTGATCAGATATGGAGTGGTGAGGGAAGGGTTGTTACTAAGCTGACTTAGCAGAGTTCTTGCTAGAACTGGATTTTATTCACTTATTTATTTATTTTAAGATGGAGTTTCGCTCTTGTTGCCCAGGGTGGAGTGCAATGGTGCAATCTGGCTCACCGCAACCTCCGCCTCCTGAGTTCAAGTGGTTCTCCTGCCTCAGCCTCCTGAGTAGCTGGGATTACAGGCATGCGCCACCATGCCTAGCTAATTTTGTATTTTTAGTAGAGATGGTGTTTCTCCATGTTAGTCAGGCTGGTCTCGAACTCCTGACCTCAGGTGATCCACCCGCCTCGGCCTCCCAAAGTGCTGGGATTACAGGTGTGAGCCACTGCGCCTGGCCCAGAACTGGATTTTACAAGGAAGTGCACAGATGGGCTTAGGAGAGGACTCGGGGGCCTGACTGATTACAGCTTGGCCAAGCACAGAATCCTTCCCACTCTCCAGAAGCTCACCCTGACCTCTCCTTTTCGCTCAGGCCCTGTCTCCCATTAACAGCCAGTAGCTTATTGGTAAGCCTAGATGCAGCCTGCAACCTTTTGTACAACTCACAGAAGCACTGACTTGCTGTCAAATGGAAAAGTTCAAGCTGACAAACTTTTTCTTAAAGGACCAGACGGTGAATATTGTAGGCTTTAGCTATTGCAACACCGTAGCCTCTGTTGCAACAACTCAACTCTGTCCTTGTAGCACAAAAGCAGCCACTGACAATATGTCCATAAATGAATGTGCATGGTTGTGTTCTAATAAAGCTTTATTTACAAATGGGCGGCAAGCTCATTTCGGCTCTGTCAGTTTGCCGACATCTGATTTTAAGCATAGGGTGACCAGTCGTCCCAGTTTGCCCGGGAATTTCTTGATTTTAGCACTGAAAGTCCTACATTCTGTGAAACTCAGCCCCGGTAAACCAGGTTGGCCCTGCTATTTAAGCAACACTTGCATTACCCCATTTAAAACACACACTACCTTGTGAGGGTCAGGGATTCACCTTGCCTGCTGCCTAGTCAGAGCCGATTTGTCAAGACAGGGGAATTGCAATGGAGACAGAGTAATTCACGCAGAGCAGGCTGTACAGGAGAAGGGAGTTTTCTTATTACTCAAATCAATCTACCCAAGCATTCGGGGATCAGAGTTTTTAAAGACAATTTGGTGGGCAAGGGCTTGGGAAGTGGGGTGTGCTGATTGGTCAGGTTGAAGATAGAATCATAGGGGTCGCAGTGAGATTTTCTTAATGTCTTCTGTTCCCGGGTGCGACGGCGGAACTGGTTGAGCCAGAATACCGGTCTAGGTGGTGTCAACTGATCCATCCAGTGCAGGGTCTGCAAAATATCTCAAGCAGTGATCTTAGGTTTTACAATACTGATGTTATCCCCAGGAGCAATTTGGGGAGGCTTAGACTCTTGGAGCCAGAGGCTGCATGATCCCTAAACTATAACTTCTAATCTTGTAGCTAATGTGTTAGTCCTGCAAAGGCAGACTGGTCCCCAGGCAAGAAGGGGGTCTTTTCAGGGGGAAAGGATATTATTAATTTTGTTTCAGAGTCAAAACATGAACTGAATTCTTTCCCAAAGTTAGTTCAGCCTAACTTTGGGAAGGAATGAACAAGGACAGCTTAACGGTTAGAAGCAAGATGGAGTCTGTTAGGTCTGGTCCTTTCACTGTCATAATTTCCTCAGTTATAATTTTTGCAAAGGCAGTTTCAGTCAGATTAGAAAACTAGGATTTGGAGAGTTCTTGGTCTTCTGCTCCCAAAGAAATACCTTCCGGTCATTTCCATATATACAGAAAGAAGCTACTGCTTAAAACAGACTCTGTTCTACCTTCTAGGACAGGAATAAAAGTCATCTCAGGGGATAATCTTTATTTTTCTTCTTGAAAAATACCTCCGGCCGGGTGTGGTGGTTCACACCTGTAATCCCAGCACTTTGGGAGGCCAAGGCAGGAGGACAGCTTGAGCTCAGGAGTTTGAGACCAGCCTGGGCAGCATGGTGAAACCCTGTCTCTACAAAAAAAATACAAAAATTAGCCAGGTGCAGGGATGTGCGCCTGTAGTCCCAGCTACTCAGGAGGCTGAGATGGGAGAATCACTTGAGCCTGGGAGGTGGAGGTTGCATGAGCCGAGATCATGCCATTGCACTCCAGCCTTGGCAGCAACAGCAGTGAAAAGCTGTCTCAAAAAAAAAAAAAAAAAAAGAAAAGAAAAAGAAAAAGAAAAGAAAAAGTAAAAGGAAAAAGAAAAAAAATACCTTCAATGGCCTATTCCTTGGAAGTGAAGGACTTCTTTCCTTGTCCCCAAGGTTAGCCTGGAAAAGGGAAGTTCACAGAGAAGGTTGAGTCTGGCAGGGGTTGACTGCGGCTTGGGAGAGAGTGATTGGATGAAGAGACAAAGGAAAGGCAGGAAAGAGCTGTCAGGGGGAGGGGCCATGGGACAGCATTGGGGAGGAGTGGGGAGAGGGCCCACACATGTTGGAAATGCAGTTTCTATCTCCTCCCCTGAACTAGAAGGATCAAATCTGATACACTCAGGCAGGTGTGTTCAAAGTGTCCTGGGGGCGCTGATGGAAGAGGGTGGGAGTGTCTGCCGTGGGCTGGGTCAGTTAACACCCGGGGTCGCCAGGCTGACGGGTCAGGAGAGACTGAGTCTACCTCCCCTTTGGGAGGGATCAGAAAAATCAGAGAAGAGGAGCTGAAGGCTCCACAGCAGGGGGTTGTGGACTCAGGTTGAAGGACATGGGGACCTCTGAGTTGTTCCCCAGGGATCTTGTCACCTCGTCTTCCTGGGAGCTTCCCCCTATTCCCTGACAGCTCCTGAGGATGCTGTGTAACCACAGCTTTCCATTTGCATTGGAAGAGGGCTACCTTCCCTTTACAGTTTTCTCTCTCTCCAAGGTGTGGGATTTCATTCAGGGTGGGCGAAGCTGGGTGCTTGAAGCGGCCACCAGGGGGCGCCCGCCGCCAGCTCTTAGAGCAGGCGGAAGCCTGCGGTTCCCTTGGTCCAGACTTGGCGATCATTCAGCCAGGAAGGAGCCCCAGAGCCAGTGGCGTGCTGGTAAGTGTTTAACAACTGGCTTCCAATGGGAAAAAGGCCTGATGTGTAGCGTTTGCCAGTGTCTTCCATGAAAATACTCCCACAGCCGATTTTGAGCTACCAACCATTATATAGTCGATGATACAATAAATGTTAGTAACAAGAGCATCGATCATCGAATAATGTAGTACAATTATTAGGAATTAGTGAGTTTTGAGTATTGATGACCTTGGCTTTTAATATAATAGAATTTAGTTTATTAAACAACTGACACAAAATTCTGAAAATTTTGCTGATTAGCTCTCACGAGCAGATGTAGTCTGGCTCCTGCACAGCCCTGTGCCCTCCCCTCCTGCCTGGGCCTCCCATGCCCTTGAGGACTGCCAGCCTGAATCACCCCACTCATCCATTCAGCAAACACATCCTTAACACACACACAGCTGCAATATCCCTGTGAATCCCCTCAAACAGCTCTCACAGAAGGTTCTAGTATTCTCCCCATTTTACAGAAGATGAAACTGAGGCTGAGAGCTAGGTGAAGTCACCTGCCCCAGGTCATGAAGAGGATTTGAGATTGGAACCCAGGCCTGAAAGCCAGGATCTTACCACTGTGTCATGCCGTCCTCGAGATCACAGCGGGGTTCTGGGGGAATCCCACGCCCCAAAGCCTCAGCCCTGCTGACCTGCCCTGGCTCCTGGAAGTCCCCCATTAGTCACCCTTTGTGGCTCCTGGCTGCTGAGGGAAGGCGCTGTTACTTAGGAGGGTAACCGAGTACAGCACAGCCCTCTCATTGCAGAGAACACAACACAGCAGAGCTGGGGCCTAGGACTAAGAGGGATGGCCGGGGGCAAGTAGCTGGCCTTTACTGAGCACTTACTGCATACCTAGTGCCTTGCCAAACAGTTTGTCTGCATTACCTCATTTAGGACGCAACCCCATAATGTGGTTGCAATGATTGTTCCATTTTCTTGCCAGGGAAACTGAGGTTCAGAAAGCCGAACCACTTGCTCTGGCAGGTTGCACGGTTAGGAAACCACGCTGTGCTGACCTCAGCTCTGCCAGCAGGGAAGGAAGGAGGGTAGACAGGAAATGGGGGGGCGGGGGACGATGGGCTCGGTTTGTTCCAGATCCCTTGTCTCTTACAGGCTGGGGCTGCCACCCTGGGGGTGCTTCATCCAGCAGCAGATCTGGCAGGGGCTCCCCAAATTATTTCCCCAGATCCCATCCTCTTTGCCACTCAATCAAGCCACTGATTACTATGGAATGTACCAGGCACTGTGAGAGGCCCTGGAATGCCATGTGAGTAGGACAGGCTTGTAATCCCAGAACTGTGGAAGGCCAAGGTGGGCAGATAACTTGAGGCCAGGAGTTTGAGACCCCTTTGGGGCTCATGGTCTACAGGGGGACAGATTGATTAAATAATCACCCAGGAAAAGATCAGATTATGGCTGGGCCCTGAGCTCAGAGGAGAGATGCTGAGAGCAATGGGACCAGAGCTAGGGAGCATGGGTTAGGAAAATCATAGTTGAAACTTGAAGGACACAGAGTTATTGACTTGGGAGGGAAGGGATAGAGGGAAGAAAGTTCCAGGCAGTGGGAACAATATCATGGGCACGGGAGTTTGCCCTAGGGGAACGGACAGGTGGGGGCAGCTGGAAGGAGCCAGGAGGAGGAAGAGGCTGTGTGACGATGAGGAGAACCTGGACTAGAGCAGGGTGCAAAGAAATTGTGGAATTGAGAGATAATTGGGAAGAAGGAAGGGTAGGAGTTGCTGATGGGTTGGAAGTGAGGAAGAAGGAGGTTGAAATCTCAGGTTTCTGACTTGGGCAGCTGTCCTGATGGGGGTGCAATGGGGTGGCTGGGAAAGCCATAGAAGGAGATTACAGGGCTGGTGGTGGGAGGAGCATCCTGAGCTGGGGTTCAGCCAAGTTGAGTCTCAGGGTCTGCTCAACCTCCAGGTGGAGGTTCCAGCAGGAAAGCTGTTGCAATAGATGCTTGAGGTTATTAGCTATCAGGGAAATGCAAATTAAAGCCACAGTTAGATGCCACTTCACACCCTCCAGCAGGACTAGAATTAGAAAGACTGACAACACCCAGTGCTGGTGAGGATGTGGAGAAGCTAGAACACTCACATGTTGCTGGTGGGAATGCAGAATGATACAGCCACTTTGGAAACCAGTTGGGCAGTTTCTTATAAAGTTAGACATGTACTCACCATGTACTCCCCATCCAAACCAGAAATCCCACTCCTAGATATTTCCCCAAGAGAATGAAAACAGATGTTCACACAAAGTCTGGTACAAATGTATACAGCAGCTTTGTTCATAAGATCCCCAAACTGAAAACAATCCAAATATCCATCAGCTGGTGAATGGATAAATAAACTGTGGTCCATCCATGCAAGGAAATATTATTCTGAATAAACAGGAGTAAGGCACTGATTCACACGCCAGCATGGACGAATCTCGAAGACACCATGCTGACTGAAAGAAGCTAGACACAAAAGGCTGTATTTTTTTTCTTTTTAGAGACAGGGTCCCACTCTGTTGCCCAGGCTGGAGAGCAGTGGCGTGATCATAGCTCACTGCAGCCTTGACCTACCAAGCCCCAGCGATCCTCCTGCCTCAGCTTCCTGAGTAGTTGAGACTGCAGGTGTGCACCACCATGCCAGGCTAATTACTTATTTTGTTTTGTAGAGATGGGAGTCTTGCTATGTTGCCCAACCCAGGCTGGTCTCAAACTCCCGGCTCAACTGATCCTCCTGCCTCGGCCGCCCAAAGTGTTGAGGTTACAGGCATGAGCCACGGTGACATACAATCCGGCTGGGCTGTATGTTGTGTGATTCTAATGATAAGAAGTTCTGGAAAAGATCAGTGGTTGCTCTTGGGGCTGGGAAATGATTAGGAGGGGCTTGCAGGAACCTCTGGTATGATGGAAACATGTTTTATTTTGGTCTGGTTGGTTGTCATACGGGTGTCTGCATTTGCCAAAACTCATTGAACTGCATTTTTACAATTGGTGCTTTTTACTGTGTGTAAAATACACCCTAAGAAGCAAGCAAACCAATAAGCAAGCAGGCAAGCAGGTGAATTCACGAGGCTGTGTGAGCCCAGAGGTCTGCCAAGGCGTGTGTGAGGGCGGAGGGCCTTGGGCATGCTCCTTGGAGCTCCACAGTTGCTGTCCCTGCCCCTCCCAGGGACTGAGTGACGGGAAGGCCCAAGGAAGCCACATCTCCTGAGGTCCCCTGTGAATGTCCTTACCTTCTGTGGCTGTTCCACTGCTCAGAGACTATCAATGGCTCCCCACTGCCCGAGTCCACGGGAAGTTTCCAGCTTCCTCACTTGCTGCCCACTCACCTATATGTCTGCCTGTCTGGGCAATCCGGCCCTCTCACTCGTCCCACCCATGCCCCACGCCTCCTGCCATCTCTGCCTTTTGTCTCCACTGTTAGGGGCTCAGCTCCCCCAGGCCCTGGAGATCTATTTGGATCCAGCCATGTCTCTGGGTTCCTCCTTTGCTCATCCCCCATCGCCCTACTTCCTGCGGGGCAGTATTTCACCCCGTCTTTGCCCCAGTCCTGGGCACAGAGACCAGCGTCGTTGGCCAACAGGTAACTCCACATCATTCGTCCTCCATCTGGGGCCTCAATCTTTCCACGTGTAGAATGGGCACCTCTGTGTCTGCTCATGCCACCAAGCGGCCACTGCTAATTTGTCCTTCCCACTCAGATAAGAGTCACACGAGGCAGGGATTTTTCATTCCCCAGAAGACTTGGGAAGGAGACAGAAGTCAATCAGATGCCTGCTTCTGTCTTTGCCATCTGTCTTTCTGAGCCTCACAGTCCTCATCTGTAACAGGGGATGGTCATAGTGCCTGGTGCACTGTAAACAATTATCCTTGACAAGAGCAGAAGTCCAGCTACCCTGTGAGGTTAGGTCTTATTTTTAACCTCATTTTATGGATGAGCAAAAGGAGGTCCAGAGAGGTTCAGTGACTTGCCTAAGGCTACACAGCATGAAAAATCACAGACTGGCCGGGCGCGGTGGCTCAAGCCTGTAATCCCAGCACTTTGGGAGGCCGAGACGGGCGGATCACGAGGTCAGGAGATCGAGACCATCCTGGCTAACACGGTGAAACCCCGTCTCTACTAAAAATACAAAAAACTAGCCGGGCGAGGTGGCGGGCGCCTGTAGTCCCAGCTACTCCGGAGGCTGAGGCAGGAGAATGGCGGGAACCCGGGAGGCGGAGCTTGCAGTGAGCTGAGATCCGGTCACTGCACTCCAGCCCGGGCTGTACAGAGCAAAACTCCGTCTCAAAAAAAAAAAAAAAAAAAAAAAAAAAAAAAAAAATCACAGACTGGGGAGTAAACTCCTAAGACTTTCTGGGGCCACCAGTCACCAAAGGCTGACTCTTTGAGAAGGGGTTGGAGAAGTCCCCAAATCTCCAGATCTCCAATTCTCCAAGCCAGGTCCTGGCGTGACTTCTCGTCGGCCACAGAGCTCCTCTCTGGAGGCCACTCTGTGCTCACAGCATCCCCAGCTGGGAGAGGGGATCACTGGGAGGCAGTCACTGGGCACTGCCCATCCACGAAGCTCTACAGAGTTGGGTGCCGGGCAGGAGGTGGTGCCAGAGATTGCTGAGGGAGCAGAGGGGGCTGCCTCCTTCCACCACCCCTGGACTCACTCTATGAGGCCTCGGGCATGCCACCGCCTTCTCAGGCCGCGATTTCTCCTTCTATGAGATGGGAGCTATCTGTATTAGTTCCGTGCTGGAGGGACAGCTTCAAGGAGCCAGAAGCAGAAGTGGGGGGAATTCCCAAGGCTGTGTGAGCCCGAGGTCTGCCAAGGCGTGTGTGAGGGCAGAGGGCCTTGGGCATGCTCCTTGGAGCTTCCACAGCTGCTGTCCCTGCCCCTCCCAGGGACTGGGTGACAGGGAAGCCCAAGGAAGCCACACGTCCTGCAAGTCCCCTGTGACTGTCCTTACCTTCTGTGGCTGTTCCCCTGCTCAGAGACTATCAATGGCTCCCCCCAAATAAGACAAGTTTCTATCATATTAGAGGGTCCCTGCAAGCCCCTCCAAATCATTCCCTCCCCACCAAGGGTAACCACTGGTCTTTTCCAGAACTTATCATCGGAATCACACAATATAACATACAGCCTGGCCAGATTGTATGTTACTGTGGCTCACGCCTGTAACTCCAACACTTTGGGAAGCTGAGGCAGGAGGATCACTTGAGCCAGGAGTTCGAGACCAGCCTGGGTTGGGCAACACAGCGAGACCCCATCTCTACAAAAAATTAAGTAATTAGCCTGGCATGGTGGCGCACACCTGCAGTCCCAGCTACTCAGGAAGCTGAGGTGGGAGGATTGCTCGAGCCTGGTAGGTCAAGGCTGCAGTGAGCTATGATTGCACTACCACACTCCAGCCTGGCCTGCAGAGTGCAGGTGAATGAACCCTGTTGATGTAATGGGGACTGACCCGAGAGAGGCCTCCCACCAGGCAGCAGGAGGCTGCAGCTCGGGAGAGAGGGAAAACCTGGAGGCAGGACTGTGATTACATCTGCCAGAGGCGGGACCTGCGGCCGTGGGGAGAGGTGGCACTCCTCAGAAAAGGACACGAGCCTTCTCCAGTATGACCCCTCTTGGTAATGGCAAAGATGTTCTCGCACCCTACGTGACGGGATATGTTTTATATCCACTGGGAGAGAAGCCAGATAATGACAAACAGCTCCTGTGTGAACAACCTTTTTTTTTTTTTGAGACAGAGTCGCACTCTATCTCCCAGGCTGGCGTGTAGTGGCGTGATCTCAGCTCACTGCAACCTCCGCCTCCTGGGTTCAAGCGATTCTCCTGCCCCAGCCTCCCGCGTAGCTGGGATTACAGGTGTGCACCACCACACCCAGCTAATGTTTTGTATTTTTAGTAGAGATGGGGTTTTGCCATGTTGACCAGCCTGGTCTGGAACTCCTGGCCTCAAGTGATCTGCCCACTTCGGCCTCCCAAAGTGCTGGGATTACAGGCATGAGCCACTGGTGAACAACTCTTTCTAATGTCTTTCCCCGATGTAGCCCAACTGCCCCTAGAGACAATCGACAAAAGATCAAACCTGTGTTTGAGGCATCGTGCGTTGTGTGAATTCGGGTCCAAACATGGTTAGCCTTGAGGACTTCTGCAGTAATCATGCTGCACCGCCCCCTGGGGGTAGAAGTGGACGGAGACCTGATTGCTGAGCATCTAGGGGCACAAGGTCTCTCGACCCCTCACTCGTGCACTCGCCCACACAGTCCCTGGGCATAAAATGGTGTGTGCTTGTGGGAAGGAATTGTGACTCATCTTTGCCCTCAGCCTCTAGTGTGATCCTAGCCCAGTGTAGGTGACTCAGAAATGTTTGTGGAATATGCCAGCAACTTGGAAGAAGTAAAGAAAATAAGGCGGCCCCAGGTGTCTGATTGATCAAACATTATTCAGCAATTGAAAATGATGTTTTTGAAGGATGATGTGGAAAAATGCCCATGACGTGATGTTAAATGAACTCTGAGCCTTAGTTTTTTCATCTGTGAAATGGGATAACAATAGTATCATCTTGTAGGAGTGTTGGGGGGATTTAATGAGACCAGCATGGAAAGTACTCAGCAGGATGCCTTGCAGAAGGTAAGTCCTCCATAAATCGTGGCTAGAAGGTAAGTCCTCCATAAATCATGGCTAGAAGGTAAGTCCTCCATAAATCGTGACTAGAAGGTAAGTCCTCCATAAATCATGGCTAGTAGGATTATCAAGTATAAAGAAAACATGACCAGAAGGAAATATACCAAATTATTAAGAGAAGTTAGCCATTGAGTGTAGGATTTTGGGTGAGCTTGATTTGCTTCTTTCAACTTTTCTGTGTTTTTCTAATATTCCCAAATGGACAGAAAGAAACCCAAAGTATTAGGAAATCTAGGGGCCCCGGGCATTATCCTCTAGTTATTAATGCTCAAACAGGAGTGCTCTGAGCTAGTGGTTCTTACCCGGGGATGATTTTGCCCCCTAGGGGACATTCGGCAATGTCTGGAGACATGTTTGGTTGTCACAATCAGGGGGCATCTGGTGGGTGGTGGTCAGGGATGCTGCTCAACATCCCACGGTGCACAGGACAGCCCCCCTACAACACAGAAGTCCGAAAGTGCCATGGTAGAGAAACCCAGCTCTGGGGCTTCCTCTTCGGCAGTGTGGGATCCCCAGAACCCCCGTTCCCAAAGATTTCTGGAAACCCAGAGGGGCTTCTGTGTCATCATGAACATGGTCATTGCACATGTCTTGGTGGCTGGAAGGCTGCAGTGATTGCTGTCTCTTTTCTAGCACACGCACAGGCCCCCCAGAACCAGGCACACCTATACCCAAGGTTGGCAGAACCAGAATGCCACACTGAGATGTGCATCGGGACAGCCTTATTGCTGCTCCTGCCAAGAAAAAAACGAGAAAGGAAAGGGCCCCATGGTGGGGAGAGCTAAGCACAAAAGCAGCACAAGCACAGCCCCTTTCACAGGCACAGGGACCCTGCCAGGGTGGCCGAGTGAGTGTGAGTTCTCATAACGGTGGCCATAACAGTTCTGAGATGCCCACTACTCCCCTGAGGTCACTCTTTCTGGAGTTCCTGTCATCTGGCTTTTTGCCTGACCTCCAAGGCCCTAAGAGGGACAGGCCTCAACCGATTTTCCTGAGAGGTTCAGCAGCGCCTCCGCAAATCTCTGGATACAAGCAAATGCGTGGGCTAGCAGAATTGTCCGATCCCACCAGCAGAAGCTTCTGGGCCCTGACTCCTGCTCAGCTCAGATGCCATCTCATCTGTTGACAGTCATCTTGCTTGGATGGGTGGAGAAAAGCTCCTGTCGCCGCCCACTCTGCGCCGGTTCCATGAGGTGTCTTGCTCTTTTTCAGGTAGTGCTGCCTCAGGCCCTTTGCACTTGCCGTTTCTTCTGCCCAGGGCCCTGTTCCCGGATGTCTGCACGGCTGGCATCTTCTCATCCTCTGGGCCTCAGCTTGGATGTCACCTTCTCAGAGAGACCCACCCTGCAGCCCTGCTCCCAGATATTCACTAGGACACCCCCTTTTCCTTTCAAGGCACTGGTGACGGTCAGAGTGATGTTGATAGCTTGATTTGCACTGCTGCGGGTGGGGCGTCTGTCCCTCATGTCCACTCTCTCCCTGTCCCTGCCTGGCGCCTGGCACACGGCAGGGAATCAGGAAACATCTGAATAAAAGGATTAGCAAGGGAGGCTTTGCAGAGGGCATGGGGGCTGAGGTGACGCAATAGGACTGACAAAATTTAAGCGGCAGGGGCAGAGCAGGGCGGCCTTAGGTTTAAGGCTTGGGTCAGGTGACCCTGGTTCGAATCCTGGCTCCACTGCTTAGGAGTTGCATGACCTTGTGCAACTTGCTAACCTCTGGCAGCCCCCCTTCCTCACCCAGGAAATGGGGAGAAGCATCTTTCCTACTCCTAGGGATTTGGGAGCGTGGAGTGAGCGTGGACAGCCTGGCACAGTCAGTGCCAGTTAACGTTCATCCTGGGAGAGAGAGCTCCTGGCTGCCGGGTCAGCGTGGACCATCCGAGGAGTACCACGGAGGCCTCCGTGTCCCCACAGCCCCCACAGCCCCCGCGCCTGTGGTTTGGGGAGTGAGACCCCGCCCTGCAGAGCTGTCTTGTGGCCTAAAATTAGCTCACAAATTCCTTGGCCGCCTGGCCAGTGCTTCCAACCGACAATTCAAAGCAGATGTTTCCAGCTGTTGGGGCCCATCCCCCCTGGCCAGCACCCACGTGTGTCCAATTCACAAGGACTGGAGTCAGCCCTGGGGAGGTCAGTTGACTTCATGCACCCCTGAGCCCCAGCTGGGCTGTGGGTTTGAAGTAGGGAGGCGAACCCTGGGTCTGCACGCACATTCCCCCGAGGATAGGGGCTGGGTGACTGATTGCTTTGTCACTTTCCACCCTGCAGCCTTGTGGAGTGCCTGCTGTATACCAGGCTTCTGTGTTAGCTGCTGCCCAGATGGCGTGATAAAGGCTCTCTGTCAGCCGGGCGCGGTGGCTCACACCTGTAATCCCAGCACTTTGGGAGGCCAAGGCGGGCGGATCACTTGAGGCCAGGAGTTCCAGACCAGCCTGGCCAACATGGCAAAACCCCATCTCTACTAAAAATTCAAAAATTAGCCAGGCATGGTGGCGGGCGCCTATAATCCCAGCTACTAAGGAGGCTGAAGCAGGAGAATCTCTTGAACCTGGGAGGTGGAGGTTGCAGTGAGCCCAGATGGCGCCACTGCTCTCCAGCCTGGGTGACAGAGCGAGACTCCAACTCAAAAAAAAAAAAAAAAAAGACTCTTCGTCCAGGTGTCACTACTGTTGCTATTATTATTATTATTATTATTAGCATATTTATCAAGTGCCAGTTGCCAAGGGCTCACTGAATTCTCACAAGCACCCAGAGAAGTGGGTGTTATTACCTCCATTTTAACAGATGAAGAAACTGAGAGTCAGAGTGGCTGAGTAACTTAGCTCAAGGTCATCCAGCTCAGAGGCAGCAGAACTCAGAGGTCCCTGAAGGGCAGGTGGTCTTGGCTCATCCTGATGGTTTTACCTCCATGCTGCCACCCCCGATGTGGCCCTTTCCCACTGGTGGGTGTGTCTGGGTGTCGTGGAAGACCCTCTCTGTGAGGCTGTTCCTAGGCCCAGGGGCAGAAGGCTGACTTGTGGCAGCTGCCCGGAGGAGGTGGCTGGTCAGGAGCCCCTGGGTGCCAAGCTTTCAGCCACAGCTGGGTTGGAAGCTGGTGTCAGGTGTGGAAGGAGCCGAGGGAGGCCTGGGGTACTGCATGGCCTGCATGGGCTTTTTTTTTTTTTTTGAGACAGAGTCTTGCTCTGTCACCCACACTGGAGTGCAGTGGCCCAATCTCAGCTCAATGCAACCTCCGCCTCCAGGGTTCAAGCGAGCACGTCCAGCTAACTTTTGTATTTTTAGTAGAGACAGGGTTTCACCATGCTGGCCAGGCTGGTCACCTTCGTGGGGTCTTATTGCAGAGCTCCTTCCATTCCCCAGAGATGAGGCTCTGCACTCTCTCTTGATCAGGGTCCCCAGAGGGTGTATGTGTGTGAATGGGGGCGGGGGCAGTGAAGAAGGGGACGAGGGGGCTTGATGCAAGGAGAGGAAGGGAGTGGTGAAGCTTTGCACACTCGGGCACCCACGGTTGATCTTCTTCACTCATAGTAAAAAGCCAAAACCCCTGCCAATGCCCGCAGAGGCCCCACATTCTCCCACTCTCCCCTAACTCACTCTGTTCCAGCCACACCAGGCTCTCTTCCACTCCCAGAACACGTAGGCGCCCCCACCTGAGGACCTTAGCACTGCCCTTCCCGCCGCTGGGGCTCCACCTCTGGGCATCTCCCCGCTCGCTGGCCCGCCTCCTGAGGGTCTTTGCGTGGAGGCCGCCCACCCCTGATGTTTACCTCCATACTGACTCCCACCTCCTCCAGACCTCGGGGCCTCACGAAGCAAGCTTTTCAACGCTCAGCCCCCTTCTGTGGGGTCCCTCTGCAGGGACCTGGATTTTTCATTTGTTTGTTTTCTCTTTGAGACAAGGTCTTGCTCTATTGGGTAGCGCAATCATAGCTCACTGTAACCTCTGCCTCCCAGGCTCAAGTGATCGTCCCTACTCAGCCTCAGCTACACAAGTAGCTGGGACTACAGGTGCTCACCACAACACCTGGCTAATTTTTTTTTTTTTCTTGGTAGACACAGGGTTTTGCCATGTTGTCCAGGCTGGTCTCAGACCCCTGGGTTCAAGAGATCCTCCTGGGGCCGGGCGCGGTGGCTCAAGCCTGTAATCCCAGCACTTTGGGAGGCCGAGGCGGGCGGATCACGAGGTCAGGAGATCGAGACCATCCTGGCTAACATGGTGAAACCCCGTCTCTACTAAAAATACAAAAAACTAGCCGGGCGTGGTGGCGGGCGCCTGTAGTCCCAGCTACTCGGAGGCTGAGGCAGGAGAATGGCCTGAACCTGGGAGGCGGAGCTTGCAGTGAGCCGAGATCGCGCCACTGCACTCCAGCCTGGGTGACACAGCGCGAGACTCCGTCTCAAAAAAAAAAAAAAAAAAAAAAAAAAAAAAAAAAAAAAGAGATCCTCCTGCCTTGGTTTCACAAAGTGCTGGGATTACAGGTGTGAGCCACTGTGCCTGGCTGGGACAGGGAATTTTTTTTTTTTTTTTTTTTTTTTTGAGACAGGATCTTGCTAGGTCACCCATGCTCACAGCTCACTGCAGACTCGACCTCCTGGGCTCAAGAGATCCTCCCACCTTTGCCTCCCGAGTAGCTGGGAGTACAGGTGCGTACCACCATGGTCAGTTAATTTTTGTATTTTTTGTAGAGATGGGTTTTTGCCATGTTGCTCATGCTGGTCTCGAGCTCCTGACCTCAGGTGATCTGCCCACCTCCGCCACCCAAAGTGCTAGGATTACAGGCGTGAGCCACCGCGCCCGGCTAGGATGGAGATTTTTAATCTGTATTGTTCTTTGCCTGGAAAGTGTCTGGTGCATAGTATGTGCTTAATAAGTTGCTGAGAGAGAGAGAAAGAGAGAGGAATAAAGGAAGGGAAAGGAAGTGGGAGAAAGAGGAGGGGAGGATGGAGGGGAAGGATGGGAGGAAGAGGGGGAGGATGGGAGGAGGGAAGGAAGGAGAAGGGAGGGAAGAGAAGAGAAGGGAAAGAGGGCAAGGGAGAGAAGAGAAAGGAAGGGAAGAGGAAGAGGGAGCAGAGGGGAGAGGAAGAGGGAAGAGATGGTTTTTATGTAAAGCAAGGAAGTAGAGGAGAGCAGGAGAAATGTGAGGTGACCTACCTGAGAATTTGGGTAGCTCAGGGCCCCTTAATTTCAGCTTCAAGCCTTCACTGCTTCTGACTCTCCACCAGCCCCTCTCCGGCTCAAGGACTCAAAGACACACAGGGCCCCTATTTCCACCATGGCCGAAAAGCGTCTTCAGAAGCACCCCCTCTGTTCCTTCTCCTGCCGGCCAGTGGGGCTCCTGGTAGTGACTGGCCCAAGGGCACCAGTGAACAGTTGGCAGAGCAGGGCACCAAGGCCAGGTCTGCAGTGCGGCGAGCGTTTACATTCCTGCTGGGCCCATCTGGCTTCCATGCTGGGCTGATGAAGCCGCATCTTACACTAGGCCCTGGGGAATGTAAATGTTGACATGGAGTGTGCAGCTGGCCGGGCCACTGCAGCCACCGGAAGCTCTGAGATCCCTGGCCTTCAGCCGGGGGGGGTCACTCTCCCCGAAAGAAAGGGATGCAGGGTGCTTTATTATTTAAAAAAACCTTTTAAGGGAGTCATAACCTACATGAAGGGCACACATCTGAAGACTACAGCTTGATTTTTCCATGTGTGCATCCACCTAACCACCACTAACCACCCATCTAACCACAACTAACCACCCACCTACCACTAACCACCCACCTAACCACCACTAACCACCCACCTAACTACCACTAACCACCCACCTAACCAACACTAACCACCACTAATTACCCACCTAATCACCTAACCACCACTAACCGCCCACCTAACCACCTAACCGTCCACCTAACCACCACTAACCACCCACCTAAACACCCTGCCACCCGCCTAGTCACCTAACCCCCCAACCACCACTAACCACCCAACTACCTAACTGCCCACCTAACCACCTCTGACCACTACTAACCAACCACCTAACCACCCACCTAATGACCACTAGCCACCTACCTACCTAATCACCCACCTAATGACCACTAAACACCCATCTTAACCACCTGACCACCCACCTAATGACCACTAACCACCCACCTAACCACCTAACCACCCACCTAATGACCATTAACCATCCATCTAACCACCTAACCACCACTAACCACCCACCTAACCACCACTAACCAGGTATAGATCTCACACAGGTACACCACAGAAGGATCCTTGTGCCCCTCCTGGGCAGTATTCCCCAAGGGTAATTGCTCTTTTTTTTTTTTTTTTTTTTTTTTTGAGACGGAGTCTCGCTCTGTCGTCCAGGCTGGAGTGCAGTGGCCAGATCTCAGCTCACTGCAAGCTCCGCCTCCCGGGTTCACGCCATTCTCCTGCCTCAGCCTCCGGAGTAGCTGGGACTACAGGCGCCCGCCACCTCGCCCAGCTAGTTTTTTTTTTGTATTTTTTTAGTAGAGACGGGGTTTCACCGTGTTAGCCAGGATGGTCTCGATCTCCCGACCTCGTGATCCGCCCATCTCGGCCTCCCAAAGTGCTGGGATTACAGGCTTGAGCCACCGCGCCCGGCCGGTAATTGTTCTTTTGATTTCTGACCCCATAGCTTGGTTTTGTTTTGTTTTCTTTTCTTGCTGTGTTGCCCAGGCTGGAGTGCAGTGGCGTGACCATAGCTCACTGCAGCCTTGACCCCTGGGCTCAAGTAATCCTCCTGCATCAGCCTCCTGAGTAGCTGGGACTACAGGTGATTAGTACCACACTTGCCTACTTTTAAATTTTTTTGTAGTGACAGAGGTCTCACTATGTTGCTCAGGCTGGTCTTGAACTCCTGAACTCAAGCAATTCCCCCGCCTCTGCCTCCCATAGTGCTGGGATTACAGGCATGAGCCACCTTGCCTGGCCTATTAGTTTTGCCTGTGTTCTAGAACTTCATGGAGACATGTATGTTCTTTTGGATTGAGTTCTTTTGCTCCACATGTCTGTGGCATTCGTCCACACCTGTTCCTGTTCACTGGTGAGTAGTATTCCATCATGCAAGTATGGCACCGTCTGTGCATCCATTCTCCTGTTGATGGACATTTGGGCTGCTTCCAGTTTTTTGCTATTATGCGTAAAGCTGCCATGGACACTTTTGTCTTTTGTGTTTGTGTCTTTATGTGGATGTGTGTTTTCATTTCTCTTGGATAATACCTAGGAGTCAGATTGCTGGGTCAGATGAGAAGTGGATGGTTAACTATATAAAAACTGCCAAACCATTTTTTCCAAAGTGGCTGGGCCATTTTTCTCTCCCACCAGCAGTGGGTGAGCATCCAGTTATTTGCTGGGGGTGGGAGGAGGGATGGTTGTTGAAACAAGTGGAAAATTTACCGAGAATCACAGAACCTCAGAGCTTACAGACGCCTCCTCTGACCCTTCCTGGGATAGGAAGGTAAACCGAGGCTCAGGTTACAGTGTGGGAGGGGCAGAGCCAGGAGCTAATGTCAGTCTCCCAATTTCCTAGCTCTAACTGCCCCCTGGTAAGAATGGATCAGCAGTGCTCAGTCTTATTTCCCCAGAGGAGGTTTCATGCCAAGCCCTTTCCTGCCTCACGGCCCTTGTACTTGTCATCCCCTTGGCCTGGAAGCTTTTCCTCCTGCTCTTGCATGCCTGGTTCTCCTGATTCTGCAGGTGTCCA
Organism: Theropithecus gelada; assembly: GCF_003255815.1. NCBI lineage: Eukaryota > Metazoa > Chordata > Mammalia > Primates > Cercopithecidae > Theropithecus > Theropithecus gelada. Next base: position 67,614,696 of record NC_037679.1, on the reverse strand, counting down.
TTCAAACACCTCTCTCTTGAGGCCATCCTTGAGCACAATGGCTAAAATAGTTGCCCAGTTACCCGTCCCACCTGCTTCCCAGCTACTCCCTGACAGCACTTCACAGCGTCGGGTTACCTTCCCTCTTTGCAGGTTGATTTGTTTCTTGTCTGCCTCCCTTACCTGGAGCTCTCTGAGGCCGGAGTCTGATCTGTCTTGCTCTTGTCTGCCCTGCAGTGTCCATGCAGGAGCTGGTGTGGAGCAGTTGCCCAGTAAATATTGGTTAAATCAACCCACAAATAAGCAAAATAATATCAGTGTATCCCCGATGAATCCTGTGTCCTCCTTGAGCCTCAGTGTCCCCATCTATATAGCATGAGCAGGTTGCACTGAGTAGTGGGAGGGCATTTATTGATCATCTACTATATTCCAGGTGTGGGTGACACAGATACGGTGACAGTAAAGGCCTGGATTCTGGCCTTGAGAAGCTCCCAATGTAGAGATGCATGTATACAGGGCATTACAGCCCAGTGTGCTCAGGGCTCAAAGCTAGGAGCCCAGAGGGTAAAGGAGTGTAGAGGAGGCTGCTGGTCTCCCTCTCCAGAGGCTGGCATTCAGGGAGGGCTTCCTGGAGGTGGTGATGACATAGATACAGGGTACGTAGGAGTGGTCAGGCAAAGGGGCAGTGGAGGACAATGCTTCAGGCAAGGGGAACAGCCCAAGTGAAGGTGTGGCAGCATCTGCCTCCTTCATTGCTGTCTCTCTGTGCCCAGCATAGTTCCTGGCACACACAGGTGCTCAGTCAAAGTTGGGGAATAAGTGAAAATGTCTGGTTTACAGGTGGGGAAACTGAGGCCCAAGGCGGTTTCACAACACACCTAGAGCTCCACCATGCTGGGCAGCCATGGCCAGGGAGGCAAAGAGGGTGGGAGAAAAACCCACCCCACCTCGGGACTCTGCCAGCATCCTCAGGGACAAGGCCACTCTGCCTCCTTGGAGTGCCAGGCGGGAGGCCACTCCACGGGTGTCCCTCCAAAGGCCAGGCCTGGGCTGTAATGGGGCCACAGCCCAGGCCTCTCTTGCCACATGAAAGGCTTGGCCTATTTTTGCCCAGAGGACAGGCTCCAGTGGCCACTGGGGCTGTGTAATTAGAAGAGGTCCTGCACCCACGAGGAGCTGGAGCTGGGGGCTGTGGTGGGCAGGGCGGCCGCCTCAGGAGCAGATGGGGAGGACCCTGGCAGAGACCGAGGTGGGGTGGATGTTCCCCTCACCCTCCCTGCCTCCCTAGCCATGGCTGCCCACCAGGGCGGGGACCCCAGGGGCTAATTGCACGGCGGGCACAGGGTGAGGTCTCTGAATCCCTTCCCGGCTGGGCAGAGGGCCCAGGTGCCACTCTAGGCCTCTGAAATTACAGGCTACAAGTGAGCGGCACAGCCTGCTCCATGCCACAGGCCTGCCTGCGCCTCTGGGAACCATGGTAGTGCAGTCCACAGGAGCATCCTGGCCGGGCCCCACAACAGGCCCTCTGAACTAGAGAACGTGGAATGTGAGTCTCTTGGGATGAACGAGGAGCCGCTGGAGCGAACCCTCAGAGCGCTATTTGGTGTAAACCTGAAAATGCAAGCGTGTGTGATGTTCCCCATCCTGTGTCCAAGTGTTCCTTCTCTTTGTTCAGTTCCCACCTATGAGTGAGAACATGCGGTGTTGGTATACATATGTAACAAACCTGCATGTTGTGAACATGTCCCCTAGAACTTAAAGTATAATTAAAAAAAAAAAAAGAAAATGCAAGCGTGGAGGTCAGAGCAGTCATTCACTCAGTCAACAAGCATTTATGGAGCATCCACGGTGTTCCAGGCACTGTCCTGGATGCAAAGTTATGGCAGTTCACAAAACAGGCCAAGCTCCTGGTGCCTGAAGACCTGGCTCCTGGACTCTTGCAATGACAGTAATCTTCAAGAGCTGCCTGGAAGGTGCCGTACTGCCGCCCACCTCAGGGCCTTTGCATGCGCTGATGGTGACTGGGCACCCTCTTTCGTCCTTGCCTTTCTAACTGCCTCCTTCTCATCTTCAAGAGCAGCTCTACTGTCGCCTCTTCATGGAGGCCCCTATGAGGCTCAGGGCCAGACTAGCCTCCCAGACAAGTGCTCTTTTGGGCCCTGAACTACCGCTTCCAACTCTTAGCCCACTTTGCAGTTAGATATTCATTTGTTTGTTTACTTGCTCATTGCAAGTTTTTCTGCTACTCTGTAAACTCGGTGCCTCTATTTGTCCATCGCTGCCTCCCAGGGCCTATCCTTGGCCTATGTGCAATCAAGGTCAAAATAAATATTTGTATACATGTGTACAACTATTATGTGTCCACAAATTTTTTTACATTAAAAAAATTTTTTTTTGAGATGGAGTCTCACTCAGTCACCCAGGCTGGAGTGCAGTGGCGCGATCTCTGCTCACTGCAAGCTCCGCCTCCCGGGTTCACGCCATTCTCCCGCCTCAGCCTCCTGAGTAGCTGGGACTACAGGCGCCCACCATCATACCTGGCTAATTTTTTGTATTTTTTTTTTTAGTAGAGACGGGGTTTCACTGTGTTAGCCAGAATGGTCTCGATCTCCTGACCTCGTGATCCGCCCGGCTCGGCCTCCCAAAGTGTTGGGATTACAGGCGTGAGCCACCACGCCCAGCCATGTGTCCATAAATAATTTTTTTCAGAAATTTAAAAATACATTGGCTGGTGCAGTGGCTCATGCCTGTAATCCTAGCTACTTGGGAAGCTGAGATGGGAGGATTGCCTGAGCCTAGGAGGTTGAGGCCGCAGTAAGCTGTGATTGCACCACTGCACTGCAGCCTGGGTGGCAGAGTGAGACCTTGTCTCAAAAAAAAAAAAAAAAAAGAAATATTAAAATATATTGACATAAAAAAAGAAATATTTGTAGAATGAATGAAATTAGTGTACTAGAGCATTGGAGTCTTAGTGCTGGCAGGCTTGTGCCAAGCATCTAGTCTAACCCCACATTTAGCTGCGGCCCAGAGAAAGGCAGTGATTGGCTCCGTTGCCCATAGTTTTTGCCTGAGCTGGGGCTGGGACTCCGGGCTCCTTTATTGCCTCTGATCAGTGACTGACATTGTCATTGTTCTGTCCTCAGATTGTGGGTAGGGATGCTCAGTTTAAGGACAGCCTGTGTGTGTGTGTGTGTGTGTGTGTGTGTGTGGTGTGTGATGTGTGGTGTGTTGACATGGTGGTAAAGCACTTCAACAGGACAGAGGGAGTAGGGGCCCTATTTTGGGGAACGGGCCCCTTGGGAGGGGGGTGGTCCCATTTCCAGATTTTCTGACACGGGCGCTGGGGCAGAAGAAGAGGGCTCAGACGTCCCAACATGCTAACTGATTCTGGGCAGGTCGCACCACCACGAACCTCAGTTTCTGTGTTCACCAAATGGGCTTCCTGCATTCATTCAGTTCCCCACAAGACATAAAGGGCCTGCTGTGTTTGAGGCACGGTGCTGGGGGGGAAAACCCAGTGCGTTGCGGGTGGATGATTCCAGCCGTATAGGGAGCCAGTAATATAATATTCAACGTGGGGTGGCAGTCAGAATAATGCCCCTCCCCATAAGGATGCCCACAGCCTAATCCCTGGAACCTGGGAGTATGTTACCTTTTTTTTTTTGGATTTGAGGTTGTGCTCTGTCACCCAGGCTGGAGTGCAGTGTCACGATCATAGCTCACACTGCAGCCTTGAACTGCTGGGCTCAAGCAATACTCCCACCTCAGCCTCCTGAGTAGCTGGGACCATAGGGATGTGCCACACCCAGGTAATGTAAAAAAAATTTTAGAGACAGGGTCTCACTAGATTGTCCAGGCTGGTCTTGAACTCCTAGCCTCAACTAATCCTCCTACTCAGCCTCCTGAGTAGCTAGGGTTACAGGTGTGAGCCACTGCACCCAGCTGAGCGTGTCACACCTTATTTGGCAATAGGGATTTGCAGATGTGGTTAAATTTGAAGGGGTGGCCTGCCCCTCCACACCTGTGGGCGTTTCTCGTTAGGTGGAACGAGAGACTTGAGAAAAGAAATGAGACACAGAGACAAAGTATAGAGAAAGAAAAAGTGGGCCCAGGGGACCGGCACTCAACATACAGAGGACCCATGCCGGCACTGGTCTCTGAGTTCCCTAGTATTTATTGATAATTATCTTTACCATCTTAAAGATAAGGGCGTGGCAGGATAATAGGATCATTGTAGGGAGAAAATCAGCAGTAAGACATATGAATAAATATCTCTGTGACATGAATAAGTTTAAAGGAAAATGCTGTGCCTTGATATGCATATGCAAACGTCTCCATAACCTTTTAGCAGCATGGTGCCAGCAAGTCCTACCTTTTGCCGTAAGGCGGTTTTCTCCTATCTCAGTAAACAGAGCATACAATCGGGTTTTACACCGAGATGTTCCATTGCCCAGGGACCAGGGACGGGCAGGAGACAGATGCTTTTCTCTATCTCAACTGCCAACAACCGCCAAAAGGCCTTCTTTCCTCTTACACTAGTCCTCCTCAGCACAGACCCTTCACGGGTGTCAGGCTGGGGGACGATCAGGTCTTTCCCTTCCCACGAGGCCATATTTCAGACTATCACATGGGGAGAAACCTTGGACAATACCTAGCTTTCCTAGGCAGAGGTCCCTGCGACCTTTGGCAGTGTATGTGTCCCTGGGTACTTGAGATTAAGAGAATGGTGACGACTTTTAACCAGCATACAGCCTTCAGGCACTTGTTTAACAAAGCACACCCTGCACAGCCCCAAATCCATTAAACCTTGAGTCACCACAGCACATGTCTCTTGCAAGGACAAGGTTGGGGGTAGGGTCACAGATTAACAACATCTCAAATACAGAACAAAATGGAGTCTCTTATGTCTACTTCTTTCTATATAGACACAGTAACAGTCTGATCTTTCTTTTCCCCACAAAATTAAGGCTCGTAGGGAGATTATCCTGGATCATCAGGGTGGGGCCAATGTCATCACTAGGGGCCTTCATCGTGGGAAAGGGAACCAGAAGAGAGACTGGCCAGGAAGGTGGAGGAAGAAGCCTAAGACCCAAGGAATGCCAGCAGCTTCTAGAATCTTGAAAAGGTAAAGAAACAGATTCTCCCTCAAAGACTCCAGAATGAACGCGAGCCCTGTTGACACTTTGATTTTTAGCTTCACGAGGCCTGTTTGGGACTCTTGACCATAAGAATTGTAAGACCACGAATGTGAGTGGCTTCTGGCCTCTAATCTGTGGTCATTTGTTACAGCAGCAACAGAGAACTCATACCCTTGGCCTTGGCCTGTGCTTTTGACATCGCTGAGCATGCTCCCTAGCCCCTCTGCCTTCCCTCGCCAGCTTCCGAATAGTAGGGAGTCTCCATCTCCATTTTTACAGAGGAGGAAACAGAGGCTCCATGTGGGGCAGGACATGGTGGAGGCAGGATTTGAAGTGGGTCTGTCTGCCTCTTGCTGGATGGATGAATGAATGAATGAATGCATGCATGCAAGGGGCTGCTAATCCGTGGGACTCCTTAGGTCAACCAGGCATCCTGGTTCCAGGGCCTGCCACTGACTCACCTCAGAATCCTGCTTGAACCATTAGAACTCACCTGCCTCACTTTCCCCCTCTGTGAAACGGGGCTCCAACTCCTATTCAAGCTACTATCATTGGGGGCATTGTGAGGCCACAGATCCCAGAATGAACCCTCCAAACCCTCACTGACTCTCTATTGCCTCCTAGGTGACCTTCCAAGACTTTAGCCCAGCTCCTGCCAATGTCTCCAACCCTTACCACCCCTCCTTCAGGGGGATGCTCTGCCTAGGAGGGAGAAGCACAGAATGAGGGGAAGGGGACAACGAGAGGCTCCCTCAGGCTGGGCCTCCGGGGCCACCTGTGCAGGGAGCAGGCTGTATTTGGGTTGGTTGTGTCCCTGCTCCTCGACATCCCAGGGTCCCCAGACTGCAGCCTCAAAATGTTGGGTAAGGTCTTCTTCCCCTGCTGGTGGGCCCTGGGGGAGGTTTGGCTGCCCCTGCCCACCCCACGTCTGGTCTAAGATAGGTCAAGTAGGCCTGGAACACCCCTGGCCACCTTAAAGTGGGTGCGGCCGCTACAACATGTCTGTGGGTGGCCACTTGCCCCGGGAACATGTGTGTGCGTGAATGTGTGTGTGTGTCTATTGGTGGATGGTCCCCTGTTCCCTGCCCCGGGTACGTGTGTGTGCGTGAGTGTGTGTGTGCGCGTTTATTGGTGGATGGTCCCCTGTTCCCTCTAAGATGCAGTGTTTGGGGTGAATTCCAGAGAAGATGGGAAAGTCTCTAATTTTATTTCCCAAGCAAATGACTGTCCCAGTTTTCTGGGGGTGAGTGAGGGCTGCTGGGACCATTGCAGGGAACAATGACAATCTAGGTTTGGTTCCTACTCACAGTGCACACAGTCATCCTTCATGCACTCCCCTGTTCCAAACCCTCACTGGCTCCCTGCTGCCTCCTGGATGACCTTCCGAGACTTTAGCCCAGCTCCTGTCAATGTCTCCGACCCTTATTATGTGATCTCTCTTTGGTCCATGCTCCAGCCTAATCTAATTGCAGTGGCTTGTGTGTGGTGGCATTCCCAGCCACCACACCTTAACCCACGCCAGTCCTTCCATGCAGAATGCCTTTCCAGGGCCTGCTTTGCCCGCTTCTACTCATTCACAGGCATACCCTCCAGGATGGCTTCCTGCCTCTTTCCCTTGGGTGATTGATCTCTCTGTCTTGGGGTTCTCTGAGCCCTTGACCTGACCCCTTTCTGTTTGCTAAAAAAGTAATTTACCTCTGTGTCCTTCTCCCTGGGAGTCTGTGAGCTCCCCAAGGCTGGGCTGTGCCTGACTCACCTCTGGAACCTGTTTAGCACAGTGTGTGGCCTGCTACAGGCGTTCCTTGAGCACTTCTCGATGAATGCAGGAATGAATGAATGAATTAATTAATGCAAGGGGCTGCTAATCCACAGGACTCCTCAGGTCAGCCAGACGTCCAGGTTCCAAGTCATCTCAGGACCCTGTTTGAACCATTAGAACTCACCCTGCCTCACTCTCCCCCTCTGTGAAATGGGGCTCCAACTCCTATTCAAGCTACTATCATTTGGGGACATTGTGAGGCCACAGATCCCAGAACATCAGAGTCAGAGGTAGCCCAGAAAGCTTCCCACCCATCCCTACAAATGGGAAACTGAGGTCTGGAGAGGGAAGGGCAGAGCTGGGCTCCCTGTCTCAGGCTCAGACCCACCATCAGGCCTCTCTCTAAAACTAATCCCAGCTTCCTCGCTGCACCCTGAGCCTGGAAGCCTGAGCCACACAAGGACGGGGAATTTTCCTTTCCACTTGCAGAGGCCTCTGAATCTTCCTGACCTTGTCCCCTTTGGAGGGTATTGGGGAGCAGGGTGGGCAGAATCCCAGCTCGCTGTCTGGGGGAGCGCTGCAGGACAGCCTTGTCTGTCTGTCTGTCTGTCTGTCTCAGCCTGCCCTGGGGACCCGAGGTCAGGGAGGAAGTGCCGCATCTGGTCTTCCCCAGAGCGGGAGTGTGAGCGAGGGTGGGATTGCGTGTGGCCCGAGAGTAGCCCCTCCCCTCCCCCTGTCCCCACCCCAAACCCTCTTAATGAAATCAAGCTGGCCCTGCGGCCCAGCCGGGAAGGGAGGAAGGAGGAGGGACGGGAGGAGGGACGGGAGGAGGGAGGGCGGGCAGGCGCCAGCCCAGAGCAGCCCCGGGCACCAGCACGGACTGTCTCTCCCAGCCCAGGCCCCCACTCTCGCTCCATTCGGCAGGAGCACCCAGTCCTGTGCACCAAGGAACTGGTGAGTCCTGGGGTCCCCTCCTCTGTCCTGAGAGCTTGGGGCTGTCTTGGAGCTTAGGGACTGGGGACTGTCGGGGCACTCTGGGGGACCTCTCTAAGTGTGTGTGGGCTTTGAGTGTGTGTTTGGTGTTGTATGCACAAGTGTGGTGGAATCTGAGTCCCATGTGCGGTGCTGCGGTGGGCCGGGGTGGGCCAGGGTGCTGTGTGTGTGCAGCTGGGGCCTTGGTGTAGGGGGTGTGTTGCTCCACTTCTCTGCAAGTGGACGCCAGGCTGTTGCTTCCAGGATCCGTGTGAGGGTGATGTGGACGGTATTGTCCTGTGTGTGGGGATCGGCTGTGTGTCAGGGGGTTGTGTATGTGTATGTGTTGTGTGTCCGTGTGTGTTCTCTGTGTATTGTGTGCATGGGCCATGAGAGCGCTGTCGGGTGTCTCGGTGCTGTGTGAGTCAGTGTGCCCGTGTTGTGTGTCTTTATATTGTGTGTCCATGCTGCTGCTGCTGCTGTGTGTGTGTGTGTGTGTGTGTGGAGGGGAGCTGTGCCCATCCAGACCTCCAGGGGTCCAGGTCCCTGTCCTCGGCTGGCCCTGGGGTCAGGGGCTTGTGCAGCGCCCCAACTAGAACCTCCTCCCCCACACAAGGCCACTAATTGAAGCCAGGTTTCCAAGGGCCACCCCTCCCCCAAAGGCCACCAGTCTCTGGATGGGGGTGGGGCAGCCCCCGGCCCCCTACCTTCAAGTCTTGGGGTCCCCAGGCCTCAGGGGTGGATGTGCACTCCTCCACATACTCAGGACCGTCTTAGGGCATTTGTCACACTTACACACCGCCAGCCCTGTCTGACATGTCTCCAGGCGGGGAATCCTGGGCAATCACGTGGTACCTGCTAATTGGCACCCACTATGCGCCAGGCACGGCCGCATCTTGTCCTAACAGCAGTCCAGGGAGGTGGCTCTTATCCCCATCGTACGGATATGGAAACTGAGGCTCAGAGAGGTGACATGCTCAGCCCAAGGACACATAGCCGGGAAGTGACCTCCTCTGGGATATACCAAGACAGGCTTCTCTGTCCAGGGCTCTGCCAGGCTCACCCCTGACTTGCTGTGACCTGGGCAGGCTATTTCCAGTCTCTGGACCTGAGTTGCCTCTAGGGTGAAGCAAGAAGCATTGGGCCTGACCCCAGCTCCTAATGGCTTGTGAGATTCTGAGTCCTTGAAAAGATTAGGGTCCAGTGGGGAGGTAGGAGGTACCTGGCAGGCAGAATGATGCCTTCAGAGTTGTCCAGGACAGTGCTTCATTTCACAGATGGGAAACTGAGGCCCAGAGAGGGCAGGGGCCATCCAGGGCCACACAGCCATCTTTTTTGAGGCTCTGCTGGCTGCAGGTGGGGCTGGGTCCTCCACACATTGCCCCCACCTTTTCCTGGAAGCCAGGAGGGGTTGTGGGGTGCAAGGGACTCTGAGAGTCAGGGTCTCAGCCTTAAAAGCCAGTGGCAGTTTGCGTGTTCCCCTTTCTTGCCCTCTGCCTCTGACTTCGTGTGTATGTGTGCTGCATGTATGTGTGTGTGTAGGTATATGTGTGCACATGTATGTGTATGTGTGTGCACGTGTGTGTTTGGCTCCGCATTCCTCGGCGGCCAGAGCTGAGGAGGTTTCACTGAACGGGGTGAAAAGGTCGGTCTTTTCCTGGGCGGTGGCCGGAGCAGACAGTGAGCGCATGTTCCCATCCGGCAACGGTGCTCATTCGTCGGCTCAGGGTGGGAAATTGCTGGCTGAACCTGGAGCTCGGCTAGGGAAGGAATTCAGCTACCGCGGACCCCATCTTTCCTCGGGGCTCAGCTCCTCCGCACCAGGCACTCCCTGAAAGTTGTCTCATGTGTCCCTAACAGCTCTGAGAGGTGCTACCTGTGGTCACCCTTTCCCAACTTACAGATGGGGAAAGTGAGGCCCACAGGAGCCGGGTGTGTGTGTGACCGCAGAGCTGGACGCGATGATGCCAGGATCGTTGACCCAGCCAGAACTGGAGTGGGTCTCCAGACACCACTGGTCCCAGCTGCCCTCTGCAGTGAGAAGTGGTAGTTGTTGCCCTGAAAGCTGTCTCCTGGGCTTTTCTGGGGGTGGGAGTCAGGGAGGTGACTGGCGGGTCACAGACCCCAAAGCTCAAGGTTGTGTGTAGGAGGCTTTGCTAACAGGTGCCAGAGAGGGCAGGGGGCCTTTCCTCATTTAGCCTCTGACAGGTGATGTCCACCAGCGGGAACGAGCCACTCCTGGCTCACAGTGTGTGGTGTGTGCAGGTGTGTGTGGATGTGTAGGGGTGTGTGTGGTGTGTATGGTTGTATGTGGAGTGTATGCATGTGTGTGGTGTGTGCGTGTGTGTATGATTGTGTGTAGTATGTGAATGTGTGTTTAGGGGTGTATGTGTGTGGCATGTGTGTGCGTGGTGTGTGGGGTGTATATAGGTATGTGTGGCGTGTGTGCATGGTTGTGTGTGGGGTGTGTGTGCATGTGTGTGTATGATTGCGTGTGTAGTATGTGCATGTGTGTATATGGGTGTGAGTGTGTGGCATGTGTGTGCATGGTTATGTGTGGTGTGTGTTCATGTGTGTGTATGATTGTATGTGTAGTCTGTGCATGTGTGTATATGGGTGTGTGTGTGTGGCATGTGTGTGCATGATTATGTGTGGGATGCGTATGGGAGTGTGTGTGTGAGTGTGTGGCATGTGTGAATGGTTGTGTGTGTGGTGAGTGTGCGTGTGTGTATGGCTGTGTATGAGTGTGGTGTGTGTGAATGTGCGTGTAAACTCCTGGGATCAGACAGAGGAAGGTTCAGATCTCAGCTCAGCTACTCACCATCTGTGTGTCTTTGGGGAAGTAACTGTCTGTCTCTGAACCTCCATTTCCTCATCTGTAAAATGGAAATGATGAAGTTGCCCCAGGGCTCCTGTAGGATTAAAGGCATGAAGAGGGCTTAGATGAGTACCCGTGAGGAAAGCATGGGCAACCAGCTCAGCGACCAGCTCATTTAAAATGAGTCCCTGCCGGGCGCGGTGGCTCAAGCCTGTAATCCCAGCACTTTGGGAGGCCGAGACAGGCGGATCACGAGGTCAGGAGATCGAGACCATCCTGGCTAACACGGTGAAACCCCATCTCTACTAAGAAATACAGAAAACTAGCCGGGCGAGGTGGCGGGCGCCTGTAGTCCCAGCTACTCCGGAGGCTGAGGCAGGAGAATGGCATGAACCCGGGAGGTGGAGCTTGCAGTGAGCTGAGATCTGGCCACTGCACTCCAGCCTGGGTGACAGAGCGAGACTCTGCCTCAAAAAAATAAAAAATAAATAAAATAAAATAAAATAAAATAAAATGAGTCCCTGAGAAGTGTTGTCTCTTTTATAAAAAATTGAAATAATTTAATATATTTCATAGAGACGGAGGTTTCCTTATGTTGCCCAGGCTGGTCTTGAACTCCTGGGCTCACGTGATCCTCCCAAGTAGCTGGGACTATAGGCAGATACCACCAGGCCTGGCTCATTTTTAATTTTTTTTGTAGAGATGGAGTCTTACTATGTTGCCCAAACTCCTGCCCTCAATCAATCCTCCGACCTCGGCCTCCCAAAGTGCTGGGATTACAAGTGTGAGCCACCACACCTGGCCAATTTTGCCTCTTTTTATGTCCTGGAATTATTTTTAAATTGTTTTTGCCATCTAAGCCAGTTTATTCACATTTACATCAGCACAATTAATTTCTTTTTTTGTTTTTTGTTTTCTTTTTTTTCTGAGACAGGTTCTTGCTCTGTCACTCAGGCTGGAGTGCAGCGCCAACTCCGCTCACTGCAGCCTCAATTTCCCGGGCTCAGGTGATTCTCCCACCTCAGCCTCCTCGGTACCTGGGACCACAAGTGTGCGCCACTATGCCTGGCTAATTTTTGGTGTTTTTTTTGTTTTTTTTTTTTTTTTTTGAGACGGAGTCTCGCTCTGTCGCCCAGGCTGGAGTGCAGTGGCCGGATCTCGGCTCACTGCAAGCTCCGCCTCCCGGGTTTACGCCATTCTCCTGCCTCAGCCTCCCGAGTAGCCGGAACTACAGGCGCCCGCCACCGCGCCCGGCTAGTTTTGTTTTTTTTTTTTTGTATTTTTTAGTGGAGACGGGGTTTCACCATGTTAGCCAGGATGGTCTCGATCTCCTGACCTCGTGATCCGCCCGTCTCGGCCTCCCAAAGTGCAGGGATTACAGGCTTGAGCCACCGCGCCCGGCCTAATTTTTGGTGTTTTTAGTAGAGACAGAATTTTGCCATGTTGACCAGGCTGGTCTTGAACTCCTGAGTTCAGGTGATCCTCCCACCTTAGCCTCCCAAAGTGCTGGGATTACAGGCATGAGCCACCACACCCAGCTGATGCAATTAATTTCAATGAAAGCCGTGTCACGGAGAAGCCTCAGGTGACCTGGAACAAGCCCCTAAATGGCCCATCCTGGTTCCTACCTCACCTTCAGAATCCTCATGGTACTTGTGGGGAAGGTAGCGTCCTCTGCTTCACCAAGCAGGTCCTGAGGCCCAGGTGCTAGAGATGTGACCACAGCCAAGGCCTTGGGAACCTGACTTCCTCCTCCAGCCCGGAACTTGCTGTGTGACCCCAGGCCTGCCCTTTGCCTTCTCTGGGCCTCTGTCTCTCCACCTCAGTCCCCTCAGGCCTCAGGACAGGCGATCCTAAGGCTCTTCTGTGTTGGAGCTTCTAGACCCAAGCCAGCTTCCGGGACCTGAGCCCTCTGCTGGGCTGGGCAGGGGTTCTCAGTGGACAGCACAGTGAATTGTCCCTGGGTTTGTCTGAGCAGCTGGGAGCCCCCAGCTCACACTGGCTTGGAGAGTTAGTGTTTTGAAACTCAGCTCCTCTGTCAACTCTGGCTATGAGGAATTAATTCATCAGCTGGGCTGTCTGGGCCAGGTGGGGTCTTGGGGTTCACCCGGGAGCAGCCTTCCATCAGGGCAGGGAGGCCCCCGGCTCATCTGGTTTCCATCTAGTGGGGGTGGGGCGCATCCGCAGCTCAGCTTTGTCTCGGGAACCAGGACTTCTCCACCCTGGGGCCCATCCTGGCTCCTGCTTGGAGCCTGGGGGTGAGGCAGCCACGGGGGGGGCGCTGTCCATGCATGCCCCTGGCATCCATGACCACTGTCTAGCACAGAGACCTGGAGGCTTCAAACTCTAGGAATTTTTTTTTTTTTTTTTTTTTTCTTGAGATAGGTTTTCACTCTGTCACCCATGCTGGAGTGTGCAGTAGTGCAATCTCGGCTCACTGTACCTGCCTCCAGGGTTCAAGTGATTTTCCTGCCTCACCTCCTGAGTAGGTGGGATTACAGGGGCACGACGCCATGCCCGGCTGATTTTTGTATTTTTAGTAGAGATGGGGTTTCACCATGTTGGCCAGGCTGGTCTCGAACTCCTGACCTCAGGTGATCTGCCCACCTCGGCCTCCCAAAGTTCTGGGATTATATAGGTGTGAGCCACTGTGCTCGCCCAGCTAGGAATCTTTTGCAGAATAAGGTAGAGCTGGGCTGGGGGAAGGTTTGAGAAAGCCCCTGAACCACCAGGATGTGGCTGTGTGGAGCCACTTTGGCTGCCCAGTGCATGGGGACGAGACCCTGAGGGGAACAGGACCACAGAGGGGCTGGGGGCTGGAGGGAAGGGTCCCGGGGTTGTGGGTAGGGGGTGAGGTATCACTCAGCGACCTCAGTCACTCACTCGGTTTCTCACTTACTCCGCCCTGCCATCATTTCTCCCTTTCTGCTTGGGCCCAGACCCAGCTCTTCCCTGGCAAGTCACCATGTCCCTCTCAGCCTCAGTTTTTTCATCTGCAAAATGGGCCTAATCATAGAACCTCCCACACTGGGCAGTGATCAGGATTCATTGAGAAATTCCATGTAAGAAACTTAAAATAGTGGCTGACACATAAAGCCATGGAAGTGTAAGTTATTATTATTAATTCAGCCAAGTCAGTCGGGGTATGTTTATTGAGCACTTACTGTATACCAGATATGGGGCCAAACCCTGAGGAGGCCAAGATGAATAAGATTCAGCCTCTGCCCTCCGGGACCTCCAGGGAAGTGGGGGAGCACATCTGTACCCTACACCTGAACCAACGGGGCTCAGGCCCCGGGAATGGAAGGGACTTGCAGGAAGGTGTTTCATGCTCCCTGTTCCTCCTGGGGGCTGGTGAGCCTGTTTCTGAATCCTGACGCTCTAGACTCCCGCCATGACTTCTCTCCTCCCTCCTGTCTCACAGGTCCTGGGGGCACCATGGTTTCGGCGGCAGCCCCCAGCCTCCTCATCGCTCTGTTGCTGCTCCTGGGGTCTGTGCCCGCTACCGACACCCGCTCTGTGCCCCTGAAGGCTGCGTTCCTGGAGGACATGGCAGGTAGTGGGGAGGCCGAGGGCTCGTCGGCCTCCTCCCCGAGCCTCCCGCCACCCCGGACCCCGGCCCTCAGCCCCACATCGTTGGGGCCCCAGCCCACACGCCTGGGGGGCCCGTCACCCCCTACCAACTTCCTGGATGGGATCGTGGACTTCTTCCGCCAGTACGTGATGCTGATTGCTGTGGTGGGCTCCCTGGCCTTTCTGCTGATGTTCATCGTCTGTGCCGCGGTCATCACCCGGCAGAAGCACAAGGCCTCGGCCTATTACCCGTCGTCCTTCCCCAAGAAGAAGTACGTGGACCAGAGTGACCGGGCCGGGGGCCCCCGGGCCTTCAGTGAGGTCCCCGACAGAGCCCCCGACAGCCGGCCCGAGGAAGCCCTGGATTCATCCCGGCAGCTCCAGGCCGACATCTTGGCCGCCACCCAGAACCTCAAGTCCCCCACCAGGGCTGCACTGGGCGGTGGGGAGGGAGCCAGGATGGTGGAGGGCAGGGGGGCGGAGGAAGAGGAGAAAGGCAGCCAGGAGGGGGACCAGGAAGTCCAGGGACATGGGGTCCCAGTGGAGACACCAGAGGCGCAGGAGGAGCCGTGTTCAGGGGTGCCTGAGGTGGCCGGTGAGGGCCAAGGGGAGCTGGAAGGGTCTCTCTTGTTAGCCCAGGAAGCCCAGGGACCAGTGGGTCCCTCCGAAAGTCCCTGTGCTTGCAGCAGCGTCCACCCTAGTGTCTAATAGTCCTCCCGGGCTGCCAGCCCTGACTGTCGGGGCCCCAAGTGGTCACCTCCCTGGGCATGAAAACACCTTCAGCCCTGACTGCTTCCTGAGACTCCCTCCTTGGCCACCTTGTGGTGCCAATCCCAGCATGTGCTGATTCTACAGCAGGCAGAAATGCTGGTCCCCCGGAGGAATCTCACCAAGTGCCATCATCCTTCACCTCTGCAGCCTCAAAGGGCTATATCCTAAAGCACAGCTCCCCTGACAAGGTGAGGGAGGGCATGTGTCCCTGTGACAGCCAGGATAAAACATCCCTCGAGGCTGGGTGCAGAGGCTCATGCCTGTAATCCCAGCATTTTGGGAGGCCAAGTCCAGACGTCGCTTGAGACCAGGAGTTCAAAACCAGCCCTGGCAACATTGCGAGACCCCCATCTCTACAAAAACAAAAAACAGTCCACTAAATCAGCCACATCAACCGGGAATCATGTCACAGGTCATTCCTGGGGCAAACATCACTGCTTTTCCATCAAGGGAGCAAAGAATAAGTGGGAGTTTTGGAAGAGTTTGGATGACAGACGCTGAGATGCCCAGCGTTTGTAAGGCAACATGCAGCCTGGCGTGAAGCAATATTTTGGAACTGCAAATGATCCCCCTCTTGTGTCCTTTCAATCCTGAATAGTTTAGTGTTATTCTGCCTGTGCTTAGAGCTCCAGCAGCAGAAGTGGGTGTGGTTAATTAGGACACTTCTGTGAGAGGACCCCCGCATACATCATGACAGGTCCCTAAATGAGCATTTCCCAAACTAGATTCCCTGAGGCACTCTTCGGAAACAATAGTTGCTCTGGTGTTTTTTTTTTTTTGAGACGGAGTCTTGCTCTGTCACCCAGGTTGGAGTGCAGTGGTGCAATCTTGGCTCACTGCAACCTCCACCTCCCAGGTTCAAGCGATTCTCCTGCCTCAGTAGCTGGGATTACAGGTCCCACCACTACGCCCGGCTAATTTTTGTATTTTTAGTAGAGATGGGGCTTCACCATGTTGGCCAGGCTGGTCTGGAACTCCTGACCTTCAGGTGATCCACCTGCCTCAGCCTCCCAAAGTGCTGGGATTACAGGCACGAGCCACCTGGCCCAAACTGCTTTTTAAAACAGCTACAGGGTAAAATCCTGCAGCATCCACTCTGGAAAATACAGCTCTTAATTTTCCTGAAGGTGCCCCCCTGTTTCTGGTTGGTCCAGGATTAGGGATGTGGTGTGTAGGGCATTTAAACCCTCTCAAGCGCTCCCCAAGCACGCCCTCCCTGGGGGTGAGCTGCTCATCCTGCTACTGCTGCTGGGATGGGGTGAATGAATGGAACTCTTCCTATCTGGCCTCCAAAGCAGCCTAGAAGCTGGGGGCCTGTGTTTGTATGGACCTCCACCCTGGGGGAGTCCGAGGGGCTGGGGGAGGGTTTCTGATGCCCAGCCTGGAGCAGGGGGGCCCTGGCCACCCCCCGTTGCTCACACACTGTCTGGCAGCCTGTGTCCACAATATTTGTCAGTCCTCGACAGGGAGCCTGGGCTCCGTCCTGCTTCAGGGAGGCTCTGGCGGGGGTCCTCTCCCTCATCCCTCCAGCTGGGGCTCCCCCAACCTCTGCACAGCTCTCCAGGTGCTGAGATATAATGCACCAGCACAATAAACCTTTATTCTGGCCTGAAGTCTCACCAGTTTTTGGGGACTGGGGGGAATGAGCCTGCTGGGGAGAGGCTCTTGCATGGGGATGGGGACAACTTTCTGGGGAGACACATCAGCCCAGCCCTGGAGGCTGAAGGGACAGATTGATGGGGAAAGAAAGGAAAGACCAGTGCTCCTGAGGAATGGGCTGGAACTCATGTCCCCAGCAGTGGAGCACCGGCTCTGGACTTGTAGCCACACAGACCCAGGTTCCAGGCCCAGCTCTGCACTTACTGTGGCCATGGGAGACTCACTCACCTCTCTGTTTGCCCTGCAGGTGGTTGAGGACTGGGACAGGTCTCATGGACAATGCCCCCCTCACCGCACCCTTGGCTGGGATCGGGGGTAGGAGGCAGCCCTGGCCCTGCAGTCAGCCTCTGCCTTTTGTCTCCCCACCCACCAACCTCCTCTTGGTCTTTGATGGCAAGTTCCTGCAGCGACTTCTTCCCCGCACCCTGGGCCTCAGGAGCTGCCAGCTGGAATCCAGATGTGGCTGGGGCTGGGAGCATGTGCTGGGTCCCTGGGGTTGGGGGGCAGTGGGCCATCCTCTGCAGCCCCTCCCCTCCACCGACCCCACCTCCACCCAGAGGGGGCCCCCGAGGTTTGGGTGTCATCACACACAATGGCCTCTGTCTCACTCAGTGGGGAAGGGCCCTCCCTTTCTCAGCCCAGCCAGGCCTGCCGAGAACAGCAGGAGGGTGGAAGAGGAATACCTGTGTGTGCTGCGTGGCTCTGACCAAATCGTTCAACTTCTCTGGGTGTCACGGGCTATGATTTCTTCTTGTTCCCAGGCTCCTGTGGGGTCTTAGGTGTTGTAACTGAGAAGTGCATGAAGCTTCCCTTGAATACACAAAAATCTAGTAAAACAGAAGCAGTCATTAGAGACCCTGGGGGAGCAGGCGGGGGTGAGCTCCCTGATCAGCGGGTCCAGTCTGCAGCCTTCCACTAATGCTCAGCGGGACCCTCTAGAGGACATGGAGTTCGTGACCTCAGCCATAGCCTGTGATCCCCAAGATTGGTAGGGGGTGGATGAACGAGGTGTCCCGAGCACCAGAGCAGTTCACCTCTGAGCTTTTACAGCTGCTGTTCCTTCTGCCTATAACACCGTTCCACCCCTCCCAACTCCCTGCCGCCTTGCTAACTCTCCCTTATCCTTTAGCTTCTGGCCTAGATATCCCTTCCTCCTGGGAGCCTTCCCCGATAGCTTCCACCCCGCCCTCCTTCCACAGTCCCTTGGCTCAATGATAATAATGGCTTCCAATTAATGAGCCCCTGTTATGTGCCAGGCCCTGCTCTCAGTACCTGGCATCATTAACTCGTTGAGACTTGCAGCCCTCTGAGGTGGGCACTGTTATTATTCTCATGTCACAGATGTGGAAACTGAGGCCTAGAGAGGTGATGATGTCGGCTGCCCAGGTCCCAGAGCCAGGATTCCAGCCCAGCAATCTGATCCCAGCGTCTGAATTCTCCACTGGGCTCTAATGCTTCTTTGAAGAATGAACGAACGAATGAATGAATGAATGAATGAATGAATGAATGAATCTCTTGGGAAGGGGACAGCAGGGCTCCTCTCCTGCTTAAAGCCACTCCCATCTGCTCTTACATCTGCTATGGGGTTACCTAGAAGGGGCATTTTATGGGCACACATCTGACTGGGCACCAGTGAACACTGAGAGAGGTGGTTGCCAGAGGGTAAACAGGGAGGGAGATTTGGGTTTGAGGCTGGGGGAGAGGGTTCCACTGTTCTCAGGGGCTGAGGAGTCTGCCAGGACCTGAACAGTCCCCCACTGTCTCCGGGCTTGTAAAACGGCACAGCTGCCCCCAGCCTGTGAGTCTGTCCCTGAGCCAGGCCTGCTGTCATTCTGAAGGGGGAGGGGGAGGAGCAGCAAAACTGCCCCAAGGCCTCAGCCCCAGCTCAGGGTAGAGATGGGGGATTCTGGTCAACTGTGTGGGTGCTGGGGGTGCTAAAGGGCCACTGGTTGGAAGCGGGACTCCTTCCCAGCCCCTTGCTCTGCTCTGATCAACCCAGGAGGGCTGGGCGTTCCCTGGCTGGGGTCAAGTCAAAGGTGAGAGCGAGATCGGGCAGTGGGCACATCTCTGCTGGGCACATAGTCTTTAACCCTCTTGTGATGTTTAAGGTGGTTCTGGTCCCATGGTCACCTTGTCTAGGTTCAGTCCCAGCTCCACTCTTTCTGAGCTGTGGAGCCTTGGGCAAGTCATCTCACCTCTCTGGGCCTCCATTTTCATGTGCGTAAAGAGGGAATGACCCTATCCCAGGTAGCAGAGGTCTCCACCTACACATCGGGATGACCTGGGAGTTTAACAAAATGCTGGCTCCTAGCCAGGTGCTAGGTGGCTCACACCTATAATCCCAGCACTTTGGGAGGCCAAGTCGGGAGGATCACTTGTACCAGGAGTTCGAGACCAGCCTGGGCAACATATGGAGACTCTGTCTTTAAAATAGTAATAATATGGCCGGGCGCGGTGGCTCACGCCTGTAATCCCAGCACTTTGGGAGGCCGAGGCGGGCGGATCACAAGGTCAGGAGATCGAGACCACAGTGAAACCCCGTCTCTACTAAAAATACAAAAAATTAGCCGGGCGCGGTGGTGGGCGCCTGTAGTCCCAGCTACTCAGGAGGCTGAGGCAGGAGAATGGCGTGAACCCGGGAGGCGGAGCTTGCAGTGAGCCGAGATTGCGCCACTGCACTCCAGCCTGGGCGACAGCGCGAGACTCCGTCTCAAAAAAAAAAAATAAAATAAAATAAAATAAAATAAAATAGTAATAATAATATATATCCAGGAGTGGTGGTGGGCACCTTTGATCCCAGCTATTTGGGAGGCTAAGTTAGGAGGATTGACTGAGCCCAGGAGGTTGAGGCTGCAGTGAGTCACAATCGCACCACTGCACTCCAGCCTCAGTGACAGAGAGACCCTGTCTCAAAAAACAGTTGACATCTAGGCAGGATATGCTGGCTCATGTCTGTAATTCTAGTACTTTGGAAAGTTGAGGCAGGAGGATTGCTTGGGCTCAGGATTTTGAGACCAGTCTGGGTAACATGGTGAGACCCCATTAAAATTAAAACATTAAAAAATTAAAATCCTAGCTCCCGGGTCCCACCTACACCAATGACATCAGAGTCTCTGAGGATACAGCTGAGGAATTGTTACTGCCAAGATGCAAAGTCCACAAGGAGAGAGGCCTGGAAGTTGGCCCACCACTGCCTCTCTTGCGCTTGGCATGGTTCCTGGCACACAGTAGGGGTTCTGTGTGTGTATATGTACAAGTGTGTAAGGCT
Organism: Theropithecus gelada; assembly: GCF_003255815.1. NCBI lineage: Eukaryota > Metazoa > Chordata > Mammalia > Primates > Cercopithecidae > Theropithecus > Theropithecus gelada. The sequence continues at coordinate 67,594,759 of NC_037679.1, read as the reverse complement.
GTAGGAGGTCCTATGAATCAATGTACCATACATCCCTAACCATATTTAACCCTCACTGCATTCCCCACAGAGAGCTGAGCAATATCAGTACCCATATTGCACAGATGAAGAAATTGAGGCTCAGAGAGTTGCAGTGACTTTCCTGAGGTCACACAGCCCAGCAAAGCTGGGATTTGAACCCAGGTCTGTCTAGTTTCTCAAGGCTATTCAGCTGCCTCATTTTAGAATGTATCTATGATCTGAAGGCCAAGCCCTCCACTATCGGTGCAGTGGGGTGTATGTTTCATCATTGGTCCTGCATTCCTTTTTCGGCCTCCCCTGTCCTCCTTCTCCCGGGGGTGTTGACTGTGGGTCACGCCTGTCCTGGTTCTCATTCACACACGCCTAGAATCATCCAATCTACTCCTGTTGGGATTAATTAACCCTCTGGGTTCTGAGGTGGCCCAGGAGAAAGTAGCAGGTTCATAGCTTCTTTGATTTCCAACCATGACTATTTCATCAGCACCTACTATGTGCCAGGTATTGGGAACACAGTGTTAGCAAAATAGACCTGAAGTTGTATTCTAGTGGAACAGATGAAAATTAATCAAAGAATGATCTAGACGCAGCTACAGTGATTAATAACAGAAATAGCTGCCATTTGTAAAAGGGCTATTATGCATATGGCTGGTGCTTTGCCAATAATATTTTTTACAGCTTTACCGAGGGTTAACTGACACAGAATAAAATGCATATATTTAAAGTGTACAATTTGGCCAGGCCCAGTGGCTCATGCCCGTAATCCCAGCACCTTGGGAGGTCAAAGCAGGAGGATCACTTGAGGCCAGGCATTCAAGACCAGCCTGGCAATGTAGTGAGACTGCCCCTCCAACCCCATCACTACCAAAAAAAACCAAAAATTAAATTAGCCAGGGCCGGATGCTGATGGCTATGCCTGTAATGTCAGTGCTTTGGGAGGCTGAGGTGGGAGGATCCCTTGAGACCTGGAGTTTGAGACTAGCCTGGGCAACATGGTGAAACCCCGCCTCTACCAAAAAAAAAAAAAAAAAAAAAAATTTAGCTCGCATGGTGGCGCATGTGTAGTCCCAACTACTTGGGAGGCTGAGATGGGAGGATCGCTTGAGTCCAGGAGGTTGAGGCTGCAGTGAGCTGTGACTGCACCACTGCACTCCAGCATGGATGACAGAGCGAGATCTTGTCTCAAAAAAACAAAAACAAAAAAGAAACAAACAAAAAAACCCCCAACTGGGCGTGGAGGCTCACGCCTGTAATCCCAGCACTTTGGGAGGCCGAGGCAGGTGGATCACGAGGTCAGGAGATTGAGACCATCCTGGCCAACATGGTGAAACCCCGTCTCTACTAAAATACAAAAATTAGCTGTGCATGGTAGTGCATGCCTGTGGTCCCAGCTACTCAAGAGGGCAGGGCAGGAGAATCACTTGAACCCAGGAGGCGAAGGCTGCAGTGAGCCGAGATCGCGCCACTGAGCTCCAGCCTGGCGACAGAGTGAGACTACGTCTCAAAAACAAACAACTACAACAACAACAGCAACAACAAAAAGTGTACATTTTGATGATTTTGGACATGTGTTTACACTAGAACCGTCATCACAATCAAAATAATGAACATTCCATCACCTCCAGAAGTTCCTTGGTCCCCTTCATAATCCTTCCTTACTCTTCCTTCTCATCCTTCCTCCCTCCCCTAATGACCAGGCAACTATTGATTTGCTTTCTGTCACTACGAATGGTTTTAATTTTTCTGGAATTTTCTACAAATGGAAACATACAATGTGTGTTGTCTTTTCTGCCTGGCTTCTTTCACTCTCATAAATGTTTTGAGATGTATTCATATTTTTGTATGTATCAATATCTCACTCCTTTCCATTGCTGAGTAGCATTCTGTCGTATGGATGTACCACAATTTCTTTATCCATTCACCTGCTAATGGACATTTGGATGGTTTCCAGTTTGGGGATATTACAAAGAAAGTTGCTATGAACTACTAATGTTATTTGATTTTTTTCCTCACAACATTCAAGATGAGTTGATCACTCTTTCTCTCCATTATACAGATGAGAAGAATGGAGGCTCAATGGAGGCTCAGAGGGGTCAGGTGACTCATCCAACATCACACAGCCAGTAGTTGAAGTGTTGAACCTTAAAGAGTGGGGATGTGTGAGCTGAAAGTGACTTTAGGGAAACTTCTAAGGTTCAGAGGGCGTCAGCATCACTTGGGACCCCCGAGTGCTGTTTTAGGTCTCCAGGTGATTCTGATGTACTAAAGTTGAAGATGCCAGCCCTTTATTTTATAGGTGGGCATGTGAGGACCAGACAGGGGCTCGGGTGAGGCAGAGTTGGGCAGGAATCAGGTCTCTTGTGGGAAGTCTTTTTTTTTTTTTTTTGAGACGGAGTCTCGCTCTGTCGCCCAGGCTGGAGTGCAGTGGCGCGATCTCGGCTCACTGCAAGCTCCGCCTCCCGGGCTTACGCCATTCTCCTGCCTCAGCCTCCCGAGTAGCTGGGACCACAGGCGCCCGCCACCTCGCCCGGCTAGTTTTTTTGTATTTTTTAGTAGAGACGGGGTTTCACCGTGTTCACCAGGATGGTCTCGATCTCCTGACCTCGTGATCCACCCGTCTCGGCCTCCCAAAGTGCTGGGATTACAGGCTTGAGCCACCGCGCCCGGCCTTGTGGGAAGTCTTGAGCTGTGTCCAGCTCTGCACTGCTTCCTCCTTGGTTCTTCATCTATTTTGGGAGAAGTATCTTCATCTGTCTGGAGTGGGACGAGGAATTGCCATTTTTTCAGGAGGTTTTAATTTCAGAATTCCTTTGGCTGCTCAGAAATAGCAGCAGGGATTTGGTGATGGCTCCAGGGCCCGGGAGGTTTCCCGGCAGCTGCTCCCTCTCCCCAGGGGCGTCCAGGGTTTATGGCAGCAGCTGCAAAGCAAATAACAGCCCTGCTCTTAAATCCACTCTGGTCAGGGACACTGATGCCAGAGGCCCCTGGGATGTCTACCACCCACTGGGGCCCTGTAGTGACACCTGGGGGTGCCCTGGGAGGCTGGAGACTTCAGACTTGGGGGTGACCACCTGCAGCCTTTCCCTTAGAGTTTGGGGAGTCAGGCCCAACCGGCAGAGCTGGAGGGGGAAGACGAGGGATGGGAATTGCATTCTTCTTCTTCTCCCTCCGGGGATCACAGGGGTCAAAGATTACAGACAGTAAAGGGCAGAGGGAGGTAGAAGGGCACTGGGGCCACAGCCCCTGCCCTGCCTCTCCTCTCCCCGCAGAATACAGTGAGGCTAAGAAATATGGGTGCACTTTACAAATGTTCCCAGAAGTGTGTATGGCGGTTAGGGGTGCAGGGTTTCAGATGCCCTAGGCTGGAATCCTAGTTCTACCATCTCCCCTGGAGAAGTCACTTAACCCCTATGGGCCTGCATTTCCTGATCTGTGAAATGGCAATAATGGTGGTACCTACCTTGGAGTGTGGGTGAGGTGAGATTTGAGTTCATTTACTTAAAGTGCTTAGAATGGGCTCCCTGTGGGAATGTAAGCTGTGGTTGGCTGTGAAGTGCAGTGCCCGCAGAAGGGCAAAGGGAGAAACTTCTATTTCTAAACAGCCGGCTGTTCTAAAGTCACCTTTTCTTTCCAGGTCTAGTTTAGAAGCTTCAGAATCATAAGATCAGTATTCTCAGATGCTTGAAACTTTACAGTCTTAACATCTTTTTACAGAGGGTAGGGCAGTGGAAGTGATGGAGACGCCGGAGCAGGGCCAGGAGCCAGGGAAGACCTGCAGACCCCAGGGAGGGGTGAAGAATGTGGCCGGAGAAGGGACAGGTTCCCTCTACCCTCTGGGTGGCAAAAAAGCCCTCCAATCCATGCATGCCTGTGCAGGGGCTGTGCATCCAGTGAGGTGAGGGGTCACGCCTCAGCTGTTCCCTGTTTTCCTCTGGGGTGCGGCTTAGATGTTGTCTGGGCCAGTGTAGCTGGAGATGCAGCAGGTGACAAGTGTGGGGGAGCCCAGAGGCTAGGGCTGGTCTGGGGCAGGCACCAGGGTTATTTCTGGGTGGAAAGAGAAGGGGGATCCAGCTGGGTTAATGACCAGGTGATCTGGAACTTCCCCCTTCCCTTTGTTTTGTTCCCATCTATATAAACTTGTCAGCATGCACCCTAGGTAGCAACGTCCTCCAGGCCCAGTGGGGGAAGAGCACAAGGTGTCTGACTCACCTCCCAGGAGACTTGGGTTCAAATCCCAGCCTTTGAGTTCCACATCAAGGCTGTGATGTGGAGCAACTTGGGCCTCCTCTTGGAGCCTCAGGACTTCACCTGGTCCTGAGGTCCTGCCCTGTTGGGGGCCCCGAGGAGAAAATGCTGGTGGGGTGTGTGGCCCAGGGCCCAGGATGGAATAAGGGCGTTTCTGATGATCCTGCTGCCCTGCCCTGAGGAAGCTCCAAAGAGCACGCTGCCTCCCTCGGGCAGTTCTGATCGGTGAGACTGGGTGGCTCCTCCTCCGACCTCTGCTGCTTAGAGTCCAGTGTGGAGCTAGGTACCCAGTAAGTGCTCAATAAATGTTGAGAAGGGAATGCTATGCCCTCTTCAAGGCTGGGCTCTCAAACGAGGAGCAGAGGGGATGCAGGGGATGCGTGGCATCAAAGGTGTTGGATATCTCCTCTGCCCCTGCCTCCAGAGGGCGGCTGTGATGAGGGGCTCAGGGAAACCCCCTCGACCCCCATACCTCCTCCCTCTGTCCTTCCTCAGCGTTTAAATCTCACCATTAGGATTTCTATCACTTCTATCACTTCTGTGCACCAGGCATGGCACTAAGCACTTTCTATACATTGGGTCCTCACAAAGCTGCGGGAAGCACCGCTGTTATCCACCTTCTACAGAGGAAGGTGCAGAAGCTCAGAGAGTTGAAGTGGCATGCCCAAGGTTACACAGCCAGAAAGTGCCTGTGCCCAGCTTTGAACCTTTTGAGGTTGTTGGACCCTGTAGCACTAACCACTGCTCCACCGTGGCTGCAATCCCATGAATGAATGAATGCATGCATGTATGCATGAATGAATGAATGGGGGATGGGGCCCACGGCTAATGTATCCAACGTCTGAGTGGCCCCACAGCTCAGTCGGCAGCAGCAGATGTCTTCACAGCTGCCAGGGACTGTGTCCCTTGTGGTCCACCCAGAGGCTTTGACCACAAACGCCTCCGCTGGGCTGAGCCCTTTTTGTCTGTTCACAAACTGCACATGTGCGCACCCAGCCCGGGAGGAGAACCCAAGCTGGTGGGTCGCCTAGCATCCTAGCCCTGCGAAGGATGACCCAATGGGCTGCTGTTTATCCCTATCTTACAGTGCGGGAAGCCCATGGCAGCTGAAGTGGCCTGGCTGGGGGCTCGTGGCTGGTGCATGACCACGCAAGGCCTGCTGGACTCATACTCTTACTCCTGCTCCAGGCGCTGCATGCGGAAGGTGCTGAGTGTCCACGGAGTCTGGAGTCCAGGACGGCAGCCCTGGGGCTCTCCGGAATCCCACATGGAGGTGGGGGGTGGGCGGGGTCCCTGGGCAGGTCCTGGCCCTCGGTTGGGAGCCCCAGGGTGGAGGTCTGGCCCTGCCCCCTCCCTGGCTGTGCCACCTGGACCACAGCTGGACAGAGGAAGGGAAGAATGAGGCTTGTGCTGGATTTCAGGGAGCTGATGAGTCCCAAACGCTGTGTTCCAGGGCAGTATTATGGTTAGCGCTGGAGGAAAAGGAGATACAGGGTGGCATTTTTCCCTAAATGAAAAGAATTGGGCCAGGCATGATGGCTCAGGCCTGTAATCCCAGCACTTTGAGAGGCTGAGGCAGGCAGATTGCTTGAGTCCAGGAGTTCGAGCCCACCCTGGGCAACGTGACAAGACCCCATCTCTACAAAAAAATATAAAAATTAGCTGGGCATGGTAGCGCATGCCTGTAGTCCCAGCTAGTCAGGAGGCTGAGGTGGGAGAATCACTTGAGCCCGGGAAGTTGAGGCTGCAGTGAGCTGTGATTGTGCCACTGCACTCTAGCCTGACAACAGAGTGGGACCCTATCTTAAAAAAATAAAATAAAATAAAAATCACTCAATTCTTGCACCAAGTCTCAGGAGAAACTGGACTCTTTCCTCACTTTAATCCATCCCAGAGAGATCAGCTCCTCTGCCCACCCACTATTTTAAGAGACTCCTAGGAGAAACCTAGTTCCTTTGGTCCTTTCTCCATGATCTCACAACCCCTCCCTCTCCGGAAGTTCTTTCTGCTATACAGCCTAAGTCAAGCAGGGTGGGCCAAAGGCCGGTTTCCCCACATTCTGGCCTGCAGCAGAGCTCTGGCTGGAGGACTGGGCCAGCTATTGAGGAGCCAGTTAGAAACACTCTTGAATTCTTCCCATGACCTCTCATAAGATAAGAACATCTTGTCCTTGTTCAGATCTGATTCTTTGTGCTGTCTGGTTTGGAGCAGACTGGGATGGAGATAAATGTCTTTCTTGGAGAGTCACATGGCTGCATCCACCTAGTATTGTAAATGTGCTGCCTTTTGACCCAGAAATTCTTTTCTGGAACTTGCCGGCAAAAATACTTGTGCTTGGATGCTAAGATGGGCACACAAGGATGTTCACGCCAGTGTTGTTCAGAATAAGTGAAAAGAAAGGGCCAGGCTGGGTGCAGTGGCTCTCTCCTGCTATCCCAGCACTCTGCGAGGCCAAGGTGAGAGGATCACTTGAGGTCAGGAGTTCAAGACCAGCCTGGCCAACATGGTGAAACCCCATTTCTACTAAGAATACAATAATTAGACGGGTGTGGTGGCAGGACTCTGTAATCCCGGCTACTTGGGAGGCTGAGGGAGGAGAATCTCTTGAACCTGGGAGGTGGAGGCTGCAGTGAACTGAGATCACACCACTGCCCTCCAACCTGGGCAACAGCGCAAGACTCCATCTTAAAAAAAAAAAAAAGAAAAAAGGAAAAAAAAAAAGCAAAGCACCCATGTGCCCATCAGTGTAGGGGGGTTGAAGAAACAGTCATCTCCTCCAGTGAGAGGCTCAGGGCTTTGACTCTTTTTGTTTGTTTGTTTGAGATAGGGCCTTGCTCTGTCACCCCAGGTTGGAGTGCAGTGGTGCAATCATAGCTCACTGCAACCTCGATCTCCCAGGCCCAAGTGATCCTCTCATCTCAGCCTCCCTCGGAGTAGCTGGGGCCACAGATGCATGCCATCATGCTTGGCTAATACTTTTTTCTTTTTAGTAGAGATGGGGTCTTGCTGTGTTGCCCAGACTGGTCTCAAACTCCTGAGCTCAAGTGATCCTCCTGTCTTGGCCTCCCAAGGTGCTGGGATTATGGGTGTGAGCCACCACACCTGGCCAGGGGCCTTTCTCTTATGGAGCTCTGGCTTCTCTGGCTTCTCCCAAGTGAATTACCTGTTTCTGTCTGTAGTCTATACTTGCATTGGTTGTGTATCCAGTGATTTTCAACTTTTTTGAGGCACAGAACCCTTTGTTCAAATAAACGAATCCTAACATGTAAGTCAAATGAAAGTAAAGCTAAACCCTTGAAAGGGATGGGATACCCAGGCTCACTTCCCTTTGCCCCCATAGGGGCCTCAGGCTCAGTGAAGCATAGTTTGCAGACAGTTGTTCTAGTCCCTCCACTCAAGCTATGGATGGGAAACTGAGACTCAAATTGCCCAGAAAAGTCATGGCCAAGGCCAGTCTCTAGTCCAGGTCACCTGACTCTGTCCAGTGCTCATTCAAGAATGGTCTCTAGGTAGATGATCGAAGCATCCACAGAAAGGAAGATTTACCACTTCCTTTCTATACTCTTCACTTCATTTATATTTTTATGTGCCTTATTGTAATCACTGAAATGTCTAATTCAATAGAGTGCTGGTTGTGGTGGTGGTGGAGGTGGAGGTAGTGATGATGAAGGCGAGGGAGACAGTGGTAGTGGAGGTGGAGATAGTAATGATGGTGGTTGTGGAGGTCGTGATGGTGGAGGTGATTGGAGGTGGTGGTGATGGTGATGGCAGAAGTGTTGGTAGTAGAGGTGGAGGAAGAGGTGGAGGTGGAGATGGTGGTTGTGATAGTAGTGGTGGTGTAGGTGGTAATGGTGGAAGGGGTGGTCATGGTGATCGTTGTGGTAATGGTGTTAATGGTGGTGGTGGTGGTGGTGATGGTAGAGGTGATGGTGAAGGTGGAGGAAGAGGTGGTGGTGAGATGATGGTGAAAGAAGTGGTGGTGGTGGAGGCAATGGTGGAGGTGGGGAAGGAGGTGGTTGTGATGGTGGCGGTGGAGGAGGTGACAGTGGAAATGGTTGTAATGTTGGTGGACATAGTGGTGATGGTGATGGTGATGGTGGTGGAGGTGGTGGTAACAATGGTGGTAGAATTGGTAATGGTGGAGGTGGTGGTGGTGGTAGAAGTTATGGTGGTGATGATGAAGGTGAAACAAGTGGTGGAGGTGGNATAATGGGGGTGGTGATGGTGATGGTGGTGGTGGTGATAATGGGGGTGGTGATAATGGTGGTGATGGTGATAATGGGGTGGTGATGGTGATGGTAGTGATGATGGTGGTGGTGGTGATGGTGATGGTGATAATGGGGGTGGTGATAATGGGGGTGGTGGTGATGGTGATGGTGATAATAAGGGTGGTGATGATGGTGGTGATGGGGATGTTCATGATGATGATGATGACAATGATGATGATGATTGTGATGATGATGATAATGATGATGGTGATTGTACTAGTGTTCAGGGTGCCATAACAAAATACTACAAACTGAGTAGCTTACACAACAGAGTCCAAAATCAAGGTTCTGGCATGTCTGGTTTCTGGTGAAGGGTCCTCCTCTTTCAGGCATATAGATGGTCACTTTTCTCACATGTCACATGGCCTTTCATGTGAGTGCACACTGACTTCCTTTTTGTTTTCTTTTGTTATTGTTGAGACAGGGTCTCTGTCACCAAGGCTGGAGTACAGTGGCATAATCATAGCTCACTATAGCCCTCACCTCCTGGACTCAAACAATACTCCCGCTTCAGCCTCCTGAGTAGCTAGGACTACCGGCTTGTACCACCACACACAGCTATTTTCATATTTAAAGATGGGGTCTTGCTGCGTTGCCCAGACTGGTCCTTAACTCATGGCCTCAAGCGATCCTTCCACCTTAGCCTCCCAAAGTGTTGGGATTACAGGTGTGAGCCACTGTGCTGGGCCAGACCTCTTCTTATAAGACCACCAGTTCTTTCAGATTACGATGCCATTTTTATGAACTTATGTAACCTTAGTTACCTCTTGAAGACCCTCTCTTCAAATATAGTCACATTGGGGATTAAAGCTTCTACATAAGACTTTTGAGGTGATATGACTTAGTCCATAGCAGGAATTGGTAGCAATAACAACTACAGCAGAGCTGATGATTTTTATGGTGATGATGATGATGGTGATGGTGAGGATGGTGATGATGGTAATGGTGGTGGTAACCAACATTTACTGAGCACCTACTACATGCCTGGCACTGTGCTTTTTTCACTTTACATGGGATAATTTATTTAATCCTCACAATAATCCTGTGACTTGGGAGCTAGTTGTCTCCTGATTTTTCAGAAAGAGAAACCAAGGCTCAGAGAGCTTAAGTACTTGTGTAAGGTCACATGGAGAGATCACAGCAGAGTTGGGATCTGAACCTGAGCCCCCAAGACCTTGCTCAAAGTTGTTACCTAACGTCCTGTGGTCTTACCCAAAGGGACCAGTGACATAGGACTGTCTATTGAGGAGGTTTGGGGCAGAAGGGAATCCAGCCCCATTTCCCCACTGGGGCTTCCTTCGATGGATAGGACTGAGGTCCTGGGGGCAGGATGGGAGGCCCCTGGAAGTCCCTTTGCACCAGCAGCTCCAGGATAATAAAGTTATCCTCACCTGGGGTGCCTTTTGGAGTTATTCTGGGAGTTGGGTTTCTTTGAGGTGAGGCTATGGGCTGGAGTGTCTATGTGACATTTGCAAAGATAGCTGGGTGGGGTGGTGGTATTAGAGAATGGGTCTGGGGAATAGCTGTGGCCTGTGGTCGGCCACTCGCTGTGGGGTGAGCTTGCTTGTCAAGCCATGTGTGACAAAAATCACGTCAGGGTGTCTCCTGCATGGATGCAGACAGGCCACTGCTTTGCAGAATTTTGGAGGCTGGACTGTGAGGGTTGGTTCTATGCCAAAGACACCAGAGCTTGGAAGCCTTGAGGCAATAATATTTTTTAAATAGTTCATAGTAGCAGTAGCAACAATAGTAGTAATAGGACCAATAGTTAGTATTAGTCATGGTAATCTGTGGCCCACCTCATTTTATTGTGCTTCCAAGATACTGTGTTTTTTATGCATGCATTAAAGGCTTGTGGCAACCCTATCTTGAGCAAGTCTATCAGCACTATGTTTCCAGCAGTGTATACTCACTTTGTGTCTCTGTGTCATACTTTGGTAATTCTCATAATATTTGAAACCTTTTCATCACGCGTCAGTAATTGTTTTGGGGCACCACGAACTGTGCCCATATAAGACAGTGTCTGTAATCAATAAATGTGTGTATTCTGACTGCTCCACCAATGAGCTGTTCCCTTCTCTCCCTCTCCTGTAACCTCCCTATTCCTAGAGGAACACAAACATATCGAAATTAGCCAATTAATAACCCTACAACGGCTTCCTAAGTGTTCAAGGAAGAGTTACATGTCTGTCACTTTAAATCAAAAGCTAGAAATCATTACACTTGGTGAAGAAGGCATGTTGAAAGCTGAGACAGGCTGAAAGGAAGGCCTTTTTTACTTAATTGTTTGCCAAGTTGTGAACGCAAAGGAAAAGTACTTGAAGGAAATTGAAAGTGCTACTCCAGTGAACACATGAGTGATAAGAAAGTGAAACAGCTGGCCAGGCGTGATGGCTCATGCCTGTAATCCCAGCACTTTGGGAGGCTAAGGTGGGTGGATCACGAGGTCAGGAGTTCAAGACCAGTCTGGTCAAGATGGTGAAACCCCGTCTCCACTAAAAATACAAAAAGTAGCTGGACATGGTGGCACGCGCCTGTAATTCCAGCTGCTCGGGAGTCTGAGGCAGAGAATTGCTTGAATCCTAGCTGCTCGGGAGGCGGAGGTTGCAGTGAGCCAAGATCATGCCACTGCACTCTAGCCTGGGCAACAGAGCAAGACTCCATCTCAAAAAAAAAAAAAAAAAAAAGCAAAACAGCCGTATTGCCTTATTGCTGATGTGGATAGCACATCACTGCGGTCTGGAGAGAAGATCAAACCAGCCACAACACTCCTGTAAGCCAAAGCCCAATCTAGAGCAAGGCCCTAACTCTCTTCAATTCTGTGGGGACTGACAGAGGTGAGGAATCTGCAGAAGACAAGCTGGAAGCTAGCAGAGGCTGGAAGCTAACAGAGGTGAGGAATCTGCAGAAGACAAGCTGGAAGCTAGCAGAGGTTGGTTCATGAAGTTTAAAGAAGTCATCTCCATAACATAAAAGTGCAAGGGGAAGGGGCAAGTGCTGATGGAGAGGCACATCAAGTTATCCAGAAGGCCTAGCTATGGTCACTGATGAAGATGGCTACATTAAACAACAGATTTTCAGCTGGGTGCGGTGGCTCACACTTGTAATCCTGGCACTTTGGGAGGCCAAGGCAGGAGGATAGCTTAAGGCCGGAAGTTTGAGACCAGCTTGGGTAACATAGTGAGACCCCATCTCTATTAAAATTAAACAACACATTTTGGCCGGGCATGGTGCCTCATGCCTGTAATCCCAACACTTTGGGAGGCCGAGGCAGACAGATCACTTGAGGTCAGGAGTTTGAGAACAGCCTGGCCAACATGGTGAAAACCCGTCTCTACTAAAAATACAAAAATTAGACAGGTGTGGTGGCACGCACCTGTAATCCTAGCTAATCAGGAGGCTGAGGCGTGAGGATTGCTTGAACCTGGGAGATGGAGTTTGCAGTGAGCCCAGATTGCACCACTGCACCCCAGCCTTGGTGACAGAGGGAGATTCCACACTACAGATGTGGTGGAAATAGCAAGAGAACTAGAATTAGAACTAGAGTCTGTAGATGAGGAGTTGTTTCTTATGGATAAGCAAAGTAAAGGTTTCTTGAAATGGAATCTACTCCCAGTGAAGATGCTGTGAACATTGTTGAAAGAACAGTAAATTATTTAGAACGTTGCATAAGTATAGTTGGTGGGCTGGGCATGGTGGCTCATGCCTGTAATCCCAGAACTTTACGAGGCTGAGGCAGGCGGACCACTTGAGGACAGGAGTTTGAAACCAGCCTGGTCAACATGGAGAAACCCCATTTCTACTAAAAATACAAAAATTAGTTGGGCGTGGTGGTGCACGCCTGTAGTCCCAGCTACTTGGGAGGCTGAGGCACAAGAACCACTTGAACCCAGGAGGCAGAGGTTGCAGGGAGCTGAGGTTGTGCCACTGCACTCCAGCCTGGGCAACAGAGCAAGACTCTGACTTAAAATAAGGAAGGAGAGAAAAAAATGAAAGAAAGAAAGGAAGGGAGAAGGAAGGAAGGAAGGAAAGAAGGAAGGAAGGAAGGGAGAGAAAGGAAAGAAAGAAAGAGAAAGAAAGAAGAGAGAGAGAAAAAAGAAAGGAAGGAAGGAAGAAGGAAAGAAAGAAATTTGGTGAAGCAGTGGCAGGGTTTGAGAAAATAAGTTCCAATTTTGAAAGAAGTTCTACCATGGGTAAAATGCTATCAAGTAACATCACAGGCTATAGAGAAATCTTTTGTGAAAGGAAAAGGCAATCAAAGTAATGAACTTCACTGTTGTCTTATTTTAAGAAATTATGGCTGGGCGCAGTGGCTTGCGCCTGTAATCCCAGCACTTTGGGAGGCCGAGGAGGGCGGATCACCTGAGGTCAGCAGTTCAAGACCAGCCAACATGGTGAAACACCATCTCTATTAAAAATAAAAAAAATTTGCCAGGAATGGTGGTGCATGCCTATAATCCCAGCTACTCAGGAGGCTGAGGCAGGAGAATTGCTTGAACCCGGGAGGTGGAGCTTGCAGTGAGCCAAGATCGATCGCAGCCCTGCACTCCAGCCTGGGGGACAGAGTGAGACTCCATCTCAAAAAAAAAAAAAAAAGACATTGCTGCAACCACCTTGACCTTCCGCAACTCCCAGCCTGATCAGTCAGCAGCTGTCAAAATTGAGGCAAGACCCTCCACCAGCAAAAAGATAATGACTTACCGAAGGCTCTGATGACTGTCAGCATTTTTTTTTTTTAAGCAATAAAGTATGTTTATATTAAGGTATGCACATCGGTTTTTTTTTTTTTTTTAAGCTGTAATGCTATTGCACACTTAATAGACTCCAGTTTAGTGTAAACATAACTTTTATATGCACTGGGAAAATTTGTGTGACTCGTTTTATTGAAGCATTTACTTTATTGCAGTGATCTGGAACTGAACCTGCAACATCTCTGAGGTGTGCCTGTAGTAATACCAATGCAAATAGTAATAGTGAAAATAGCAGTAGAGAAAATACAGTCATAGCATGCAGGGTGCTTGTGCTCTGGATCGAACAGCTCTGGGCTAGAATCTTGATCTTACCATTTGCTGACACATCACTTTACCTTTTAGTTTCTCTACCTATAAAATGGGATATTGATAGTATTTTAGGATTTTTGTGAGGCAAATGAGCTGACCTCTGTAAAATACCCAGCAACAGTGCCCAGGATGTAGTCAGGGCTGAAGTGTTACCTGTAATAATGAGAACCACCTCAACAGCAATGAACTATTTTTTTCCTCTTTCTTTCTTTCTCTTTCTTTCTTTTCTTTTTTTTCTTTCTTTTCTTTCTTTTCTTTCTTTCTTTCTTTCTTTCTTTCTTTCTTTCTTTCTTCTTTCTTTTTCTTTCTTTCTTTCTTTCTCTTTCTTTCTTTCTTTCTTTCTTTCTTTCTTTCTTTCTTTCTTTCTTTCTTTCTTTCTTTCTTTCTTTCCTTTCTTTCTTTCTTTCTTTTTTCTCTCTCTCTCTCCCTCTCTCTCCCTCCTCCTTCTTCTTCTTTTCTTTTCTTTCCTTTTCCTTCCTTCCTTCCTTCCTTCTCCTTCTTCGTCTTTTATTTTTTTTTTGAGACAGGGTCTCACTCTCTCTCCCAGGTTGGAGGGCAGTGGTGCTTTTGTAGAGATGGGGTCTTGCCATCTTGCCCAGGTGTTGACAGCTGTTGCGAGATCTCAGTTCTCGCCTTCTTAGTTTAAAAGAATATAGACAAGAGACACATAGCAAAGGGGAGGTGCAGCATAGAGTAATTTATTGCAGAGAAAAAAGAACATTTTGAAAGTTAGGTACAGAAAGGACAGGACACCCTGAGAGAGACGGGATTCAGGGCAGACTGCTTGTAAGGATAAGACAGCATTGATTGTTGCTGGGAGACTCCCTTTGAGGGGGTTTTACATGATTATTCATAAGGGGTTGAGAGAGGCATTACTAGTAAGCATGTTCTGGGTGGTCCTCTCAGTGCCCATGCACAGTAGCTGTACGTGCTTGTTCATATGTTGCATGTCTCATTAGCATCTTAAATCTCCACCTAGGGGTGTGTTTTTTACTCTTTTAATGCACAAAGGGTCAGTGTGAGGACAGTAAAATCAAAGTGCGTATGCTTTCTAGAGGGGAAAGTCCCTACTGAAGATCACTTTGCTTGAGTGAGCTCAATTACAATGCGAATGCTGAGGCTTGTTGTGTTGACTGTATAGTCACCACGGATGCTGCATCTTGAGGACATGGTCACTTCCTTGACTACCTATCCTGCCTCACAGGCTGGTCTCAAACTCCTGGGCTCAAGCAATTCTCCTGCCTTGGCCTCCCAAAGTGCTGGGATTACAAGCATGAGCCACTGTACCTGGCCCAATAATGAACTCTATGTGCCATGTGCTTTCCATGTATTATCTCATTTAATCGTCAGGTCTACCTGATCAGGTAGGTACTATTATTGTTCCCATTTTGCAGATGAATAAACTGAGGCTTGAGGAGGTGGAGCCTTTTGCTCAGGGTTACACAACAGTAGCCAGCATTTGATTCAACACTCCAAGCTCACTCCACTCTGCCCTGCTGCTTCCTCCCTGGGTGGAGATGATCTTCTCTGGGGAGGTGGCCTTTTGAGGGGTTGGCTGATATTATCTCGGAGGGTGGGGAAAGCAAGCAGACAGGCCACAAAGAGCCATTGGCTGGAACTCATCTGCAGGAGTTCTCTAACGCCACCAAAACTTGGCGGGACCTAGAAGTCTTCTCTTCTGTCGTGAGGATAGACACAAGGTCTTCACTCTTGCCTCAAGTTCAAAGGGCCTGAAGTATTGAGAAGTACGCCTCATTTGTTTGTCTTTTTAAGAAAACTCACCCTAGGGCCAAGTAGTTTTTACAGGACAATGCTTAATGTAAGTTCTAGAACTGTGCATTTGGATGTGGTCCCGGGTAGCCCTGGTCCAGGAATCACACTGAGGAAAGGTTACATCTGAGATGTGGTCATAGCTGTAGTGTGGCACCCAGGAGAGGGTGGGAGGTGAGCAGAAGACCTCAGCCAGAGCTTGATTCTACCACTTCCTAGCTGTGTGCCTTGAGGCAAGTCATTTCACCTCTCGGAGCCTCTGCTTCCCCGTCCATCCATTCATCCATCCACCCATAAACTCACCCAGCCCATCAGGTGATGCCAGTGCCCAGGCCCCACCTCCAGAGCACTGGCTTTAACTTGGCTTCAGAATTTAATTAGGCTCCTGGTAGGAGCCAGGGTTGGCATGAGGGCCATGGTGCTTGGCAGCCAGTTGGCCAAGTGGATGCATCAGGCTCAACCTGTGTTGGTTCAGCTATTTCATTGAATGTTCAAGGCACAGGTGAACCTCAGATATGCAGTTTGAATCCCTGGTGTGTTCTGCCAGGAGGGGTAAGGCAGAAGAATGGGCTTTGGGTCACTCAAATCAATCCAGCTGGCTTGAGGGTCAGTTGGCCTCTTGAGCCAGTATCCTTGTCTGAAGCAATGCCCACCGCAGGGGGCTGTCATGAGAATTAACAGGATGACAAATGTAAGGGCCTGGCACAGAGCACGGATGCTTAACAGACGGTTGTAACGTACCTGTGGAGGTTTTCCATGGAGGGGTTTATTTAGAGATGCTAAGACCTATTTGGAGGCTGCAAAACCCCTAGACTTGAGCTCACTGAAGGGCACATGATGCCCTCGTGTGGCTCTAACTAGATTTGTCTTGGGAAAGGGTGTCTTTAATGTGAGTTTAAAAGATATCCATTCGTTTTAGCAGCACAACCACATTTGGAGACTTGGGTTCTTCTGGGAATGTTGCTTCAGTTGTTTATAAGCTCCTCCTGATGTCAACTCTGAGGACGTTAACTGGGACAGAAATGTCTCATTTAAATTAAAAAAAATCACAAAGAAAAGTGGTGGGGAATTGTGGTGGTGCCACATGTAATAAACAAGGGAGAGACAAGCTCAGTCTAGAGGGACTGTGAATTAAATTGCAGAACATGCCACACATGACAATTTTACATGGTTCTACCCAGGGTTCTAATTTGAGATTCCTATAAAGTCCCTGGTCTGTGGCTGCCTTCACAGACTACACAGGGAACAGTCTTTGAAGTTCTGCGCCCTCCACCAGAACCCAGAGCATTAAAACAAAAAAAAACCAAAAAAAGTAAGGGAGGCATATTTAAGAGGCAGCCAGCCTATGCCTGAACAAAAAAACCACCACCAGAAAAAACAAACACATCTTACTTTTGAAGATGAACATTTGAGACCATGGGAGTCAATATTTCAATAACCCATCTTCACTAGAAGATAGGGCATCCTTTATTGAGATTTGCATGACTATGAGTAGCTAAGAATAGGGAGACATCAGGGTAGGAGGAACCGTGCTTAGACTTATGCCCAAGCCAGGGATGAATGCTTGTTTGTCTGGTTTTTTTTTGAGAGAGTCTTGCTCTGTCTTGCAGGCCGGAGTGCACTGGTGCAATCTTGACTCACTGCTACCTCTGCCTCCCAGGTCAAGCGATTCTCCTGCCTCAGCCTCCCGAGTAGTGGGATTACAGGCACATGCCGCCACGCCTGGCTAATTTT
Source organism: Theropithecus gelada (assembly GCF_003255815.1). Taxonomy (NCBI): domain Eukaryota; kingdom Metazoa; phylum Chordata; class Mammalia; order Primates; family Cercopithecidae; genus Theropithecus; species Theropithecus gelada. Next base: position 67,577,664 of record NC_037679.1, on the reverse strand, counting down.
TGTATTCTTAGTAGAGACAGGGTTTCACTATGTTGGCCAGGCTGGTCTTGAACTCCTGACCTCGTGATCCACCCGCCTCGGCCTCCCAAAGTGCTGGGATTACAGGTGTGAGCCACCGCGCCCGGCTGGATGAATGTTTTTTAAACAACCTCAGGTGTACTATGCAGGTACAGAGAGTTCAGAATGAACCAGTTACATACTACACCGATGCAGAACAGAACATTCAGAAGTTTCTTCCCTAAAGTTTGGCTCATCTATGACCTTGGTTCTTAAAGTGGTTCTTAAAAGTCAGGGGCTCTGGAATTACCTGCCCAGACAGAAGTCAGAAACTTGGGCCTAGAAATCTGCATTTTAAACTCATTCCCGAGGTGCTCGTCGCGTATCTTTAGGGTGCTAAGCCAATGCTTCTTAGATTTGAGCAACCAGTGAAATTACAAAAAGAATCTTCAAGACTCACTTCGAGCTGTCAACTATTATCTCACAAAGAACAATGAAAAGCGATAATCATCTCCTTTCATCCTTGTTCCAAAAAAATATTATGTGTATTTGTCTTTGGAAAAAATCTTGTACATGACCTTTACTGTTGTTTGCTTGGAGAGCTGTGTATGTCATTGCGGTCCAACATCTGGGAACCCCAAGGGGCTTTGGGCACCACTTTGGAGTGAATGATGGGCCCAAGAGACAAGGCTTATTAGAGAACACCATTATCTTCCATTGTTTTATTATTTTTTATATATATATATGCAGATCTGTTTTATGTACAACAATTAGTTCTATCAAATATTCAGACAAAGGCATTCTACTGGTAATTTCCCTCCAAATCAATTCAGGTAAAATTAGATACTTACGCACTTCATGGGCTATCAACATTTGCGACTTATCAATTTCAGTTCTGAGGTCATACACACAATTCAAAATATACATTAACTAGGTTAAGGCAATAAAAGTGGACTGAAAGAAACCACGGGATTCAGAACAATGAAACTGTGTATTTTGCTTGCATGAGAGTCATAATGTGAACAGCAAGTATTGTGCGTATCTCATAGCTCTTCAGTGGAGAGGGAGCGGCTTCTGAACATCTAAGGTGATTGCACGGCAGGTGGGAAACAAGGGTGTGGCCTGCTGGAGGCTTCGCTGAGGGAGGGCTCATTTCTTCTCTGCTTCTCCTTTTTTGGGTTCTTGTTTCAATTTGTAATCAGCCAGGGCGGCCTTGATTGCATCTTCAGCCAGCACTACAGGTAACAGAAGGAAAGAAGCCTAAGTTTCTAGATGCGAAAGAAGTGGTTTTGGGAATAGAATCTTTAAGAGCTTGGAGGAAGTGGTGCTGGTGGGGACTAACGGGGTAACCAAGCCAGAAAGCTGGGGTGAGGAGTTGCCAGGCAGGTCAGCAGCTGCTTCCTGAGCTGAGTTACTCCTGTGGGTAATCCTGGAGACAGACTAGGTTTTAAATATCTGTGATCCCAGGCTAGTTCCTTAGCCTCTTCGAACCTACTTTCTACTCTATAGAACTGGGATAATCATGCTTTTCTTGCCAGGATAGTGCGAGGACTTACGGAAGATGTCTAACACATAGGGACATAGCAAATATTAGTTCTTGCCTGCTCCCATCAAAGTCTGGCTTTGGACAAAATCATATCATGATAAAAAGTTGACATGACCTTTGGAAAAAAGATCATGTCAATCTGTTGATGGGATGGCATTTGCCACATCACCCTCTAGTGATCAAGAGTTTGACCACTTTTATTTAGGAGTCAATATTCAAAGTGAGGCTATGGGGAAAATAAAAACCAAGAGAGCTGGAATGACAGCAGAAAGCAAGCAAATAGCAGAGAACATCAGCTAAAGGTTTCAGTACCTAAAAATGCCTAATAAAAGGGCTAGGGATTTCCTGAAACCATGTGAAAATGTTTACAAGTGATGACCTTTCTTTATGGGTACTTAAAATTCCAGATCAAGTGGAAAGAACTTGGGTCTGACCAGGCTTCCTGAAGAATGAGTTAGTGTGTCTGCCCCGGCACCTGGCTCTTCTCCTTGTGAGTATTACCCTGGCAAGAGGCCTGACTCTCTGCTGATTTTTAACTAATTTGGTTAGTAAACCTCCATCGATGCATTAAGGCTAATGTTTCTCATTCCTTCTTTCCCTGAGAAGGTTAAGAAATGATGGAAAAAGCATTAGATTTAATACAGAGACCAAACTGGAAAGCCAAGTACAAGTCTTAAGGCATCTGAGCTTTTTTTTAGGATAGCAGAGAGGGGGACATTGTACAACTGGGCTTAGTTGTGCCATATATACAGATGCAGACCCTGACAGTTATAGCATCCAGACAGGAAGTGAAGAAATACACAGGAAACGGGATTATGGAGAAAGCTGAGTTTTCTCCTCTGCTAGAAACAGCAGATTCTGAAATCAAAGATTGGAGCTTAAATTCTGGCTCTCCCACTTATTAGCCATGTGATGTGGGTGTCTCAACCCAAGCCACAGCTCCTTCATCCATAAGAGGAAAGTAATGACATCGACTGTGCACTCAAGGATATCTGTGAGGTTTAGAAATGATGCCCATCAAGTGCTCAGTATGATGGCTGGTGCATATCTCCTTCTGGCATGATTCTCTTAGGGATGAATGTGAGACCACGGGGGCTCTAACCCTCTGCAGGTTGTAAGGACAGACTCATGAGCTCTAATTCTGAGGGTTATAAACATGGGCTCCATGACCTAAAAGGACTGTTGCAAATGCAAGTTGAAATTACTGCCAAATGTCCCAGCTGACTGGTATGGAGAGCAGAGACTTACTGGAGCAGTGCAGTTTCACGGGAGGCAGGCAGAGCTCCTTGGCGATATCTGTGTTTTTGATAGTCAAGGCTTCCTCCACCTGAGAGGCATAATGGAAAGACGGGCAGTTTTAGCAACGCTTTATCTTGTGAGGGCCAGACAATAAAAAAGGGAGGCCAAAAAGGCCCTCGGGGTTGGTGGGGATAATTTTTGTTTAATAACTCAAAGGGCTGAGGGTCTTCTCAGGATGACTCCCACTCTATCAAAGCTGCAGCTGCGATTCTCAAGCATGAAGTATACACAGCTGCACTGCCTGGCTTGGGTAAGCAAAGACCGCCCAGACACTTCTCTAAGCCAGGAGTGGAACCGGTGAGAAGTCTCTTAGGGATCTGCTTGTGGCCTGTGTCAGGAATCTTTTCCTTAAAAGGTAGTGATTTCCGATACTGGTTTTGTGAATATCAGCTTCTCTGATATCCTCATACGAAATGTTAGAAAAAATCCTTTTGACTAGAAGTGCCAAATGGCATCAGAGAGGTTGGGAAGATGTCAGGTAAGTGGCACAGTGGCAGTGGCACAGCCGGGTCAGGCTGAACGCTCTCTCTGGTGTCACCCTTTGCCTATAGGAGCATCTCCTCCAGATCAACTGAGGACGCCTGGCATCTGGTTGACAGCCCGGGGGGGATAATGTGAGGCAAACAGATCCTCGCCTATGTGGAACAGTGCCCCACCGCCTTACAGAAAACAAGATTTCCCAACAGCTGGGCTCCTTCGCTATGTCTGACTATCGTTCAATTTCCCAATTCTGCTAACCCTTCTTGGCTGATTCAGGTTCTGCTCCTGAAACTCAGATAGGCGATCTCAAGGTTAAAGAAAATGTTCTCTCTCCCATTTTCTGATCACAATTCACAGTCCCCTAAGGGCCAGGTTCTGGGAGCATAAGTGCCTTGTCTCATTTCTCCCTTCACCTGAGGACAGTTCCTGACAAATCACTTCAGGGCTACCTCCTGCCAGAGCAGGTTAGGTCTGAGCTTCCTGGCCCACAGGAGCTTGCCAGCCAGAAGGCCGTGAGCCACAGGAAGCAGGTGGCACGTGGCCTGGCAAACCGCTCTGCCGTGGAGCTGGCCAGCTCCCAAGCATGCTCCTCCATGACTCAGCTCCCTGCACCTGGTCCCTTGGGGCAGCAAAGATGAGTGCCATGATGGTTGGCTTTTCTGAGAGGTTCTGACAGCAACTGGATTTTAGAAAGTCCAGCGCTTCACTGCTTTTGGGACCTTTGACCTCTGCAGCTACCAGGGAAAGACACTTCGGAGAGAAAGGGATGAAAGAGAAGTTCTAGCTCTTTATTATCTCTGCCTTTAGAGGGCTTGCGATCAGCCACCTGGATCACTGTTCTGATTTCGTTGTTCACTTTGCCCCTACCCTTGCTGTGTTTTTGATTCTTTAATCCCTCTTTTAACACAGGCTAGTTTATTTCACCAATCCTTGTAAGCCACCTAGAACCCTTCCTGAAACATGAGAGGAAATAAGCAAGAAAATAACTACCATATAACAACTCTCTGACTTGACAAATTATAAGAGTATTGGTAACCTTAGAGAAAGCCAAAGATTTCTTCTAAATTCTATTTTGTTAGAGGGACAGGTGAGGATCTTTTTTGTATGTAATTAACACCCAAACAAACAAAATGATCAACAAGAAAAAAACCCAAACATCATCTAGAATGATCTATAATTCCCAATTTGAAGAATATAATCAACATCTGTATAGCAGAAACTTTAAAAATTCAGAATATTAAAAAAAAGTTATGGTTGTTTTTGACCCATTAGACCCGTCAAGAGACAGGCTTGGGGTGAATGCAATTTCATTCTGTTAGATATGTGAGCAACCTTACCGTCTTTCCTTTCACCCATTCAGTGGCTAATGAGCTGGAGGCAATTGCAGAACCACAGCCAAATGTTTTAAACCTAGCATCCACAATTTTCCCCTTTTCATCCACTTGAATCTAGAAAAGAGACAAGAGTTAAGTGGTGAGTCCTGGGACCACCCTCTGGAACTTGGCACTCACGAAGGTTCATTGGGGCCTTCCCCAAGGGCTTTGGGCTTGCTTTCCATACTAAGTGATGGCATTAATTACTGATTTTGCCTTGTTTCAGAGAGCTCAGTGATGAAAAGTGAAATGCAGGGACAACTATCCAGGCCCAACTGACAAAGATCAGCTGAAAAATATGTTCCTCCACCCCAATATTATTTTGTTTTGCGACTCTGGCTTGCATTTTGGCTATGAACTTCTATTTGAGGCAGTCTGCTCACAGCTGCTGGGGCAATCTGCCTCTTTAAACACTGAGAGAGTCCACAATAAAGGTCTCTGGTTAATACTTTTTTTCTTGGGCAGCAGATTATACTTAGTGGTTTCCTCCTGTTTTGTTTCTGTATTCCAAGATAGGTATGAAGATCTGGCAAGCTGCCCACTCACCATGAAGCAGCAGATTGGCGCTACAACAACAGTTTCCCCAAAGCACTAGACACTGTCTTCATGTTGCCCCCAATCTGGGGACAGGTTTAATTTACTGTGTTTCTTATCTCATTGGGGACTGCTAGCTCACTGGGATTTTCCTTTGATCAGTAAAACTCACAAAACTCTTTCGTTGGCTGAAGTTGGAATTTAAACTTATACAGTGAGTACAAAAATGAGATTACTTTTCTATTTCGGAAAAAGTCGGCATAGTACACTAGCCTAGCAGGAGAGCTACGATTGAGGCCCTGTTCCAATCATGTCTAACATGGACTCATCCCATCTCACAGGAATAAAGATGGAGACTGAGTGAAATGCTGTATGTGCAAGTGCTTTGTAAACTTAAAGGGATTATTGTTATCACTATTAAAGACTAGCCAGGGCCGGGCGCGGTGGCTCAAGCCTGTAATCCCAGCACTTTGGGAGGCCGAGACGGGTGGATCACGAAGTCAGGAGATCGAGACCATCCTGGCGAACACAGTGAAACCCCGTCTCTACTAAAACTACAAAAAACTAGCCGGGCGAGGTGGCGGGCGCCTGTAGTCCCAGCTACTCGGGAGGCTGAGGCAGGAGAATGGCGTAAACCCGGGAGGCGGAGCTTGCAGTGAGCTGAGATCCGGCCACTGCACTCCAGCCTGGGCGACAGAGCAAGACTCCGTCTCAAAAAAAAAAAAAAAAGACTAGCCATACCTGTAATTTCATTACGTCACCACATGCTGGAGCCCCCACCAGTCCAGTTCCAACATTTTTAGATGTCTTGTCAAGGGACCCCACGTTTCTAGGATTTTCATAATGATCAACAACCTAAAATGAGAGGGTTAAGATAAATCGTGTTCACTCTCTATTGGTGCTGGTCTCTGGTATGATGGCAAGCTCCTGGAAGTCAGCATCTTGAACCTGGCAGGCAATCACCAAATTTCACCTGAGTAGAAAGGTCTACACTCATGTCAGTGAGAACCATTTGTGACCCCCAATTCCTTTTGTGTCTCCTCTACAACTACTTCACAGATTAGCGATACCTAGAAGAAAAAAAAATCAGTGAAATCATGTCTTAATTCCATAGGGTTTTTACAAAAATACTTGACTTTTACCCACCTACATCACCAGACTTGGGCTCAAACAGCAGTTTTGTTATTTTCAAATAAAAACGATCCTCAAAGGATGATTACTATTTAAAAATTCTAAAAATAACTATGGCCCAGGGAGGGAAAACTTTCTTAGAAGCCTTAAGGTGACTGTTACACAGAGAACAATGCTATGGAACGTGTACGTTTATGTGTCTTTTAAAATAAAAACAGTGCCATTACCGTATTTCAGAGCCTGTCATCACCCTGGTGCAGCAGCGCACCCTGGCTGCTGAAAGGCTGCTAGTCCAAGTTTCCTCGCGGTGTACCCTCAACAAAACACACCCCCGGGAGGGGGAGGAGTGAAGAAGCCCTTGGAGAAAGGGCAGAGGCCAGATCAGAATCAACATCCATTCGAACTGGCACACAGAAGGCCTTAATGTGGTTACTGGTTAGTAGTAAGCACCCCGATCTTCCAGTCCCCTTTTCCTCCCCATCTGACTAAGGATTTTGACTCCGAGTAAAGGCCCCTATAGGATAGTATCTAACGGAGGGACTTTTTGTGCCACGTTGATTTATGGCATTCTTTAGTTGTTTCTAGAGTGGGAGTCTCACGTCTGGGGGACTTTGCGTCACCAGACAGCAAGGGGCTGCAAACTATGCATCTATCCCTCCTTCCCCGCCAAAAAAACCCCCAAAACAAAACAAAAACACTACGCATGTTGGTTACAAGCCTGACTCCCCTATGCACTCCTAAAGCAGTAACAGAAACGGTCTCCTCGTGCTGGGGCCTATGTGCCAGGAACCATGACAGGATTCCACGCACAATATACTTTGTAAGAGACAGCTGAGAGTGCCTCATTTACACCTGGGGAAACAAGTTCAGAGAGGCGCAGTGACTAGCGCAAGGTCATCTGGCCAGGGCAGCAGCGTGGCTGAAGCCGGAGCCCGCTCCGGGGGTGTGTCTGTCCCTGGACTCTAAAAGACAAGTCCCAACAGGACCCTGCCTCCTGGGCTGTTGGCGAGTTTAAAGTTGGGATGCACGAAGTCGCGGCCAGCGGCGGAGCCCCCTGGAAGTCGCAGCCCGATGAGCGGTAACTGTTGTTTATCAGTTGCAGTGAGCCTCACTGCGCAGCAAGGGAAAGTGAGTCAGGGCAAAGACGTGGGAGGCGACAGCTAGTCCTGGCTGCGTAGAACCCCGCGGCCGCCGCTCCAGCCCAGGCCTCCCCCGAGTCGGCATTCCGCCTGTCCCCTCGTTTGTCCCTACCTTCTTGTGATAAAGTCGGGCCGGGGCCGATAGCTCCCGGGCGGGCAGGCGGGGGCTCCGGAGCAGCAGAGCCGACGCTGCCCGCCTCAGACGGCCAGCTCCAGCTGCCGCCATCTTGCCGGCTTGCGCCTGCGCCAGTCCAGAGCGATGCCGAGGGGCGGGGCGCGTCTGCGAGTCGGCTCCGAGCTGGGAGCGCGCCTCTCTGGCGTCACCGAGGCTTTGCGCCTGCGCCTTACGGTTCCGTGCAAGCGTCCGCCCTCTGGCCCCGCCTTGACCACGCCTCTCGGGGGCGGGCGGGGTCGGGAGCGGGAAGGTCTGAAGTCGCTAGAGGGCTTGTCCTGGGTGCTGGATTCTGGTTGAGAGAGGACCTCAGGCTTCTGCAGTGTGGGAATGCGGCGCAGAGGACCACCGAGTCCACTTTTCCTAACCCTATTTTGCAGCTAAGGAAGCTGAGATTCAGGGCAGTTTGGTCACTCCGTCCAAGGTCGCTTAGGGCTTAGGTTCAATTAGAATTCGAACTTGGGTAGTCCTGGGTTAGAATCCTGGTTCGGTTCCTTCCTGGCTGTGTGTCCCTAGACAAATGGTACCGGCTTGCTAAGTCTGAATCTTCCCTTTTGTATTAATTCGAGGACAATTCCTTCATCATGAAGCCAGCATCTGTGTCGAGTACCTACTATGTGTCAAGGCACTCTACTAGACCCGGGGATCCAACGGAAAGCAAAACAGACGTAATTCCTGCCCATTAAGCTTGCTAATGAGGGAGCAAGGTAGAGATAGAGATACACTCCAGTACTTGCCTACCTCAACAATGGGAAGCTTAAGAAGGAAACGAACACCATGTCCTGATTGAAAAAAAATGAGTATATGTCTATTTTTCTCTCTAAAACAACAGCAAATTCAATTTGTATGTCGGTGCCTAGCAATTAAGAATTTCTAAAGAAATGCGTATTTACTGTTGGTTTGCAGTATGTGAGCTTATAAAACCGGAAAACTCAAGTGTATTTAACGCCTCCTAAGTACCAGACGTTTACATAAAGGGGAAGAATTTCTTTGGGAAATGGATTTTTCTCTTGAATGGTGAAATCGATCCTTCCCCGAGGACCTGCAGTTTTCTTTGCGTTTGAGGTGCAGTTGCTGGGGAGACTAAACCCAAGCGCCAGGTCACACTAGGCGGTAAGTAAGGTATTTTTTCTAAGAATCACTTTGACCTTCTCAAGATGGCGCCAAATTCTTTACTACAGACACCACTCTCGCTCCATGACTTCCTCTATGGCCTCCACTTCCTGCCCAAAGACCCAACTTCTGTCCGAAGTTGTGACGGAACGTATGCCATGATAATGAGTTTTTTCTCTGGTGGGAGTTTTTACAGGGGTATAAAATAAAATGAATTTAGTGTATTTGGAGATTTTCTCGTTATCTAAGGTTCCCAGTTTCCCTTTCAGTGTCAAGAAAACGGGCTTTTGATAAGGCGCGCGCGGCGGGCAGCTTCTGCCTCAGCGGGTCTTCGGCGGCCGCGGGAAGACCCGAGAGTCATTAGAAGCGCAAGATGGCGACTGCGGCCGCAACCTCGGCTTCAGAACCCGAGGCTGAGTCCAAGGCTGGGCCCAAGGCTGACGGAGAGGAGGATGAGGTTAAGGCGGCCAGAACAAGAAGGAAGGTGTTATCGCGGGCTGTGGCCGCTGCGACATACAAGACCGTGGGGCCAGGGTGGGATCAGCAGGAGGAAGGCGTGAGCGAGAGCGATGGGGATGAGTACGCCATGGCTTCCTCCGCGGAGAGCTCCCCCGGGGAGTACGAGTGGGAATATGACGAAGAGGAGGAGAAGAACCAGCTGGAGATTGAGAGACTAGAGGAGCAGGTGGGCCCGGGGGTGGGCAGCGGGCACCTTCCAGTCTTTCAGGTCCTCAGGTCCCCGTGTCCTGGCCCGCCTCCCTAGTCCTCGGCGGCCATAAAGCCGCCAAGGCTGCAAACCCCTTTTTCATGACTGTAGCTCCTGTCATTTGAGTGCTTATTGCGTGCCCGGTGCTTTGCAAATGTTATCCCATTGAATCCTCCTCACCACCCTGTGAAGGAAGCCCTGTTATCTATCCCCATTTTACTGGAGGAAACTGAGGTTCGTGGAGGAAAGTCTCTTGCTCAAGATAATACTTCTGCAAGTCAGGCCTCGTACTTTGATCCCATTCCAGAACTCCCTCTCGTAGCCACACGTCCAACAGTAGAAATACACTCATTCACAAGAGACTGTTACTTTGTTGTGTAGGAATGACGGCGGTGATGAAACTTGTGGTAGGAAAAATATTGACCGCGATGGTGATAATAGAAATGGAAAGGTTTGCTGGTTCTGGAGTTTAAGGCCTCAGTTCTAGCTGTTCCACCCTTGTATGTCCTTGTGAGAATTTCTTATTTTCTCTGATCCTCTCGGCTTCCTCATCTGCAGATTGGGAGCAACAATGTCTGCATAATGTAATTGTTGTAACAGTAACTATAGCCCAGTGCCTAGCATCTAGTCATAATATGGTCTCTCGTTTGTAACCTTACGAGGTGGTGATATCTACTGTATAATCCAGGATCTCAGCAGGAAATAGGTGGCACATTTAGATTGGGATGATCTGAGAGAAAGTAAAGGTGTGGGTAGGGAAATCAGGAGTGAAGGTTTAATATCCCATGGCTAGTAACTCCAGAACCTGGTGTCCATCTTTGGGCCTGAAGGGGTGAAGGGAATGATCTGAGTTGTGTGGAGAGGGCACCTGAGACCTGCTGATAACTTTGTTCAAGGGATGCAGCCCCAGTTTCCTGTCAAGGATTGGGGTGGGGGAAGAAACACCTTGACCTCCCTTTTTTCCTTCCACCAAACTTCTTCTGCTGGTGCCTTCTGCTGGGCAGACCCATCTGGAAGCTGAAGAGCCAGAAAACCTGTATGTGGGGTCTATACTTGGGGACACAGGGCAGGGAGGAGAGGGTAGGGTGTGTTTGGAGGGGGCAAACAGAAGAGATGGAGCACATTCTCTTTTTTTTTTTTTTTTTTTTTTGAGACAAGAGTCTCGCCCCGTCACCCAGGCTGGAGTGCAGTGGCACCATCGCGTCTCACTGCAAACTCTGCCTCCCTAGTTGAAGCGATTCTCCTGCCTCAGCCTTCCCAGTAGCTGGGATCCAGGCATGCCCCATTGCGCCCGGCTAATTTCTGTATTTTTAGTAGAGATGGGGTTTCACCATGTTGTCCGGGCTTCTGTTGAATTCCTGACCTCAGGGGATCCACGCACCTTGGCCTCCCATAGTGCTGGGGTTACAGGCCTGAGCCACTACACCCGGCCCACATTCTCTTTTTACAGATGAAGAAACAGAGGTTCAGAACAAATGATGAAATGATTTGCTTTAAGTCGTTCATAGTGGGATTTACACTGAAAATGTGGACTAGATGCCACACTGGATGTGAAATCACTCAGTGAATGTGAAGTTGCTAATCTAGGTTACTCATTAAACGTTGCTGAGTGTCAGTTTCCTTATAATACTCCCTCTGGCACTGATATTTTTGTTACATTATGAGATAGTGATGTCATCCATTGGTATAGCTTGTCCCACCCATTACATTTGATTGACAGAGGAACCAGTTGGGGTTGGCAGGTAGTTACCATTTCCACTTTTTATAAATAAGTGTACTGAAGCTAATTTAGTCTTATTCAGCAAGTACAGGGTGACACTGCGTACCAGATTGACTGTGTCCCTGCCCTTGTTGATATCATTTCTTCAGACTGCTAGTCCTGGGCCTTTCGATGAGCCTATTCTGTGAGGTGGGGGAAAGAGAGGTTTGGGACCAGAGAGGTTAAGTCTTTGATGAGGGTGCACAGCTTGCTAAGGAGCAAGAAAGGGGAGAGCAGAGGTCTCCTGGCCACTAGTACTCTGCAGTTGCCTGTCCTGCCACAAATCACCAAGGGTGGGATGGAGTTTAGAATGTGACCACACAGGATGGGACCTGGCAAGTGATGAATTGAAGACCCTCTGGCCTTATGCTCTTTGTCCTGGGGTCTAGAAATGGACTTTTCCAATTTCTCCAAGCCTCCCACCCACCTCACCTGGTCCCACAGCTGCTGCTTCCTGCCGTAGCTGCTCTTATGGTAGAGCATCATGATGAATCGCTTCCAAATAGGTCTGGGAGAAACTTGGCCTCGCCATATTTGAAAGTTCTGGTTCTCATACCTGAGTGTTTCTGAGAGAGCATCTCACTCTTACCCAGGCTGGAGTAGTGGCGTGATCATGGCTCACTGCAGCTGGGACTTCCCAGGCTCAAGTGATCCTCCCAGCTCATCCTTCAAAGTAGCTCGGACTACAGGCATGAGCCCCCACGCCTGGCTAATTAAAATTTATTTTTGTAGAGATGGGTTCTTACTATGTTGCCCAGGTAGATGTTGAATTCCTGAGCTCAAGTCATCCTCCTGCCTCAGCGTCCCAAAGTTCTCAGATCACAGGCATAAGCTACCACACGTGGCCACGATTATATTTTATGGAAGCTGGCAGTTTGCTATGGTATCTGTGTAACAAAAGCAAATATTTTCCATTATTTGTGTTTGTGTGCTGAAACTAAAAGTGGCACTTCATGGTCGCTTCAGCAGATTTGTCAGTGCAGCAGTACAGAGACTATTGCTTTGCAACCCTGTGTGATCCCCAGCCTTCCATTGAGTAGCGGAAAGGCCTTGTAACAAGTTATTTCAGCTCGCAGAGCCTTGGGTGTCCCAGTTAGTAAAATGAAGGTTGTAATAGTGCTTTCCTCACAGGGCTGTTGTGGGGTGTGGCACAATGTGGGTAAAGCTCCTGGCACGGTTTGGTACATGATAGTTGCTGCTCCATTCTCCCTTCCCCGCCTTTCCCTTGATCGCACCAGTTGTTTTCTTTCCATCAGACCTCTCTTATTTCTCCCCCTTTCTAGTACAGGTAGGTGTAACACTTTCTTCACGTTGCTAGGGAGTTCAATCAGTTAACGTATCATTTTGTGATTGGTTAAGTTTCCTTTAAAGCATCTATGTTATTAATCCCAGCTACTCGGGAGGCTGAGGCAGGAGAATCACTTGAACCCGGGAGGCAGAGGTTGCAGTGAGCTGAGATCACACCACTGCACTCCAGCCTGGGTGACAGAGCAAGACTCCATCTCAAAAAAAAAAAAAAAAAAGTCATTAATGATGTTCTAAGACCAGAATAGACCAGCATATTTATCATTTCTCAGTATAGGTTGAACTATGTAGAAATAGCTCTTTTAAATGCATTTCAATATGTATTTAATATATGTACTTTCAGAGTATTTGCCCTTATATAGCAACTTCATCATTTTACCCTGAAAATCAGAAGTTTACACCAAAAGCCACACCTTAAAGGCAGCTTCTTGACTTTAGCGACTTTTACACCTTTTTCTTCCGCTGATCTACACATGGTATTCATGTGAGGGGTGCTTGCATACATAGATATTCGTGACACTGACTGGCAAGTGCTCTCCCACTCCTGTTCGTGCTCCACAAGCACCTCTAGTGAGTTCAGAGTGGTGATGTGGCGCGGAGAGCCTTGAATGTTCTTTAATGAAGAAAGTATATCCTTCTCAAACTTCATTTCTCAAATATCCCAAACTGCGGTTACTTTGTGTGACACACTTGATACGTGATTTTGAAACATCAATGTGTCATGGTAGCCCATTTAAGAACCAGAGCTTTAGCCCAGCTCTTTCGTGGTACAAATGAGGAAACAGAACAAGTGGGGATTAGAACACTTGTGTCCTGATCTGGTCCAGTGCTTTTCACCTATCGTGATCATCGGATGAGTTCAGTTTGTCAGCTTTTAGGAGTCATAAGCAGGAGAACATTGCTAAAAGTCTTAAGATTTAAAAATGAGAGCTCTTATCTGTAATGGATTATTATCTTTGGCATGTAATTTGATAAATACAAAGCAGTTCACATCATGTAAAAGAGTTTCTCACCAGATGCAGTGGCTCACACCTGTAATCCAGCACTTTGAGAGGCTGAGACAGGATGATCCTTTGAGCCCAGTAGTTTGAGACCAGACTGGGCAAGATGGTGAGACCCCCCCTTTACAAAAAATAAATTTAAAAAATGTAGCCGGGTGTGGTGGCGTGCGCTTGTAGTAGCAGCTACTCGAGAGGCTGAGGTGGGAGGATCACTTGAGCCCAGGAATTTGAGGCTGCAGTGATTCGTGATTGTGCCACGGCACTCCAGCCTGAGGAAGAGTGAGACCCTGTCTCAAAAAAAAAAAAAGAAGAGTTTCTCAAAGTCACTATTTTTCAACCTGGGGGTCACAATTGTAGCTCATAAATTTATTTTAGCTGAAACAGCCATTGCCACCTGAGCCATAATGTTTTTCAACTGCATGGGTCTGTTTTGGGCTCTCTCTTCAGTTTGTCTATCCTGTGCCAGTTCCACTGATTAACTTATTGCTAAGGCTTGCTATCTGGTAAGACAAATCCTCCTACCTCATTTTTTTTTTCTTTCCCTGCAGGGTGTTTTGGCTCTTTCATATAAATTTTAGGATGATTTTGTCAAGGTCTATGAAAAACCCTGTTGGTTTTTTTATTTGAATTGCATTGAATTTATGGATTATTTAGGGGAGAATTGACGTCTTTGCCATAATGATTATTCTAACCCAGAATATGCATATAACTCCATTTGTCTAGGTATTGAATATTCTTTCTATTTTTGAGACATGGTCTTGCTCTGTTGCCCGGGCTGGAGTGCAGTGGCATGATCTCAGTGCACTGCAACCTCTGCCTGCTGGACTTAAGCGATCTTCTCACCTCATCCTCTTGAGTAGCTGGGACCACAGGCATGTGCTACCACTCAGCTAATTTTTTATAATTTTTGTAGAGACAGAGTTTTGCTGTGTTGCCCAGGCTGGTCTCGAACTCCTGGACTCAAGTGATCTGCCCAGCTTGGCCTCCCAGAGTGCTGGGATTACAGGCGTGAGCCACCGCACCCAGCCAAGTCTTTAATATCTTTCAATCAGGTTTGAAAACATTTTGCCATACAGGTGTCACACATCTTTTGTTAGATGTATTTCTAGGTACTTTATGGTGTTCGATGTTTATGCTATCCTATTTAAAATTACATTTTAAAGCTTGCTGGTTTATAGAAATGTAATTTTTTTATTGTAAAAAACACATAACGTAAAATTTGCTATGTTATTCTTAAGTGTACAGTTCAGTAGTGTTAAGTATAGTCAAATTGTTGCGAAGCAGATCTCCAAAGTTTTCATTTGCATAGATGCAACTCTGTACCCATTAAACAGCTCTCCTTCCCCTTCCTTCCCAATCCACTGGTAACTACCATTGTAGTTTTCTGTCTCTATGAATTTGACTAGATACTTCATATAAGTGGAATCATACAGTATTTGTCTCTTTGTATGTAATTGATTTTTATACATTGCTCTTATTGCTTGTCACCTTACTAATCTTGTTTATTATTTCCAAATGATTTGTTTGTAGATGAGTTTTAGTTTACTATACAGTGATATCATCTGACTATAATTACAGTTCTCATTCTTTTCTCTCTTTACGTTTCTTTTCCTTGTCTCATTGTTCCAACCCCAGACCTCCAGTACAGGGTTAAATAGAGGGTGATACTGGGTAGCTTTTTGTGTTTTTTTTTTTTTTTTTTGAGACGGAGTCTCGCTCTGTCGCCCAGGTTGGAGTGCAGTGGCCGGATCTCAGCTCACTGCAAGCTCTGCCTCCCGGGTTCACGCCATTCTCCGGCCTCAGCCTCCCAAGTAGCTGGGACTACAGGCGCCCGCCACCTCGCCCGGCTAGTTTTTTGTATTTCTTAATAGAGATGGGGTTTCACCGGGTTAGCCAGGATGGTCTCGATCTCCTGACCTCGTGATCCGCCCATCTCGGCCTCCCAAAGTGCTGGGATTACAGGCTTGAGCCACCGCGCCCGGCCGCTTTTTGTGTTTTTTAAAAGGAATTTTAATATATTATCATTAGGAGTCATATTTATTGTAGATTTTTAAAATCAGGTTAAGGAAGTGCCTTTCTATTCCTAGTCTGCCAGTTTTTAATTTTGACTCATGAATGGATGTTTTAATCACATGCTTTTTCTTCATTGAGATAATCATATTTTTTTTCGTCAAATTTGATGGTGGAAAAAATTATACTGGATGATTTTGTAGTGTGAAAACACCCTTGCATTCCTGGGATAGACCCAATTTGGTCATTATGTATTGTTCTCTTTATACATTTCTGATTTTTAATTTAATTTAATTTAATTTATTTTTTATTTTTTATTTTATCTTTTATTATTATTATTTTTTGAGATGGAGTCTCGCTCTGTCGCCCAGGCTGGAGCGCAATGGTGTGATCTCAGCTCACTGCAACCTCTGCCTCCCAGGTTCAAGTGATTCTCCTGCCTCAGCCTCCCGAGTAGCTGGGACTACAGGCATGTGCCACCACACCCAGCTAGTTTTTTGTATTTTTTGGTAGAGATGGGGTTTCACCATGTTGGCCAGGCTGGTCTTGAACTCCTGACCTCGTGATCTGCCCGCTTCAGCCTCCCAAAGTGCTGGGATTACAGGTGTGAGCCACCACGCCTGGCCATCTTGATTTATTTAAAGTGATTTTTAGTGTAATTGCTTTGAATAGTTTTCTCAGTGGTTGCTTTGGGTGTTAAAATATACAGAGTTGACTTACATGGTATCAGTGTTTTACCACTTGAACGAAGTGTGGAAATCTTCCATTTCAGTTCTCTTTCCATCCCCACTTTTAAATAATACTGTGTTGGGTATCAGAAGTTCTTACAATGTTTGTTTCATTACATACGATTTAGAAAGCTCATGAAGAGAGGAGGATACTCATCTGTCATAGTGCCCGTATTTCTGCTCTTCTTTTAACTTTTCTGTTCGAAGAACTTCCTTTAGCTATTCTTCAAGGGTTGGTCTGCTAGTGACATTCTTTTTGTTTTTCTTTGTCTCAGATATATGGTAACTTAAAATAATTTTAGTTTGAAAAGTTTCAAATGTACAAATAAAACTTTATGTACCTGTCACTCAGCATCAACAGATACCAACCTGCTGCCACTCTTGTTTCTCTAATATGGATTTCCATCTCTTTTTTTGGAGATAGGGTCTTGCTCTGTCACCCAGGCCCAGAGTGCAGTGGCGTGATCTCGGCTCGCTGCAACTTCTGTCTCCCAGGCTCAAGTGATCCACTTCAGCCTCCGAAGTAGCTGGGACCACAGGCGCATGCCACAATGTCCGGCTAATTTTTTGTATTTTTGGTAGAGATAGGGTTTGACTATGTTGCTGAGGCTGGTCTTGAACGCCTGAGCTCAAGCAGTCCACCTGCCTTGGCCTCCCAAAGTGCTGGGATCACAGACGTGAGCCACCGTAACTGGCCTCCATCTTTTTTATTTAGTAAAATAAAAGAGGTCTTACAGTGTACCTCACATGTACTGAAGGATGTTATAAAATTACCTTTTTGGTTTTTAGTTTTTCTTAAAGACCAGTGTAATAGTAGAATTTTTAAAAATCGTTGGAAGACCTGGTATGAACTAGAAACAGTAGTGTTCTCATTTTATAGATGAGGAAATAGAGGCTTAGGAAAGTAAATAACTTACCTGAGGTCACATACTTTTTATTTGTTTCATTAGAATGCCTCCTTTATTTCCGAGAGAACCCTGATGTCTTCTAGCAGGAACTGTAACAGATTTGAGGGAGCTTTATGTTTGTTTCAAAAGCCTCTTTTATTGTTTTGTCTTCTGCCTGTGGGTACACGCTGGGTTGCTGTTTCAGTGGTTTTCTCAGATAGCACATTTATTTTGTTTGTGGCAGGTATGTGTGTAGTTACCAGTAGTGACAAAAGCTAAGTTACTTGATGATGGCATTTTAAATTTCAACTTGTTTCTTTTCCTGTTAGTTGTCTATCAACGTCTATGACTATAACTGCCACGTGGACTTGATCAGGCTGCTCCGGCTGGAAGGGGAGCTTACCAAGGTGAGGATGGCCCGCCAGAAGATGAGTGAGATCTTTCCCTTGACTGAAGGTAAGCTTCAGCAGTCAGGCTGCTTTTAGAAACAGAAACAAGGCTTGTATATTTGTTTCAATGTTGAAAGTGGGACATGCTCCTTGTAGAAAACCTGGAACATACAGTGTAGTAGAAAGAAGAAAACCCATCAGAGTTAGCTATTTTTAGTTTATTATCTTGTAGTTTTTTGCAAAATGTAGTTATGATCATATAACACGGATTTTGAATTCTGATTTTTTAATTATAACGTTATGGTAAACATTTGTAATGTAATTAAACTTGAATCCCATTTCTATTTCCCATTTCAGTATTTATGTATTTAATCCATTCTCTTGAAACCAGAAAATTGTAAATATATTTAAACTTTTACAGATAGCTTTTTATGTAAATGTTTCATACATTAATTGTTCCAGAATAGTTGGGCATTTAGGTTATTTCTACTTATTTGCGTATTAGAAACATAATTGCACTGAACAACTCTTTAGTTTAGTCTTCATGAATATTCATAAGTGATCTTTTGGGCAGTGCTTAGGACACTTTGGTCCTAGATCCCACTCTGCCCCTTTTCCCTTCTGCAAAGCATAACTGCTGAGTGTAGATGCTAGAGTCAGATGACCTAGATTCATTCCTGGCTACATCGTTTACTATCTGTGTGACCTTAAGCAGATTATGTAAACATTCTGAGACTCAGTTTTTCTAGCAGTTAAATGATGGCAACAGTAGTTTCTGCCTTGTAATGTATGACAGAATAGGATGAGCTATTCTACCTATAACACTTAACACATGCCTGGCATGTCGTAATCCTTAAATAGATGTCATTATTTTTAGTGTTACTATCACCAACCTTACAGGATTATGATAAAGACTGAATGAGAAAAGTGCTTTGCCAAATATGAAATGCCTAACAAGTGGAGGATGTTATGATTTTAGTGATTTGATCTTATTTGGAAGCATAAAACCTCCTATGTGCTTAGTTCAGGTTTTAAGAAGTGAATTTCTGGAACAATGCCAGGTTGTGTAAGATGGATGAAACATTTGCGTGCTGATGTTTCTTGGTAAAGTCCCTGCTCTCAGCCTCCCCTTTGGTATTAATGCGGGAAGTACTCTTGTCTCGTAGAGCTCTGGCTGGAGTGGCTGCACGACGAGATCAGCATGGCCCAGGACGGCCTGGACAGAGAGCATGTGTATGACCTCTTTGAGAAAGCTGTGAAGGATTACATTTGTAAGTTCCCGTGGACTTTTTTAGGGTATCTGAAAATGTCATGTAGATCAGTCTGCTGTTGAGGACTGTATTATGAGATGCTGCTACCCAGAAAAGGGAACTTTAGTCTAACAATTAGCAAGATTTAAGTTCAGTCGTCTTATCATTGTCTTTGTTCTTTAATTGAGGAAGTGTAGTTTTAAAATAAAAGTGGAAGAAGCGCTTGCAGTAAGGGAATGAGTACACTCACACTCAGGATGTACTGACAGAGCTTACATGGCCTTTCCTGGTGATCTTTTATACATTGAATAGGGTTTTAGAGGTTTTGGACAAGATGCTTAAAAAAAAAAAAAGATGAAAACATTAAAAGAAAACCTTTTTATTTTGAAGTAATTATAGAGTCATAGGAAGTTGCAGAAGTAGTACAGAGAAGTCTTGTGTACTCACTTTACCCAGTTTCCTCCAATATCTTGTTTCTGTAGTACAAAATCAAAACCAGGAAATTGACCTTGGAACAATGGGAAAAAAAGACATTTTATTACATGTGTAGATTCATCTAACCACTGCTGCAGTCCAGATACAGAATCGTTCTGTCCCCACAGAGACCTCCCTTGCCTGCTGGTATTGACATCTTACCAGTGCAAGTGGAGTATAGAAGACTCACCTCCCTTTAAGTCTCTTTACTGTCCCCTGTATATAGTATAAGTGTCTTAAATATTTTCTGTATGTGAACTGGGGACCACATCAGACAATGCTGTGGACAAAATGCTATTAAAAAGCGTTTTAAGGCTGGGCGTGGTGGCTCACACCTGTAATCCCAGAACTTTGGGAGACCGAGGCTGGTGGTCACTTGACATGGGGAGCTCAAGACCAGCCTAGCCAACATGGCAAAACCCCGTCTCTGCTAAAAATACAAGAATTAGCCAGGCATGGTGGCACGTGCTTGTAATCTCAGCTACTCAGAAGGCTGAGGCAGGAGAATTGCTTGAACTGAGGAGGTGGAGGTTGCAGTGAGCTGAGGTTGTGCTACTACACTCCAGCCTGGGCAACAGAGTGAGATTCTGTCTCAGAAGAAAGCATTTTAAAGTCAGGCTTGGTAGCTTATGCCTGTAATCCCAGCAATTTGGGAGATCAAGGCAGGCAGCTAACTTGAGCCCAGGAGTTTGAAATCAGCCTGCCCAGCATGGGGAAACCCCATCTCCACTAAAAATACAATTAGCTGGGTGTGGTGGCATGTTGGCCTGTAATCCCAGCTACTCAGGTGGCTGAGGCATGAAAATTGCTTGAACCTAGGAGGCAGAGGTTGCAGTGGACCAAGATTGTGCCACTGTACTCCAGCCTGGGTGACAAAGTGAGACTCTGTCTCAGAAAAAAAAAAAAAAAGGCATTCTAAAAATTTCCCCTTTCAGACTGGGGGTGGTGGCTCACGCCTGTAATCCCAGAACTTCGGGAGGCTGAGGCAGGTGGATCTCAAGTTCAGGAGTTTGAGACCATCCTGGCTAACGCAGTGAAACCCCATCTCTACTAAAAATACAAAAAACTAGCCAGGCTTGGTGGCACACACCTGTTGTCCCAGCTATTCGGGAGGCTGAGGCAGGAGAATCGCTTGAACCCAGGAGGCGGAGGGTGCAGTGAGCCAAGATCATGCCTCTGCACTCTAGCCTGGGTGACAGAATGAGACTCTGTCTCAAAAATCAAACAAACAATTTCCCCTTTCAGATTTCATATCCTCTTCCTTGTTGATTTCCCACTGGGAGCAGTCCCTCTTGTGAGAAGCATTGCTGCTTACCATATAGACTGTTCTGAGATAGAGAATTTTTTGTGTATCTTTGCAAGCCAAAAAGAATTCACAGTTTTTTGGTTTATAATCTGTATAATGAAAATAAGAGGTGTTTTATGAATATACAAGTATAGTGTGTGTGTGTGTGTGTGTGTGTGTGTTTTTTCTTTTTTGAGAGTCTCGCTCTCAGGCTGGAGGGCAGTGGTGTGATCTCAGCTCGCTGCAACCTCCCCCTCACCTGAGTTCAAGCGATTTTCCTGCCTCAGCCTCCCAAGTAGCTGGGACTACAGGTGCCTGCCACAACGCCCGGCTAATTTTTGTATTTTCAGTAGAGACGGGGTTTCACCATATTGGCCAGGCTGGTCTCGAACTCCTGACCTTGTGATCTTCCCACCTCAGTCTCCCAAAATGCTGGGATTATAGGCGTGAGCCACTGCACCTGGCCAAATGTATTTTTAAAAACTATATCTGTACCTCTGCTCTGTGGCCCATGAGTCTTCTTTTAGAACCACTGATAATTTTAGCAGTGCATGGTGTTCCCATGATTTCTGATGATCCTGTTACCCACTTCTTTCTCTCTCACAGCCATTGTTAATAGCACCAGTTATCTTTTTCTGAGGATCTATGGTCTTCCCCAGACTGTAATGTTTTTTGGTCCTTTATGGTCATCTCTGCTGTTAGGCCTTCACTGTCATTTAGTGCTGCTGTCTGAGAACTTTTTTGGTAGGCACATTTCTTTTGTTTTGCATCAGTTTTGATATTTGGGTATTTTATATCCCAAACTAATTGAACACTTCTTATTTTTAGGTCCTAACATTTGGCTAGAGTATGGCCAGTACTCAGTTGGTGGGATTGGTCAGAAAGGTGGCCTTGAGAAAGTTCGCTCCGTGTTTGAAAGGGCTCTCTCGTCTGTTGGTTTGCATATGACCAAAGGACTCGCCCTTTGGGAGGCTTACCGAGAGTTTGAAAGTGCGATCGTGGAAGCTGCTCGGGTGAGTACCTGTGGTTGTCTCTGAACAGGCTGGGGCTGTCTTTGTAAGTCTCCTTGGAAGGATTATTTTGAAACACATGTCCAGGATGAATCTTACAGTTCATATAGTTAACAAAATGGTCTTTGCCGATCCCTTAGTGGTTGGGTGATAGATAACCTGTTTTTATACCCCTTCTAGCATTTGGTTCAATATGTATGGAAGAGGTCGTATACATTTTTTTAGCTTGAACTGAAAATTTGTTGAGATATTTTTTGAAGTAGAAAGAACCAGAGTTGGCCAAGTACGGTGGCTCATGCTTGTAATCCCAGCAGTTTGGGAGGCTGAGGCCAGATGATCTCTTGAGTTCAGGAGTGCAAGACCAGCCTGGGCAATATAGTGAGACCTCATCTCTACAAAACATAAAACATTAGCTGGGCGTGATGGCATATGCCTATGATCCTAGCTACTCAGGACTCTGAGGTGGGAGGATTGCATGAGCCTGGAGCATGAGGCTGTAGTGAGCTGTGATCACACCACCGCACTCCAGCCAGGGTGACAGTGAGAACCCTTCTCAAAAGAAAAAACAAAGAAAGAACCACAGTTTGTTATTTACTACTAATTTGCTTCTTTAGCCCGTAGCTGGCTTCCTTTCCCCTTTTGACCGGGAACAAACCTTTGATTCACAGCTTGAGAAAGTCCACAGTCTTTTCCGGCGACAGTTGGCGATCCCACTCTATGGTAAGAGAAACTGACATGTCAATAGCCAGCCCTCTATGGTTTTTAAAATACTTTGGGGGAACGACATGTAGTTAGACCTTTCCCACCATCCTGTGGGGCAGGTAAAGCTTGTGTTCTTACTGTCCTTGGATATTGTCTCTCGGGATGAGGTCCTAGGTAAAAACATCTTGAATGTTAGTGCTTAAGAGGGTTGTGAGGGTCAGAAGCAGGACTGGAAGCCAGACTCCCTGACTCCTAGGTGAGAGCTCTTTTCTCCTTTGAGACCTAGCTGGAAAGGCAGAGATAGGGTCTCTGAAAGGAATAGTGAATGACACTGGTATTTTTGGGGGAAACATCATTGAACAAGAGTTCCATTATAATCATTTTCTCTTCATAAGTAACCTCTTCCGTAACAGCAGGAATTTTGCGTAGGTTTAGATCATTCCTCTGTGGGAGGGATTTGGTTCAGAAGTGCAGTTGATTGGAAGTACTCATAAGTGAGTTTCTTGGGGGTTGATAAAGAGTTTCCTTATTTGGTAAATACATTTTGGCAATCTAAGCCTTTTGAGTCTTTGGAGCTGTGAGTGTGTGTGTGCTGGGAGGATTTTTCTGAGTATGGGAAGAGTTTGGCATGGCTGTTGTGTTTGTTCCCTAGACACGGGCATGTGTTGTACATACTCAGAACCTCTGGGCAACTTTACTGGAGCCCAGGTGTTATTTTTCTTCATGGTTTATTGGATTTAACACGTTATAAAGTAGTTGTCTAATCAAATGATTGAGTGTCATGCAGCAAAGGCTAGAGCTGAGCTGGCTTGCAGATTTCACTTCACCTACCAGCGTGAAACAGCCTAGCATAGTGATTAGAGTGTGAACTTGAGCCAGACTGCCTGGGTTCACAGCCTTGCTCTACCATTAACTGTAGACAAGCAGCTGAACCCTCTGCTTCAGTTTCCTCAACTGCAAAATGAGGATCACAATAGACTACTTTGTAGAGTGGAGCTGACTGAATGAGTTAATGGATGTGAAGTGTTAGAACATAGGCAACACTGGGTAAGTGTTGTTAAATTGTTGCTACTAGTGTCATTGACTGATTAATTAGCTGGGAGGGTTGCCTGGGACATTGTTTTGAGACAGATTCTACAGACAGGTTTGGGCTCAGCAGAAATCAAAATTTGATCAGTAAGAGCTGCCATGGCCACAGATGTGGGAGGGGCTAGTGGCACCTGAGTCTCATGGCTTAATCTGTGTTTGGGTTGATAAAGCCCAATGGCAACACCCACGGGGCTGAATCCATCTTTCAATAGATATGGAGGCCACATTTGCAGAGTATGAAGAATGGTCAGAAGACCCAGTACCAGAGTCGGTAATTCAGAACTATAACAAAGCACTACAGCAGCTGGAGAAATATAAACCCTATGAAGAAGCACTGGTAAGTGTTGGCTTTAGTAAACGTCTCTCTGCAAACCTTTCCCTGATGGATAGTTGCAAGTTAAACAGTATCTTTACAATGTTTTATTGTGAAATATATAGAGTGTATAAATGTATACATGCAGTTTACATACTAATAATAAAGTGAACATCCATGTACCTACCACCCAGGTTAAGAAATAGAACATTGCCAGTACCTTAGAAGTCTCCTATGTGCCCCTCTCCGATTGCCTCCTCCTCCCTCTCCCGAGAGGTAATCACTTTCCTGACTTTTGTGATAATCATTCCCTTGCTTTTCTTTATAGTTTTACAAGCTATGAAAGTATCCTTAATTAATATATTTAATTTTGCTTGCTTTTGAACTTTTATATATTGGAATCATGCTGTATATTTTATTTTCATTGAACATGCTTTTGGGTTTTACTCATGTTGCTAAGTATAGTTCCAGTGCATTTGTTTTCACTGCTGTAAAGTTGTCTGTGTACTGCAATGTATTTATCTATGTTGCTGGATAGTTGGGTCATTTCCAGTTTTTTGCTAGGAGGAGGAGCAGTGCCACTCTGAATATTCTTGTGTGTGTCTCCTTGTACATCTGAAAAAGAGTTTCTCTAGAATACTTAGGAATGACTTTGCTGGATCATAGTGTGTTGTTAAAGTGTTTTCCAGGTTATCAGTTTGCACTGCTGTGAACATTATCTGAGAGTTCTTGTTGCTTGTGCCAGTCTTGGATATTGGACATACTTAAATTCTACTTAATTTGATGAATTTGAAATTGTAGTTTTAATTTGTATTTCCCTGGTTACTAATGAAGTTGAGCATCTTTTCACGTGGATTGGCCATTCAAGTTTTTGTGCGTGTTAAAGTCTTCAGGCTGGGCACAGTGCCTTATGCCTATAATCCCAGCACTTTGGGAGGCAAAGGCGGGAGGATTGCTGGAGCCCAGGAATTTGAGATCAGCCTGGGCAACGTAGCATGACCCTGTCTCTGCAGAAGAAAAAAAAAAATTAGTTGGGCTTGGTGGCACGTGTCTGTATGTCTGTAGTCCCAGCTACTCCAGAGGTGAAGCCCAGGAGGTCAAGGCTGCAGTGAGCTGTAATCATGCCACTGCATTCTTGCCTGAGTGACAAAGCAAAACCCTGTTTCTTTAAAAAAATGTGTTTGGGCCGGGCGCAGTGGCTCACGCCTGTAATCCTAGGACTTTGGGAGCCCGAGGCAGGTGAATCATGAGGTCAGGAGTTTGAGACCAGCCTGGCCAACATAGTGAAACCCCGTCTCTACTAAAAATACAAAAAATTAGCTGGGCATGGTGGCTGGTGCCTGTAATCCCAGCTATTTGGGAGGCTGAGGCAGGGGAATCGCTTGAAGCTGGGAGGTGGATGTTGCTGTGAGCCGAGATCACACCACTGCACTCTAGCCTGAGCAACAGTGCGAGCCTCTGTCTCAAAAAAAAAAAAAAAAAGTCTTTGACCCATTTCCCTTTTGATGTATCTTTTTTCTAATTGATTTGTGGGAGTGCTGAGTCTTAAGTCTTATTTTAGGCTGTATGTGTTGCAGATTTTCTCCCCAGTTTGTTGTTTGTCTTTTCACCCCCCCCCCCCCCCCCCCCGAGGGAGTTTTCGCTTTTTCACCCAGGCTGGAGTGAAGTGGCGTGATCTCGGCTCACTGCAACTGCCCCGCCCCGTTTCAAGCGATTCTCCTGCCTCAGCCTCCTTAGTAGCTGGGATTATAGGCCCTCATCACCACGCCCAGCTAATTTTTGTGTTTTTAGTAGAGATGGGGTTTCGCCATGTTGGCCAGGCTGGTCTCATACTCCTGACCTCAGGTGATCCACCTGCCTCGGCCTCCCAAAGTGCTGGGATTATAGGCGGGAGCCACCGTGACGGCCTTTTCATTTTTTTTTTTTTTTAATGGTGTTTTTTGATGAACAGTTCTTAGTCATAAATCCAATTAGATTAAAATTCTTTACCTTTTGGTTGTGCTTTTGTTGTGCTTATTTGAAAAATATTCCCTAGTTAACTCTAATTTCTTATAACAATTTTATAGTTTTCTGTTTCATATTTAGGGCCTCATCCACCTGGAATTGATTTTTAAGTGGTATGAGACTGGGTCTGGTTTCATTTTTCCATATGGAGAACCAGTTATTCTAGTACTGAGTTTGATTATTCCTTCCTCCCCTCACTGATGTGCAGTGCCACATCTGTCATAGATTAGCTGTCCATGTATGTGTGGGTTTTTCTCCTGGATTTTCTGTTCTGTCCCACTGGCTTACGTTACACTGTTGTAATAATGAGAGTTATAATGTTTTGCTCTTGGATAGGGTGAGTCCCATCCACCTTGTTCCTCTTCAAGAGTATCTTGGGTTTTTTTTTTTAGCCTTCAATGCTTCCATCAGATTTAGAATCAGCTTTTGTAGTTATATTTTTAAAATCTTTTTTTTTTTTTTTTTAATTGGAATTGCATTGAACCTGGAGATCAGTTTGGGGAATTGGGGAAGAATTTACATGTTCCAATCTATGAACATAGTATAGGTTTCTGCTACTTACATCTTGTCTTTCTGTAAAGCTTTATAATAATATTATAAATTTGTCCAGTGTCTTCAACACGTGACCTTTAGAGTCCCCTGCGAGGGCGATTTGCTGGTAACAGATTTTCTCTGTTCAAAAAGGTCTTTACTTCCCTTCTTGAAAATTATTTTCTTAGGCTATAGAATTCTAGACCAACAACAACAACAAAAGAGTTCTGGACGGACAGTGTGTTCTCAGCAATTGATTGTATCTTTCTGTCTTCTGATGTCTGTTGTTGCTGTTCAGAAGTCAGCGGTTTGTATAAATCTTGCTTCTTCAGAGGTAGTCACTGTTTTTTCTCTGACTGCTTTTAAGATCTCATTGATTTGGTTTACTGTCCTCTAGTTTCATTGCAGTAGGTCCATGTGTGGACTGACTTGAGGTTTTTTGGGCTTTTTGACTGTTTTTTCTATCTTTCTTTGCCAACAATAGAATTGTGAAGATCAAATTCTTAATGTATGTCAAGCCAGCAAAAGGTTAACATTTACTTAGCTTGCCACCCTCATTTAGATTTTGTCCTTAGTCCTTAGAATTTCTTGTTTCTTTGCCAGTTTGTTGATGAATTTTAAGAAGATATTATATTTAATTTAGTAGTTTTAGTTGTTTTGAATGGTACAGTGTGTCTGGGTAACTAATTCTTTCTCGTTACTAGAAATGGAGGCTGTGAAACATCCCCTTTCTGAGTACGGAGCCTGTGTGTGTTCTTACTCTTCTGCACTACTACTTCCTTTCCTTTTCATGTGTAAATGATTTGCATGTACCTGTTCTTCTCAAAACTCCAATCATTCAATTATGTCCTGGCCATCAGCAAAATATGCCTGAAGAGAAAACATGTCGAATAAGATTTTTTTCTAAAAAGAATTTGATCGTATGTCTTTGGATCATTAAACATTCAGCACAGCTGCCTCCATCTTCTGCATTTACCTACATTCTTCCAGGAACTGATATTTGGAATAAGAAACTTGAAATAGCATCAGGCACCACAATTTTCCAGTTTGGTTGTGTTAACTCGACTCAGTAGCCCAAGAACATGACTTCTGGTTTGGAAGGGTGGTTAACAGTGGTCACTGGCAAAGGTGTTGCGTTGCTCTTTCACTCAGTTCACGATTGATGGTCCACTTAAATTCCCTGTGGTCTAGGAATGGATTTAGAAAAGGGTTTATGGAGCCTTTGTTATGACTGCCATGAACTGGCACTTTGGACCAGATGAGAAGACTCTTGTTCTGCTCAAGAAGTTGTGGAGGCCATAGTGGAGTGGTTCTGAGAGTGAGGATTTGGCGATTCGTAGTTACTGTAGCCAGTTTTGCCAAAATTTATTTTATTTGCAGATGTGTTGTGCTTCCTGCCAGTAACTCAATTCAACTTTAATACAATTTTCCTGTACTCCAGTTGCAGGCAGAGGCACCAAGGCTGTCAGAATATCAAGCATATATCGATTTTGAGATGAAAATTGGCGATCCTGCTCGCATTCAGTTGATCTTTGAGCGCGCCCTGGTTGAGAACTGCCTTGTCCCAGACTTATGGATCCGTTACAGTCAGTACCTAGTAAGATCACTGTTCTAATTTCATTTTATTTTTGCCAATTTATAATCTACTTAGAGTGCCAGGAGTTTGTTGCATATGGCCCTGCTCTTGCTTTTCCTCCATCCACTTTTTCTCCTCTTTGCCAACTCGTTTAGGAAGTTTTAGTGTTTCAAGTTATTTTAAAATGGTCACTAACTGTAAGTAAAATTAGCATATAGTCTGTGTTGAGGACTTAAATTGATATTTTTCTTTTAACTTTTTATTATGGAAAAAATGTAAACATATAAAAGTAGACAGATAAGTAAAATGAAACTTCCTGTACCCCTCACCCAGCTTCAACAATTATTAACAATTATAGCTTTAGTTTACTTTGATCTGTAGTCTCACCTACTTGCCCCTTATGTGTTACTTTGAAGCAAATCCAGAAATGATATTTCATTGGTAAATATTTCAATATGTGTATATAAAATATTTCAGTGTATATGTATAAAAGGATCCAAATGAGGTCTATCCAGTAGGGTTGGCTGACGTCTCTTAAGGCTGTTTTAACCTATAAGTTGCTTCTGTCCTTTTCCTCCACTCCCCCTAGTGATTTTTTTTTTTTTTGAGGAAACCGGGTCACAAGAGACGTTTATAAGGATATTTCTTTCATCACTTGGTTGTGCTGGCAATGTCTTGTTGATGGTGAATTCTTAATAAAGTTTAATTTCCTGATTCTGGAATTCTTTATCATAGGATCGACAACTGAAAGTAAAGGATTTGGTTTTATCTGTACATAACCGCGCTGTTAGAAACTGCCCCTGGACAGTTGCCTTATGGAGTCGGTACCTCTTGGCCATGGAGAGACATGGAGTTGATCATCAAGTAATTTCTGGTGCGGATGTTTTTGTGGGAGAACTTCTAAGCTATTTGTCCCAAGTGAGAAACAGAGAGCGGTGACAAAGTCATTACATCAATGTTGCCTGGGGTTTTCTTTGGGATATGGAGTGTAGTGACAAAAAGGGCTCTGAGAGATGAACTGGTTATATTTGTGGCTTCTTTGAGCTTTTTAACATGCTAATGTTCATTGCATTTTCTAAGAAGTTGTAGTCTTTTCTCCAAACTTCCTTGACCTGGAACTCTTCTTGCAGGACGTCTTGTGAAAGAAGTTTTTTCTAGAACACAGTCTGTAGAGTGCTGCAGCACCTTCTCTCTTCAACATTCCTGTCTAGCTCATTTCATCCTGTTGCATCTATTAGTCTTTAAAGTCATGTAGTGTTTTATAGTCAGTAGAATGTAGTAACTTTATATTAGCTTCCATTCGAATTGGTAACAAATCCTGACTTTTTCTCCAACTCCAGTAACCTTCGAGAAAGCTTTGAATGCTGGCTTCATCCAGGCCACTGATTATGTGGAGATTTGGCAGGCATACCTTGATTACCTGAGGAGAAGGGTTGATTTCAAACAAGGTATTTAAGCGCATGTTTTTCACTTCAGAGCTGAACATGTTCTTAACACAACTTTTGGCGAGATGTCCCAGGTCCCCAGATAACATTGTGATTGGGCAAATGATGTAGACTAGGCATTGGTGACTTTTTCCCCCAGAAATTTTAGTGATTTCTATCTTTAACAAGTCATGCTGTGGATTGTAAGCAAGAGAATAATGGTTTATACTGGCCTCTGCCAGCCTCTTTAGTCTTAGCTCTCATTTCTCTTTTCTGGTCTTTTTATTTATCCTAAATACTTCTTGTAATAAGACTGCTGTGTTTTAGAAAAATGTTTGTACCTCTGTGGGATCCTCTGCCCCTTCATGTCCCCCCCAAAACAGCCAGAAAACCCCTAACTTGTACTTGCACACTCATGTCAGCTGTCACCTCATACAGGTAGCCTTTAGCCATTCTTCTGTTTGCCTGTGTCACCCCAGCTGGGGGAGACTCCCCCCATACAGCACTCTGTGTTCACCTTTTTCACCATGCTGTCCATACTCTACTGTGTTCTAATTTCTTTCTCCCTGACTATGTGATGAGGGCAGGAATTGGCAACTTTATTTCTGTGTCCCTTGTATGATGCCAGGTACATAATGGGTCTCTGGGCAGTTTCAGCATAGGATAAAAAACAAAACAAACAAAGCCAGGCTATGTGGTTTCCTGAAGCCTTTTTTTGTACTTTCCACTAGACTCCAGTAAAGAGCTGGAGGAGTTGAGGGCCGCCTTTACTCGTGCCTTGGAGTATCTGAAGCAGGAGGTGGAAGAGCGTAAGTATGCCCCAGCCTGTGGTTTTGCCCAGTTGTATTTCCTGGTCTGTACTATTTCCTGGTTGATGTACCTTTCCAGCTAGAGGCTATTTGTCTCCAAGTTCCTTTCTAATTTTACTAATTCTGTGTTTGAAGGTTTCAATGAAAGTGGTGATCCAAGCTGCGTGATTATGCAGAACTGGGCTAGGATTGAGGTAAATGTTTTCGACAAATCTACCACTTTCACCCACCATTGTTGAATAGCATCCTATTAAACCTTAATTAAAATTGAGTCAGAATCCCAAATAATGGGCTAAGCTCTATAAGGATTTATGTTATTTACCTAAGTAATGGTCTAGGCTCTACAAGGATTCATGTTATTTACCTAGCTTGACACATATTTGTAAATAATGTTGGTGAAAATATTAGCTCCCAGCTACAAGTTGTGCAGTAAATGTTTAAATGCTAGGTATTCACTCGTTTACTTCCGCCTCTGCCTCTTTGCTTCATTTGTGAGAGCACAGTGAGCGTGTACTGTTTGTCAGCACTGTACTAGGTGCTGTGGAAATAAGAATTCCTGTGCTAGTAAGGCTTCTATCTAATGTAGAAGACAGATTATTTGGCAAGTAATTAGAGGATATGATCATTTGAATGTCATTACTGGGTCAGGGGCTCCAAGGTCAGTAAGACACGGAACCTGCCTTGATCAGCAGGTAGGATTGTAATAATTCTAATCATGTTTTCTCCTCTGAGGGAGCATCAGATAGAAGAAACTAACATTTGTCAGGTAGTTTCTATATGGGATGCTTATCTCTTAACCATTTTAAAGATGAGAAAACTGAGAATTACAGGTTGCGCAAGTCAGTTTGTAAGCATTAGTAGCAGAGTGTACATTTAATACTAGAGCAGCCTTTTTTTAAAAAAAATATTGTCTCTCAAACACTTGTAGTTAAGCTTGATAAAAATAAAAAACAAATGACTATCCAGTACTGTCGCGTAAGTACCGCGTGCTGTCTCTCTCAGTTCTCAGGAAACATAGGCAGATTAGCTTGTGGCTGCAGAAAGGCTCAAGTGTTTGGGCTGGGCCGTTTACCACTGGAGGGAGGCCTGGGGAATGCCCAGGGACATCTGTAACAGTAATAGTTGTGGGGTGCTTTTTATGTGTGTCTGTTGGAAGTATGTTGTATGATGGGTGTCGACATCATAAGGTTCAGGTGTCCTAACAGCCTGCTGATACACTTTAGGCTCGACTGTGCAATAACATGCAGAAAGCTCGGGAACTCTGGGATAGCATCATGACCAGAGGAAACGCCAAGTACGCCAACATGTGGCTAGAGTATTACAACCTGGAAAGGTAACTGATCGCGGGGTGGGGAGGGAGGCAGTGCTTGTCAGCTGTGCACCCGTCTTCACTCCTGGCGGACTCCTACCAGCTTGGACTAGCTCCTTGGAACTGGGCTGCCTTCTTTCATTCTGTCTCTTTCAGTAGTGGGTACATTTTTAATTTTTATCATATTTTGTGCCTGGAACTCTTATAGCTGTGCATTTCTTTTAATTTGTTTTTGTTTCGATTTTTGGGCATGATATTTTATTTGATCTTTTGGAGCTATTTATTTTTTATATTTGCTTTTATAGAAAAGTAGAAAATACTAAAAAGCTAAGAGAAAAAAACCTCAAATTACTGACCCAGTCATAACCATGACCCATTCTTTGAGACTTTTCTATGTTTAAATTTTTTTGTAATGAAAATGCAATTATAGCATACATGTGTTACAAGCCTTTAGAACTGTTTGAATGAAATAAGATATGCCTAACAATATTTATAACATGGGGAAAACATAAAGAATGTGACCAACTTTTCAGTCTGTCTTGAACATTGTTCATTGCATAACATTGCTACATTGCTGGGGGTTTTTTTGAATGTTTTTTCCCTATTTAAAAAACACTGTGTGCCCATATTAGTCAGAATGTTTACAAAAATATGTGATAGAAAGCGGCAGTTTCTTTTCTTTTTTGGGGGCAGGTGGGGAGTCACACTCTCACCCAGGCTGAAGTGCAGTGGCTCAGTCTCAGCTGCAACCTCGCCTCCTGGGTTTAAGCTGTTCTTCTGCCTCAGCCTCTTGAGTAGCTGGGATTACAGGTGTGCACCACCACACCTGGCTAATTTTTGTTTTTGTTTTTGTTTTTTTTTTTAGAAGAGACAGTTTCACGATGTTGGTCATGCTGACCTCAAGTGATTCTCCCACCTTGGCCTCCCAAAGTGTAGGAATTACAGGCGTGAGCCACCGTATCTGGCTAAAAGTGACAGTTTCTTATAATCCCAACCCAGAGAAAACCACTGTTAAAGCTTGTTGAATATTCCTCTAGATCAGCAGTTCACAATTTTTTTGGTCTCAGGATCCGTTTTCCACTCTTAAAATTGGAGGATCCCAAAACACTTTTATGTATGTGAGTTATATCTATTGATATTTATAATTTATAAATTGAGAAATGTAAAAAACATTTTCATTCATTTAAATATAACAAATTATTTAACATTAATAACTTTTTTGAACAGTGACTGTTTTTCAGACTCCAAAATAATACAATGAGAAAAGTGGCATTGTTTCCTATTTTTGCAGATATATTTAGCCTGGCCTAGTAGAAGACAGCTAAATTCTCATGTCTGTTACCGATTCTGTCTGTTGTGATCTGTTGTTTTCATTGAAGAGTGTGATAAGAGGTTAGAAAAGAAAGGTATTTTAGAAGCATTTTCAGATAATTGTGGGTATTCTTCTTTCATACATTTTATAGCAAAACTTCAGTGTTGCATGTGGAATCTAAAACCATATTGACAGATTCTGTTACAGTAATACCCATTTATTTTATCTTTTACACGATGCCATAATTCTATGACATTATTTGGAAAAATCCCAATTCACTAAATCATGCAGCTCTTTCAAATGTTGGCGTATTTTCTTCTATAGTATTAAAAAATCGTATTTGTTCATATCTGTACTGATCTTAGTAGAAAAGTATTTTAAGTAGGAAGCTGTCAGACTTGTGGTGGCAGATACAAGTTTTCCAAAATTCTAATTTTCACTTGAAAGCTTGAATTCTATCACATACAACAAATACTGTCAGTGGTTTTCCCCAGAGTGGCAGCCTCACTTTGTAAATTTTCAAAAATGTCTGCCAAATACCCAGGTCTGAGTAACTGACCGTGGTTTGTCACTCAAGTTTTCTTTCAAGTAAAAATGGTGTCCTTGAAAAAAGTGACTTGATCAGCTTGCAACTCAAACGGTAATACGTTTTTTTTTTTTTTTTTGCAATAACCGTTGTACTTCAGTATGAGAAGGGCTTTAAGTGTATTTAGTATTTCATCACACAGTGCATTAAAAAGATTTCTGCTGCCTTGATTTGTGCTAAGGGCCACCATTACTTGTGCACTGTCTTGAAGATGTCAACACAGTGAAAAAGTCCAGTAATGTCTTGGTATTATTATTTATAAAAGGAGTTTTGACTTTGCAGGCTCCCTGAGAGGCTCTGGGAGAGCCTCAGGGGTACATGGATCCTACTTTGAGAACCAGTGCTCTGAACTTTTTTCTGAGTATCATAATATGTATATATAATTGTGTATATTTAAAATGTTTTAAAAACATATATGAATACACTGCTTCATAACAGTTATGATTAACAGAATTGTTGTGTAGCTGTTGTGATTAGCAGTGTATAAAAAAGATCTGTTGGCAACCAGCCTGGCCAGCCTGGTGAAACCCTGTCTCTATTAAAAATACAAAAATTAGCTGGGTGTAGTGGTGGGCACCTGTAATCCCAGCTACTTGGGAGGCTGAAGCAGGAGAATTGCCCAAACCTGGGAGGCAGAGATTGGAGTGAGCCAAGATCGTGCCATTGCACTCCCACCTGGGTGACAAGAGCGAGACTCTGTCTCAAAAAAAAAAAAAAAAAAAAGATTTGACTCTGGGTATGAAATTTGACACTTCCCTGGATTCATGACTCTCCCCTCAGTAGGACTCCATAGTAAAATTTCCCTGGGGACTGTATCAGGTTACAGAGAGCTGTTGGACTCCCCCGCCATGTGCCGCAAATGTGAATGCTGTAAAGGCAGAATGGTGGTTGCAGATCACATTCTCAGGTACGCTTTCCAGTAGCCCCTGCATGGCTGAGGGAGAGAGTGCTTCAGGGAAATCCTTAGTAGGTGACTGTAGAGACTGTGGAAGGAGAAAGCATCGTGGATAGATCTGAAAGCTAAGGTCTTCTCAGAAGCTGGAGTTACTGAAGAGTGAGTTTCTACCTGGGAGAAGACGGCCTCTCCCTTTGAGTGCCTTCCACTTTGTGTCCTGGTGGCAGCAACTTTTTGTTTTCTGCCTTAGAGCGCATGGTGACACCCAGCACTGCCGGAAGGCCCTGCACCGGGCTGTCCAGTGCACCAGTGACTACCCAGAGCACGTCTGTGAAGTGTTACTCACCATGGAGAGGACAGAAGGTGGGACCCCCGGCTTTCTTCTGGCTTGGAGCCTAACCCATTTGCTGTTTGGTCTCAAGTAGGAGCATCTGGTTACAGTCTGGCGACAGACTGTGTTTACGCTGCCACCCCTTAAGTGGTGCCCTATGATTAGACTGTCACAAGTGTCCTGAAAATGAGTCCTCCTGCAGCTCTTCTCAAATTCTGCAGCTACCAGGAGGACTCTGTGATGTCACTGTAGCACAGAGTTCTAATTCTTTGTTGGGGGGACTGTGCGTTCGATGTTTAGCAGCATCCCTGGCTTCTAGCCCTGAAATGCCAGTAGCAACTTCCTCACTGCAACCAAACATGACAACCAGAAATGTCTGTTAACATTGCCAAATGTCTCTTGATGGGCAGGATCCCTCCTTTGAGAGCCACTGTGCTCTAGTACAACGTCTGTCCAACAGAGGACCTTGGAGAGGCAAATGGCTCAGTGTGTTCTTTGCATCCCTTGTTAAATTTCAGAGCCTTCAGATAGAAAAATAATATGAACTTATCTGTGGGTATTGGTCTGGATTTTGGGTATGGACCCCTCAGAACTGGGAATCAAAGACCACCAAAAAATAAGAAATAAATGCCTCAACATTTGAGTAGCTCTTAAAATTCTTCAGTCTTAATATAAATGTACTTTTTGCATTAGAACGTTTTCATATTCTTTGCCTTCTAGAGCCCTTAATAGATCATATTCTGGTTTTCAAGTCTCTCCTGAAAGGGAAGGGACATTTTAAACCCACTTAGAAGGACTATTTGAATTCTGAATTTCAGTGCTACATGGATTACATTTTCTTATTATTTGATGGGAGAGATCTCTTCTGGAGGTATAGAGAAATTAAGAAAAATTTATGTGATTGTATCCTTCAGAATCCTAAAGAGTGAAAGTTTTGCTTCTCTTTCTTTCAAGGTTCTTTAGAAGATTGGGATACAGCTGTTCAGAAAACTGAAACCCGATTAGCTCGTGTCAATGAGCAGAGAATGAAGGTAATGACAATGTTTGTTTGAAGTCTTTGGCACCTCTGGTAGCTATTTTGGCTCGGTTTGGTATGGATGTTTCTTGTCAAGACATTTTACATTTTCCTAAGTGTCTTTTACTCAGTATTAATTATAAAATATTTAGATCAATGCTTAAACCTGTCTTTTTAGATTGTTCTAAAACTTCAGCCCCAATATTAAGTACTTGTTTCATGTAGTGAGGGAATTTTGACTCTAAAATTTAGTAGAATTGATGAAAAAGAATAAAGAAGAGCGTCACTTAGCCTAGTGAGTGGAACATGAACACCCCCAACTTATTTAGGGCTTTAGTTTTATGGATTTTTTTTTGTTTTTTGATACGGAGTCTCGCTCTGTCACCAGGCTGGAGATCAGTGGCACATCTTGGCTCACTGCAAGCTCCGCCTCCCGGGTTCATGCCGTTCTCCTGCCTCAGCCTCCTGAGTAACTGGGACTACAGGCTCCGGCCACCACACCTGGCTGATTTTTTTGTATTTTTTAGTGGAGACGGGGTTTCACCATGTTAGCCAGGATGGTCTCAATCTCCTGACCTCGTGATCCACCCACCTCGGCCTCCCAAAGTGCTGGGATTACAGGTGTGAGCCACTGCCCCCGGCCAGTTTTATGGATTTTTTTCCCTTTCCTTTTGATGAGTAATGATTAGGGTGAGGAAATTGCTAATATTAACAGAGACATCAGATCCAGAATTCCAGAGAACCTGAATGAGCCCTGGTGTGGAACAGCTGTGAGAGCCTGTCCACATTTTTCTCCAGATCTCTGCTTTTCATTTAGTAATGAACTTCCACTCCCTCTCCCCTTTCATGACAAATCAGTACAGTGAATGTAACTGCCACATCCAGGGATGCATCATCTTCCCACTTTTCTAGGCTGCAGAGAAGGAAGCAGCCCTTGTGCAGCAAGAAGAAGAAAAGGCTGAACAACGGAAAAGAGCCCGGGCCGAGAAGAAAGCATTGAAAAAGAAGAAAAAGACCAGAGGCCCAGAGAAGCGCGGAGCAGACGAGGACGATGAGAAAGAGTGGGGCGATGATGAAGAAGGTAAGGAGCTCTTGAAAAATTGTGTTTTGAAACGTATCAAAGTTAGAGAAGTTGCGAAAACAGTACGAAGAACTTTCTTCCCTGTACCATTTGAGAATACGTTACCAGCTTGATACCCATCACCCTTTGATCACTGTTAGGGTGTATGTCTTACAAACAAGGGCCCTCTTCTCCATGACTAGAATGCAGCCATCAGAGCCGGGGTTAGCAGTGACTGCTACTCCCATCTAATCCTCAGACCCCAGCCATGGGCTCCCATTTGTCCTGATAATGTCCTTTGTAGTGAAAGGATCCGGTTCAGGATGCACTGTTGTGTTTAGCTGTCTTGTCTCCTGGATCTCCTTCCATCTGGAGCACTCCTCAGCTGTTTTTTACTCTGATGACCTGCACTCTTGGAAGGGGACAGGCCAGTTGCTGTGTTGTGTCCCTCAGCCTGGGTGTGTCTGATGCTCTCTAGGGATTGGATTCCGCTCATGCATCTTGGGCAGGAATAGTGCACAAGCGCTCCTGTGGCCTGCTCATTGAGTCCCATCAGGTGGACTGTGATTCGCTTTGTTCCACTGCTGGCGACAACCCTTTTGATAATTATTTATGTTGATGCTCTACTTATCCCAGGTTTGGCTAGCAAGAGTTCCATCACACAGGCTTCTGTGTCCCTTTGACCTGTCCCCTTGTTCTTTGATCATTTCCTCACCTTCTGGCACACAATACCCAAGGGTCATCTTGTACTTTCCATAACTCAGTCCTGGAATCCATCATTTCTCCAAGGTTCCTTTGAGTGATGAGTGGTATTTAGGAGGTGCTGGTTGTGCTCACTGCTATTGGGTATTGTTCCTAGGCCTGAGTGGTCAAGGGTAGGGAGAGTGTGTGTGTGTGCGCGCGCATGTGCGTGCATGTGTACACAGACATATTTATGTCCGTGTTTACTTCTGTAACTATTTGTGTATGCTGAAAATCATGATTTCACACCAGTACCTCCAGTTCCAGTCTAACACCACAGGGTTCCCTTTCATACTTACAACGCCTTTCTCTCTCTTTTTAAAATTTATTTATTCATTTATTTTTGAGACAGAGTCTCGCTTTGTTGCCCAGGCTGGAGTGCAATGGGGTGATCTTGGCTCACTTCAACCTCCGCCTTCTGGGTTCAAGTGATTCTTGTGCCTCAGCCTCCCAAGTAGCTGGGATTACAGGCACGCACCATCACACCTGGCTAATTTTTGTATTTTTAGTAGAGATGGGGTTTTGCCATGTTGGCCAGGCTGGTCTTGAACTTGTGGCCTCAAGTGATCCACCTGCCTTGGACTCCCAAAGTGCTGGGATTACAGGTGTGAGCCACTGCGCCCAGCCATGTCACGCCCTTTTCTGACCTTGAGAAACTTGGCTGCCTTTATCCTCAGCGTCCTCACTTATTCCACCCAGCCGCTGTAGGTATGTAATCAAATTCCTGTCCCTGCCTCCCCTTCTCACGGGTGCCATCCCCACCCTGTTTGGTCTCCCACACCTGGGGTCAGGCACGGCTCTGCATGGACACCCTTGCCTCCTTCACTCAGGCTTCCAGATCTAGGCTGGGTCCCTGCCACTGCCCCATGTCTGCTCGTCTTCTTCCTTCCATTCAGGCTCTAGCATCCCACACCATTGCTGCAGCCCCTACCCTGCACAGACCTGCCAAGCTTGGCCCTGCTTTTTTTTTTTTTTCTTCTTTTTGAGAGGGAGTCTCGCTCTGTTGAGGCTGGAATGCAGTTGCATGATCTCGGAGTGCAGGAGAAGATCTCGCTCTGTCGAGGCTGGAGTGCAATTGCATGATCTCGGCTCACTGCAACCTCTGCCTCCTGGGTTCAAGCGATTCTCCTCCTCAGCCTCTCAAGTAGCTGGGATTACAGTTCGCCCGCCACCACACCCAGCTAATTTTTGTATTTTAGTAGAGATGGGGTTTCACCATGTTAGCCAGGCTGGTCTGGAACTCTTGACCTTAAGTGATCCTCCCGCCTTGGCCTCCCAAAGTGCTGGTATTACAGGCATGAGATACTACACCCGGCCTTGGCCCTGCTTTTAATGGTTCTGACTTAGTGGAATTTTCCAGCAGTGTTTCTTTCACCCTTGTAATTTCAGGGACGGGCAGCTCTGGGTCATATTTATTTCAGAGAGTCAGTCAAGGTAAAGAATTGTCTCTGGTGGCTGGGCGTGGTAGCTCACGCCTGTAATCCCAGTACTTTGGGAGGCTGAGGTGGGCAGATCACCTGAGGTCAGGGGTTCAAGACCAACCTGGCCAACATGGTGAAAACCTGCCTCTACTAAAAATACAAAAATTAGCTGGCCGTGGTGGTGGGCGCCTGTTTTCCCAGCTACTCGGGAGGCCGAGGCAGGAGAATCACTTGAGTCCAGGAGGTGGAGGTTGCAATGAGCTGAGATCATGCTGTTGCACTCCAGCCTGGGAGACAGAGCAAGACACCGCCTCAAAAAAAAAAAAAAAAAAAAAAAAAAAAAGAATTGTCTCTGGACATGAAAGGACTCTCTGTACACTTTCTTAGTACAGATGTGTGAGCCAGAGAGAACTGGGAATGGAGTCATCCATCGTTGAGTTGACCTTGCTTGCACACCTTGTTTGGGCTGCCCTAAATGACTGAGGGTGGCTCATTGCTCCTCTGGCCTCACAGTTTAGCAGAGTAAGGCAAATGTGATGTGTGACCGCAGTGTCGTGTGATCAGGGCATGGCGTGTGATCAGGACTGTGGGAGATGGAGTTGTTAATACTGGTGGAGGCCAAAGAAGGCACTAGTGGGTCAGCTTCATACTAGGAAGACTGTGGGGAAGAGATGCGGCATCCAGGGGGAAGACCGAGTGACTGGCAGCAAGAAGGGAAGGGCTGAGCTAGACAGGGAGCCAATGTTAGCACAGCCTGAAGACACAGCACAGCCTGGCATTCTCTGTGAGCAGCAGATAATTGAGTTTGAACCCGGATGCATGGGAGAGGGATGGGGCAGTGGTTGAGGAGGCTGCGGTGGTAGGTGGGCCAGTCAGCTGGACCCAGCCCAGGGACACTCTTGAATACAGTAGCAGTGTGCAGGGCTTACATTGCATTGTAAAGTCAGTGGGTGAACTGATGGGGAGGTCTGTTTGCCGGAGGCTGATGTCTGTTGAACTTCAGTCCTGGCCCTGTGGAGGCAGTGGTGAGGACAGACTGCAGTAGAAGATTGTGGTTAAGCTGTCTTAAGGACACAAGACCTTATTGAAAGTGTTTTAGAAACCACAGCCCCTTTGTAGTACTTTTCCTAATGTGCTCCCTGGGGCACGGGCATCAGTCACTAGGGTGCTTTTCCAGTGCAGATTCTCCTGTCCTATCCCACCCCTGTTGACCTGGGCTTTGTAGGAGAGGGGCCCTGGAATTTGCCTTCTGAACTTTGATATCCACTGGCCTTTTGTATAATTTGCCTTTTGTATAATTTAAGAGTGGACAGTGGGGATTTATGTTGTTACTTCCACTTGATTGAGCCCACTTACCCGAGTGTAACTGGGGCACAGAAAGTTGTGGGACAGGTCAGGTGGGTCACAAAAGACTTCTCAGGGGTGACGCTTGCCCCACCGAGTCTGGCGAGGGGGAGTGTCACATGCAGCTGTCACAGCGCTTGGACTTCACACCTCTGTTCAGGCTCCCTGAAGAGAAGTAACAGTTAACCATGGCTACTTTTG
Source organism: Theropithecus gelada (assembly GCF_003255815.1). Lineage (NCBI taxonomy): Eukaryota > Metazoa > Chordata > Mammalia > Primates > Cercopithecidae > Theropithecus > Theropithecus gelada. The sequence continues at coordinate 67,537,413 of NC_037679.1, read as the reverse complement.
TTTTGAAAACCTGTAGAGCAGCCTTCCAAACGCAGAAGGGTCGAGAACAGCATCCCTGCAGCTGGAGAAACACAAAACATAGAAGTAGCAGCAGGGCCCGCTGGGAAATGTGCCACTGTAGACGTGGAACCCCCTTCGAAGCAGAAGGAGAAGGCAGCCTCCCTGAAGAGGGACATGCCTAAGGTGCTGCACGACAGCAGCAAGGACAGCATCACCGTCTTTGTCAGCAACCTGCCCTACAGCATGCAGGAGCCGGACGTGAAGCTCAGGCCACTCTTCGAGGCCTGTGGGGAGGTGGTCCAGATCAGACCCATCTTCAGCAATCGCGGGGATTTCCGAGGCTACTGCTACGTGGAGTTTAAAGAGGAGAAATCAGCCCTTCAGGCACTGGAGATGGACCGGAAAAGTGTAGAAGGGAGGCCAATGTTTGTTTCCCCCTGTGTGGATAAGAGCAAAAACCCCGATTTTAAGGTAGGTTTATGGAAAAAAAGAATACCTTTCCTCTATGGTTGCTTTAGACAGGCACTTTCTTCCTGCAGCAGTGATATTTAGGGTAGACATGGAAGTTTTATGCTGTGTTTGGATGTAAACTTCCTTGTGAGCCAAGGTCCGTCCTGAGCCGGCTGACTGAGGTCTGACTCATGGCATGGCTCCTTCTTGCTGGGTGCTTAGTAATGACAAGGGACTGTGCTGAATGCTTTATGTGTGTCACCTCATTGACTCCTCATCAGACTCTGTGAATGGCCACTTTTATTCTTGCTGTTTTACAGAGGAAGACATGGAGGCCTGGAGAGGTTAAGTGACTCACCCCAGTGGCCCCGTTAACAAGTTTCAGAGCATGGCTTGGCTCTAGTCTGCTTGGCTGGGCTGCTCCTGGGGACAAGGCTGGTGTCAGAGGAGTCAGGTGAGCTGGGTCACGCCTCGAATCATGGTTTTTCTCTGTCTTCCTTCTTCCTATAGGTGTTCAGGTACAGCACTTCCCTAGAGAAACACAAGCTGTTCATCTCAGGCCTGCCTTTCTCCTGTACTAAAGAAGAACTAGAAGAAATCTGTAAGGCTCATGGCACCGTGAAGGACCTCAGGCTGGTCACCAACCGGGCTGGCAAACCAAAGGTCAGAGTCAGAGCAGATCGTGCCTTGTCTTCAAGGCTTGGGCAAGCTTCCTGTCTGTCTCTGTTCAAAGATGATTTAGCCTCTAGAATGGATTCCTAGTTTGTCTGCTGAGAAACAAAAGTTAATTTCACAGAAAGATCTGCACACTTAGCTGTACTTACATTTGGAGTCAGATTAACTTGTTTGTAGTTAATTGTGCTAAAAAGAATAAAGCAGTTGGAAATAGATGATCATGAATTCACCACACTATTGGCCTCTGGCTGTGGGGCTTGGGGGAATCCCTGTGACCAGCAGCACATGGGCTTTGGGGTGGGCACCCTCCTGTAGCCTCTTCCCTCTGTCCCAGGCCTCTCTTTCCCTGGGGCCTCCAGCCAGGCCCCTTGAGTCCCTCCATTGCAGTGCCTCTTCTACTGTCCTTCCTTCTTGCACGCTCAGTCTCCTGCTAAGTCACTTTGTGCCCCATTTTGTGTAGTAAGTGGTTTTGTTACTGTCTACCCACCGCCCACTCTCCCTCCCCTTTATCCAGGTTAATGGAGAGAAAAAGAGGATGAAATGAGGGAGTGGGTGAAGGCACAGAAACACAAGGGCTCACCTGGGCACCTGGGCTGCTGGCCCTGTGTCCCATCTACCTCCTGGTTTATTTGCTGGATTTATACTGGTCCATCTGTCTGTTTCCTTCTTTCTTTCTACTTCTGCAGCACATACAAGGTGTACTGAACTTGGAAGGGTTATCTGAAGTTACAGTGCGTAGCAGCAGTTGGGAAGGAGAGTAGGGTGGGGAAATAAGCCTGTAGACAGAGGATGCAGTGGTGGGGAAGGTAACCTGTTGGTTGGTCATTTGCCGTGGCCTGGTCTGCTGGTCTCATGGAGGAAGCCCAGTGCCTGCCCTGCGGGAGGAGGTTACGTCCCTGGTCTGTGGGATCTGACTTGGTTCTGAATCTTGCCTCTTCCAGGGCCTGGCCTATGTGGAGTATGAAAATGAATCCCAGGCGTCGCAGGCTGTGATGAAGATGGATGGCATGACTATCAAAGAGAACGTCATCAAAGTGGCAATCAGCAACCCTCCTCAGAGGAAGGTTCCAGAGAAGCCGGAGACCAGGAAGGCACCAGGTGGCCCCATGCTTTTGCCGCAGACATACGGAGCGTAAGTGCTTGCATGGTAGACTAGTGCAAACTTCGTCCTGGCTGGCACCAGTTCATGGACCATGGGGGGATTAACCCGGCATGAATTAGCTTCCTGTTAGGACAGAAAAGCCAAGACGTGCTGTTCCTTGTGGTAATCAGTGTGGTTCCACTGGAGCAAGGCGTCCAGAGCAGGATGCAAGCCTAGGCAGTGACCTCTGCCTGGTACTGGCCAATTTACACTTGTCATTTATTTCAGACAAAACTAAAGGCAGTGATTATTTTCAAGTCCCCTTTGCCAGTTGGAGCTGTGTTTAAAACGAAGTCTTATACCCACGTGTGTGCCAGTCTACAGCCCTAGCTATATGATCCACATAAGCTGTGCTTTTTGCCTGCTAGGGATGAGGAGGAGATAGCAGAATTGCTGGGTGACTGGCGAGGTCTGAGAGGTGATAGTCACACTGATCCCCTCTGAGTGCGACTGGTGCTCAGGGTTGATCTTTGCCAAAACTGAACAAGGCCAAGTCTGTTGAAGTAGTTTTTACTTAACAGCCAGAATTAAGGAGGCAGGGATTATCTCATCCTTTTTTTTCCCCCCTTTTAGCTTCTGGTTATATTTAAAACTATCTTGGCTTACTTTTACAAATAAATGAGGGGCCACAAATTGTTGCTTCAAAAGGTCCATTCAGTGTTTGCTCTTCTAGGAGGGGGAAGGGAAGGACACAGCTGTCTCTACTGCCTCGTGCCCTGCAGCGCCCAAGTGCTGCAGCTCCTCAGGCCGAGAATGGCCCTGCCGCGGCTCCTGCAGTTGCCGCCTCAGCGGCCACCGAGGCACCCAAGATGTCCAATGCCGATTTTGCCAAGCTGTTTCTGAGAAAGTGAACGGGACTCTGGGAGACAGGAAATGCCTTACTTCACTCTGGCCCGGCGGACCTCCCACCACCCCGCGGTGCACTGGGGATGGACAGGCCTGGTGTGCTGCCCGCTCGCAACCACAGATGGCTCCTCTGCTTTAGACAGAAAGGGGGAAGGGGTTCTAAGTCAAGAGCCTTTCAGTGCTCCCTCATATTGAGGGCAGTGGCAGAAAAGTGACCACTCTGCAGGCTCCCTGGACCCAGGATGTGGTGTCCCAAGATACGTTTGTATCTTAAAGACTGAGGCACAGAAGCGAAACGAGAACACGGTTTTTGAGACGCAGTTGTCCAAATGTTTCTGGCCAGCTCCGGCCCCTTTTTGTATGACACTTCTCTTCTACACTGCACAGCACATGTGCCCGTCATTCTTTTAATTTTAAAAGATGAAATGGCAGATGCTAGTAATTCACCAGAATGGCCTATTACGGGGGTGGGTCTGAGGGAAGTCATCTATAAAACATTTGCTGGATTTTTGTTCAAGGGGGCTGTGCATTTTTATATTATGTATTTGTAAATGACATGTCAGCCATTTCATGTTTCCTAAAAGCAGAATATTTGCAACATTTGTTTTGTATAGGAATTATTTGTCCCACCTGCTGTGGACTGTTTTCTTTGCCTAGTGACTAGTGACCTGTGTTGTCTAAACATGAGTTCAGCCCTTTGGTTTTGTTTAATACCATGTCAAATGCAAACTTCAATTCTCCCCATTTAGCTTTATTAAACTGAAGTTCTCTTCAAAACTTCTTGCTGAATGGTACTCAGATGTGCATTCACATACAGATGTGTTTTGAAGTGGGTGTACCTTGCTTTACCTAATAGATGTGTAAATAGAACTTCTGTAAGTCAAATCCCATTGTCACTTTGATTTAAATGATTTCAGCTGTGATGTGTCTTCAGTTTTTATACAATTCAGTTTATAGCAGTTTGACACTGGAGCTTTTGAGCTTTTTTACCTCACATCTTTTATCAAATATTTATTGCTTTGAAAACAGCATTGCCAGTTCAGTAGGGGAAGCTTACTTTATTAAGACACTCTGGAGAAAGATGTCAGGGAATCCTTGTATATGTCATGGGAATTAACTCCTCATTTATCTGTTGTGTAAGTAAGTTTTTGTGCATCAGTCGGGCTTTTCTATATTTTTTTAACTTAACATTTTTTAATATAACCGATTAAAAAGTAGACAGAACAGTAAAATAAACTCCTGTGTGCCTACCATTCAGCTTCCAGCATTCCTCAACTCCCAGCCCCTTTTCCTTTATGTCTGTCTCCCCTCCACCTTCTGTTATATTGAGGCATGTTCCAGATGTCATTGTGCTCGTCCAGTAATGTTGTGGCAGGTGTCTCAGGAGGACTGAAAGGCCTTCACTCCTAGAAACATTAGTGGTAATCCCTTAATGTCAACTGTCCACTCAAATTTCCACCTTCCTATAAATATCAGCTCTCCTCCCTGTAAATTATTGGTTCGTAAGCCTCTTACATCTTTTAAAATGTAGGTTCCCCTCCGTCTCTTTTTTACACAAAACAAACTTTTTACTAGACTTCTGAATTAAATTCAAGCGCTGGCTGTTGACAGCAGCAAGAACCTTTGCTGTCCCACGTGTTCCTCCTGCAGTGTTCTCTGTGATGCTGTTTGGAAGGCTGTTCAGCTGGTGAGATGATTTGGGTAGCTCAGAGGGAGCCCTCATAGTTGGGGACCTGACACATGAAGAGCCGTGAACATCACTATGGGTGAGTGTGGCCTTACTTTTCGCTGCTTCACATTAACGGTTTGGCTTTCTTGCCTGCAGCCAGTATTCTGACCTGAATGTCATACTTGCAGATGTCAACCCAGGCTTGTTACAGGGACAAACCTTTTCGGGCTTGAGCAGAACCCAATTTAGGTTCGGGGTGTTGACTGTTCTAGAAATGGATTTCCAGGAGCACATGAGTGGGTTTGTGTTTTCTGCAGAAAATCCAGAACTGATGGTAAATAGAAACATGAAAAACTACTCCAGTTAATTGAGTCTTAGTAAAAAAAAAAAAAATCAGTAATTTGTCCTTATCCACCTAGGTAGGTGGTTTATCCAACTTCTGGCTCGCTTGCCCATGGAAATCACCATCTTGGATCTGTTGCTCTCCCAGAACAGTATTATGAATAGGGCTGAAGGTCAGAATACCCCCATTGCCCTTATGACAGATGGGAACATCTCCCAAATAAGAGAGCAAAGTCTCAGGCATTCATGTAATAAAATAACTTTATTAGAATCAGGAATTTGTTAAAATAATATCCTTCACATATAGCTAAAGTGCAAATTCTCTTGCTCTATAGTAGAAGCAAACACATCTGTCAGACCTCCTTGGTGTGCTTATAAACCAAGACGAGAAGAGTTTAAGAAGTACCTCTGGCAGTCCCAGCTACTCGGGAGGCTGAGGCAGGAGAATGGCGGGAACCCGGGAGGCGGAGCTTGCAGTGAGCTGAGATCTGGCCACTGCACTCCAGCCTGGGCGACAGAGCGAGACTCCGTCTCAAAAAAAAAAAAAAAAAAAAGAGTATGAAAACATATTTTATAGAGGTTTGAATAATTATCATTTGGAGCCATTTCATATATCTTTTCACTTATTTTTCTTAACCTTTCAAAAACTACTCAATGTGCTGTTTATACAACTGAATAACTGTATAAACGACATTAGAGCAGTGGCCTCATTACTGTCAGGAATGGAATTCCCAAATCAGACAACACTGCGTATTCGCCATCACTGACACGCTGACAAAGTGCAGTACAGTGTTAGACATCACGGGCTCCGTCACTGGGAAAGGGACCCAGTGACTTCCACCACTCTGACTCTAAATAGCAGCAGTCACATTGGCAGCTGTGCCATATGATTGAAAGAGAAGATTCTACTTCCATTGGATGACAGCTTGGAGACTCGGCCATATTACATAGAGCACTGCATCATTTCACAAGTTGCGAGAAAAATAAGGCCACTCTGAGGCAATCTCTTCTGCCTCCCCACGGGGGACGGGACATGGGACAGTGCAAAGGCCGTGGAAGGTGGGGGTCCAGGCAGTAAGTAGATGAAACTCCAGGACCAGAGGGATGCAGCCTGGCCATGGCTGAAGGTTTTTGCTCCATTCAGTAGAAACTGGTGCTCTAATTCATTATCAAAAATGCTTATTTGGTGTCCATGTGGCACTTGTTTTCTCAGGTTAACATCTACCTACAGAAAACTCAGGCAGAGGGGTGAGGGCAGATGCCTACTAGCATAACACCTGGCTGGCAGCATGACACAGGTGGAATGACAAGCCCAGAGAACTTTTAGACGAAAACATCTGGCCTGAGTTACTACAAATGAAGTGTGAGAGAAACGCCAATACACAAAACCAAACTGCCCACCCCCCATGTTTCCCCTCCAACATACAGCTCTTTATGGCTACCCCCTATTCTTAAATTAGAAAAATAGTCTCAACATGGAAAAAAACAGCCGCTGGCACTAAAGTTTGCAAACTATGGCTCAAAAAGTTCCTGGAGGTAAGGAATGTCAGCATTCATTTTCTCTTCTATGAAGTTTGCTTGGAAGTTAGTCACCACTAATCTAAACCTCGAGAAAGTGAGCTTTCAGCCATTTCTCTCAGCCGCGACTTGGGTCTGACTTCCCAGTTGCAGTCACAGAACCTCTCAGCCTGTTTCAGAGAAGTACTTGGAGGCGTTATATCAGTGGCTCTGGGCCCTGTCCCACATCTGGCCACTCCTCCCCCTTAGTGCAAATTCTGGTCCAGAACCTGTGTTCTGATCACATGGTGGCACTGTTGCCCCTAAAGTACGGCCACCAGCAAGACACAGCAGACACCACACAACACTGACTAGCTTGCTTGAATTATAAGTTATTTTAGAGACCAGGTTTCATAACTTAAGTGTTTTCTTGTTTTTTTAAACTAAACATTTGGAGGTAAAGAATGTTTCTCCTTTTGCTTTGGAAAGTGACTAGGTTTCTAGAAATGCTGTTTCTTTTTTTTTCCCTGAACCTCAGGACATCCTTTGTCACTGAGGAAGGATTTCTAGGGTGAGGGCTTCACAGGAAGCGTCTCCTTGAACCCAGAGTGGTTGGGCTGGGCTTCTGGCAGTGCCACCGAGTACTCAGTTGTGGCAAAAAGCAGGGTGTCCAGGGTGGTCTCAGTACACTTGGCGATGAAGCGAATGAAAGGCCTCACATCGCCCTCGTTGGCAGCTTCCAGCACGTGGTAGTACTCAGACCGCTGCTCCTTGCGGATGGTGATGGGCGGGTAGCCCGCCTGCATGAGGATGAGGTTCATGAGCAGGCGGGAGGTCCTCCCGTTGCCGTCAATGAAAGGGTGGATGTAAACGAGTTTATAATGGGCTAAGGCTGCAAACTCCACCGGGTGCAGGTTCATGGCATCCTCAGAGTTGAGCCACTGTACAAACTCCTGCATCTGCTTTTCCACATCCTGCGGATGGGGAGGGATGTGGTGTCCGACCAGGACCTGTGTTGTCCGAAACCTGCCAGCTTCCACGGGGTCCACGTAGCCCAGCACCCGCCTGTGGATCTCCAGCACGTCGCTGATGGTGACGGAGCCGATGCGCGAAACCAGGGTTGTGTTGATGTACTTCATGGCCGCGTGCATGCCGATGACCTCGTTCTGCTCCTCCAGGCTCTTCCCGGGCACGGCGTAGCGGGTCTCCAGGATGTGCCTGATTTCTGAGAGGGTGAGGGTGTTGCCCTCGATGGCCACTGTGTGGTAGATGTGATGGTAGTAGGTCTCCTCCATGACCCTGCGCAGAGCCGAGTTCCCCTTGGGGATGGACATGATCTTCTTCACTTTGCTGTCGATGATGCTGAAATACCTCTGATCGATCTCCTCCACGAGTGGGAGCGTCCGATCACGGCTGACCAGCGCTTTCTCATGGTAGGGCGAGATGGTCAATGCTCTGGTGTACAAATAGTCCGCCTGGATGATGTCCTTGTCTTCTTCTGAGAAGATGCCAAACTCGGTGAGCGCGTCCACGAAGTCCGGATCCATCTTGAGGGCATGCATGAAGAGCTTTTGGGCTTTTTCCCGCTTGCCCTGGCGCTTCATCTCCAGGGCCTGGTTCAGGGCGGCTCTGGCTTCCAACTTACCTGCTGGAAGAGAGCCAAAGAAGCGATGTGAGGGAGAATAGGGGGCAGAGGACATTGAGGGGGGCTGTCACCTGTGCTGGTCTCCACGGAAAACCATGATGACCAGCCTGGGTCCCTGGCCTTGGGCCTTGGGGGGCTTCTTCCAGCCGCATAGTGTGTACTCAACGTGCCCAGTACCACTGATCCCCCAGCCGTGTGGTGGTATGCCAGTCACTATCCGTGTGTCCCCAGAGCCACACTCTGTGTTCAGGGAGGCACCTCCTTGGCTTCCTAGCCTCCTGCCTTCTGGACATAGAAAGTTCTGGGCATTTACTCTGCCTGGACCCTCTGTGTTGGACCTTTCCCATTGGCCACAGCTCCCAATGTAGGCCCTCTCCTACATCTCCAGCTCGTCCTGTGCTGGTGACACACCTTTGGGCCTGCAGGGGCCCAAAGGTGTTAACAACTCCCCACTCTTCCTAGACCCTGGGGGCTTTACCATCGCAGGACTGTTCTTTCACTCTTTTAACCCAGTGGTTTGATTGTGCGCCCCAGGGGACATTTGGTGATGTCTGGAGACCTGGTTAGTTGTCATAATTGGGGTGGTGGTAGGGGTGCTACAGGCATCTCATGGGGAGAGGCCAGGGATACCACCATCATCTGACAATGCACATTCAGTCCCCACTACAGAGAACTGGTGGAGGTGGGGAGCCTGCTCTAGCCATAGCCTTCCTGTCCTGGCCCCTCTCGGCCACCTGAGGATCAGCTCCACACATTCAACTTCCTTTAGTTCCTCGAATGCCCCCAGGCTCTCTTATGACAGTTATGTCAGTTATGACAGCTAACCTCTGGTCTCTGCCTGGAGTCCTTTTCCTTGGATGCCCTTCTCCTTGGATGACTCCTACTTAACAACTGGGTCCCAGCTCAGGTGTCACTTCCTCCAGGGAGCCTTCCTGGTATGCTCCTACAGCCCTTTGTGCTTCCCCATCACCACACTTGTGACACTGTCTCAGTCACGTCACCTTGTCTATACTAGGAGCTCAGGGCTGACTTGTTCACAATACCCCGATGCCCTGCACACAGGACATGGCACACATTCTATGTCTGTCTGCTCAGTTAACAAACACTGAGGAAGACAGCCAGTCTGTCTTACCTGGAGAGGCCTTGGTCTTGGCCACCAGCAGCGTCACGCCCCTGGAGGTGATGCTGAGCTCCGTGGATGGGCTGCTGCACTTGGTGGCGGCATGCTGCGCCCTGTCCAGTTTGCTCCTGAGCAGGTAGAAGCCTTTGAGCACAGCCAAGCACTGCTCTTCCACAGCCCCCAGTGGCAGCAGCAGGGCCAGCAGGGACCCCAGCACCATGCTCAGCAGCGTCACCCAGAGGAAGCGGCCCCAGACTGAGACCCATTTCGGTTCAGTCACCGCCATCACTGAAACCATCGGCATGAGCATCATCTGGACTCAGGAGAGGGCCCTTTGCGCATGTCCACAGGCAGCTGAGACACAGCAGGATCTGCAAGGAGCCAAGAGTCACAGGAGAAACAGACACGTTCAGGACACGGCGTGACTTCAGCCAGGAAGATGGGTTTGGAGACTTCCTCTTTTAGCTCACTAGAGAGACGGGGTGGGGGCAAGTCAAGGAGTGGATCTCACTAGAGGAGGGACCAGCCTAGAAGGACTGGTGCCACCTCCTGAGCAGTGTGACTGTGAAAATAACACTGCTGTGGTCCAACAATTATTGAGCACTTGCCATAATCCAGGCCCTGTGCTAAGCAACAAAGGCCTCCCATGGGTCATAGTCTTCAACTTGAGCTGATGTTTTCATCCCACTCTCCAGGTGAGGGAACTGAGGTTCAGAGAGGTGAAGTCCCTTGCCCAAAGTCTTGCCGGGAGCAAGTGACAGCCTTAGGACCTGGAACTCAGGAACCCCACGGCTCTAACGTGTTCCCCCTTTCCATACATCCCTGTGGCTTCTGACTACAGACACTGGATTTGTGGACATATGTCAAACATTTGGGACACAAATGACTGACAGGCACACATGCAGATCAGCCACAGCAGTTCTGACACCCAATCTTTGATAAGCACAACTGTTGGGTGGCCTCATTTATTGCCCTCACCTTGATATTCAGCCACAGCTCCCACAGTGCCCTTCCCCTCTCTGGCCTTCCGTTTCTGGCCTGTCCAGAAGGGATCCCACCAGGAGGAGGAGCAGTTCGAGCATCTCGAAAGGAACTCAGGCTGTGGGCCACAGTGCTTGGCCTCAGTGACAACAGGGCTTGTATGTACTTGGGGCTGGCAGTGGAAGTGGAGGGGGGCCAGGTATGCAAACACTATGCTAACAATAAGCACTTATTAAACAACTATGGTGTGCTAGGTGCTGAGCTGTGTACTGGCCACACATTGCCTCATTTCACCCTCATGCCACCCTATGAAAGAAGAGCTACCCCTAGCTCTATTTTACAGACAAGGGAAACCAAGGCACAGAGAGCATAAGTTAAATTCCAGAAGGCCCACAAGAGGTAAACAGAGGCATCCAGAAGGAAACACCAGGGCCTCTGAGCCCGGTCCCCGGGTCTCAACTTCTACCTTATTACTAAGCAGGGCCTGTGCACCTGCTCTGGGCTGGTACTGACCCGGGAATGACTGATGGATCGGGGGTTCGGAGTCTTATGTGGAGCCTGGCCCTTTGCCACAGAACATGAGAAATGGCTTGCGATGAGCTTTAACGGGTGCGCCTGGAGTGCTGCGCGGGTCCAGGGGTCTGGGCGGGCTTCCCGAGGGGACAGGCTCCTGGACGGGGCGGTACAGGCAAGGGGCAGTTCGCCGGTGCCAGGGGTGTGTGCGGGGAAGGAATGCGTTCCAGGAGGCGCGAATCTCTCCCCCACACTTCCCAATAAAAGGGGAACTGAGGCCGGGAGAGAAGAGGGGACCGGTCCAAGTCCCCTCCAAGACTGCAGAGCCTCCCCTTCCCGAACCCCGCCCAGAGCTCGCGGCCCCGCCGCACCCTTCCCGGCTCCGTCCTCTCGAGCCCCTCGGGCTTGCCCCCTTCTCACCGCGCGCGGCTGTCAGAACCCCAACCGCCTTCCCCGCGCTCCCAGCTCCGAGGCCGCCGGCTCCCGGGTCCTCCTTCTCCGCCGGCCTCTGGCCCCGCCCTCGGCGACTCGCCATTGAACCGCCCGCAGCCCTCGTCTCGGCGGATTGGCTTTCTCCACTTGTCCTTCCCTCGCATTTCCGGGTTCCCGCGTCCGCCTCGGCTTCCCCGGGAAAGACGCGCCGTGGGCCACTCCCATTGGTTGTCTCTTGCGTTTGTCCCGTTCATGTAGCAGCCAATAAGCAGCGGGAGGGGCGGGGCCTAGGCCACAGACGGGAGGAGCAGGTGCTGGAAACCCGACGCGCGTGGGGATTTGCGGCACGCTAGGTGGCTGGCCCGGAAATTCTAAGTTCCACGGCGGTGCCTTCCTCGGGTCTCCTCGTCCCGGATCCGCTGTCGTGTGCCTCATTTTTCCCTGGTGTGAAATGAAGAAGCAGATGCTTTCCACCCCTTCACCCTGTTAGCCTTCTTGACTGCGCAGCCCCTGTTCTTAGCCTCCACCCCGTGCTGCTGAATTTGCCGCCGCCTTCTAATTTTCTCTTTCCGTCTCTGTGTCTTTTCCTCCCTGACTTAAACAACTTTTGCTTTCTTTTAAAATACAGGGTCTCGTTATGTCGCCCAGGCTGGAGTGCAGTGGAGCAATTGCAGCTCACTGCAGCCTCCACCTCCTGGGCTCAAGCAATCCTCCCACCTCAGCCTCCCAAGTAGCTGGGACTACAAGTGCGTGCCACCACGCCCGGCGTGTTTTCTTTTTCTTTTCTTTTTTTTTTTTTTTTCTTGAGACGGAGTCACTCTGTTGCCGAGGCTGGAGGGAAGTGGCGCGATCTCGGCCCACTGCAACCTCCGTCTCCGGGGTTCAAGCGATTCTCCTGCCTCAGTCTCCCGAGTAGCTGGGATTACAGGCGCACATCACCACGCCCGGCTAATTTTTGTATATTTAGTAGAGACGGAGTTTCACCATGTTGGCCAGGCTGGTCTCGAACTCCTGACCTCAGAAGATTTGCCTGCCTCGTCCTCCCAAAGTGCTGGGATTACAGGTGTGAGGCACTGCGCCCGACCTATTTCTGATTTTTTATTTTCTTTAGAGACAGGGTCTGGCTATGTCACCAGGGTTGGTCTCGAACTCTTGACCTCAAGCTCTTCCTCCACCTTGGCTTCCCAAAGCGCTAAGATTACAGGCATGAGCCACCCCCTCGGTCCTCCCTGACTTTTTAATTTGTATCCTCTCCAGAAGGATCTGGCTAGTTCTTTTGGCTTCCCATAGAGAAATTTTTTCCTTGAAGCAGAGAATGGAAACCTCCATCTTAATCCACAAATACTGAAATTAAACATCTAGGGAGGTGCCCCAGAAACACTAAGTATTTAGAAATTAGCAATTCAGATTCTGGGGAGTCAGAGAGACCTGAGCTCAAATTCAGACTTTGCCATTTACTCTCTGTGTCACCGTGGGCATGTTACTCCTAGCCTCACTTTCCCCACTTGTAAAATGGGGACAAACAGCCTACCTTGCTTTTGGCATCCAGTTCAGGATTTGCAGAAGGCTTGATGCTTCAAGATCTGACCTCTTCTGTGACAGGTACTGCTCTTGGAGGCAGGACTAGGTGGTGGTGGTGGGTGTCACTGTTAGGAGTCACATAGCCCTGGGTTCAAATCCCAGCTCTGCCACTTGCAAACTGAATCACATTCAGCAAGTGACTTGATCTAGTTGATCATCTGTCTAGGCTTTTCTGTAAACTGCACACAATGTGATGATATTACCGCTTTACAGGGTTTTATGTGAGGGTGAAATGAGATTCTATACATCTGGCACAGAGCAAACTATGTATGTATGTATGTATCTATCTATCAATCACATATCTATCTTTTTTGAAATAGGATCTCACTCTGTTGCCCAGGCTTGAGTGCAGTGGCGTGATCTTGCTCACTGCAACCTCCATGTCCTGGGTTTAAGTGATCCTCCCATCTCAGCCTCCCTAGTAGCTGGGACTACAGACACATAGGCTAATTTTTTTTTTTTTTTTCCGAGACAGAGTCTTGCTCTGTCACCCAGGCTGGAGTGTGATGTGATCTTGGCTCACTGCAATCTCCACCTTCTGGATTCAAGCGATTCTCCTGCCTCAGCCTCCTGAGTAGCAGGGATTACAGGCGTGTGCCACCGCACTCGGCTAATTTTTTTTGTATTTTAATAGACACGTGGTTTCGTTACGTTGGCCAGGCTGGTCTTCAACTCCTGACCTCAAGTGATCTGCCTGCCTTGGCCTCCCAAAGTGCTGGAATTACAGGCTTGAGCCACCGTGCCTGACCAGAAGATCCATAGTTTTTAAGGAACAAAATCAGGGTGGTGATTATTTTGGTGGCTTCTCATTTTTAATCTTTTCAACAAAGGTCATGAACATTTTTCTTTTGGAGTCCTCTGAATTGCACTTCCTGATGGCCCAAGTATGTCATTGTAAAAACCTTCCCCAGAGGAGGGCCTGGTAGGTATGGGTGACTGTTGGTATGTTAGAAAACAGTGAAGCTCTGGGATCAGACAGATGTGCATTGAAATGCAAGGCCCGCCGCTAGTCACTTATCCTCACTGAGCTGGGTATTATGAGACTTGTCGACCCCTGTCCACACCCAGGTGTAAAGCAATGTAATCGTCTGCTTCTGAAGGCACCCTCCTCTCTTTGTTAGCTCTTTAATTAGCTTAGGCTACGAGTAGTAAATCCAGAAGCTATGCAGGAACGGCTAATGAGTAAAACTTACTGGCCATGAGACAATAGGGAGAGGTGGGAAGTGTGGCAGATCTAAGAGCACATACCTTGTCTAAAGTGGGCAGCAGCTTCTCAGCTGGAACCCATATTTATTAGCTGGGATGCAGTCTAAAAGTGGACAGTTTTCAATTTTTCAAAAGAAATGTGAGGCCTAGATTTTTTAAGCAGTATCTCCAGATTTTAAGGCAATTGGCATGGCTGCCGGCTGGCTTTCCAGGGCCGCCAGATTGCAACCCCTTTGTAGAGGGTAATGGAAGATGGCAGGGGAAAACAGGAAGACTCAAAAGGCTTATTACAGCAAAATGAGCCCATTACTGTGTGTGGCCACCAGGGGGCAGTAAGTCACCAGCCATCACTTCCCCCTTTCAATCTCCTTGTCAGGAGTTTACACTCAATTTTAACTCTTGACTTTGTCTGCATTCAGCTGTGTTGAATGCACAAAATATGGTCCCTGAAGCGATATTGAAAAGTTGGCTTTCTCCATCTTAAGCATTCTGTATTAGGTGAAAATTGCCTCCCCGTGGCCCACGGAGGAGTTTTCTAAACGGTTACCTTGACATATGACAAAGAACCCAGAAAGTCGCTGCATGGGAAATGTGTCCATTATGCAAAACAAAACAAGACAAAAAACCCTTCTGCATGTTTAAGGAACAGCAGTCAAGCGCTTCTTGCTGGCAGAGTCGGATTCTATTGCTTAGGAAAAACAAAACTCCCCGGCTTGAGGCTACATGGCATTGAGTTGGCTGCAGAATGACTCGACGTCATTAAAAAGAAAATACACCACACCTGTTCTTGCTGCTTCACTTCTACCCCTGGTTTTTTTTCTCTTTCTAACTTAATGCTGTGGCTGAAAAAGAGAGCCCAGCAGCCCTTCTCCCTGCTACTGATGAATCCTCCTTTTAACACATACCTGGTGGGGGCTGGGCACAGTGGCTCACACCTGTAATCCCAGCATTTTGGGAGGCCGAGGCGGGCGGATCATGAGGTCAGGAGATGGAGACCATCCTGGCTAACATGGTGAAACCCCGTCTCTACTAAAAATACAAAGTATTAGCCAGGCATGGTGACGGGCGCCTGTAGTCCCAGCTACTTGGGAGGCTGAGGCAGGTGAATGGTGTGAACCCGGGGAGGTGGAGTTTGCAGTGAGCCGAGATTGCGCCACTACACTCCAGCCTGGGCGACAGAGCGAGACTCCGTCTCAGAACAAACAAACAAACAAGACATACCTGGTGGGGTCAGACCCAGTTTCTGAGGTATCCCCAAGAAACAGTGATTTAGCCCATGTGAGTGTCCCTGGGCTAAAGGCTTGTATTCTGGCCTCAGGACGTTTCTTGTGTCATATGGTCTCAAATCACCAGTATTTCAAAACTCAGGCATGCCGATGAGTGTTGTTTTCAGAGCAAATCATTTGGGGAAGTGATACTTCTTACTTGGAAAAAATTAAACATAACTGCTTTTCACCTGTTAAACAACTCTTTTATTTCTTAAAAACAACATGAGATCATTACAGATACAGAATCCACAAAAAACGAGAAGGAAAAAAATACACATTCACAATTCTACTCCATATTTCTCCATGCACATTTATTTATTTTTGAGACAGGGTCTCACTCTGTCACCCAGGCTGCAGTGCAGTGACACAATCTCAGCTCGCTGCAGCCTCAACCTCCTGGGCTTAAATGATCCTCCTGCCTCAGCCTCCCAAGTAGCTGGGACTACAGGTGTGTGCCACTACGACTGACTAATTAAATTTGTGTGTGTGTGTGTGTGGAGACAGGGTCTCACTCTGTCACCCAGGCTGGAGTGCAGTGGCACGATCTCGGCTCACTACAGCCTCAACCTCCTAAGCTTAAGTGATCCTCCTGCCTCAGCCTCCCAAGTAGCTGGAACTACAGGTGGGTGCCACCACGACTGGCTAATTAAAAAAAAAATTTTTTTTTGTAGAGACAGGGTCTCACTCTGTCACCCAGACTGGAGTGCAGTGGCATGATCTCAGCTCACTACAGCCTCAACCTCCTGTGTTTAAGTGATCCTCCTGCCTCAGCCTCCCAAGTAGCTGGGACTACAGATGTGTGCCACCACGACTGGCTAATTAATTAATTTTTTTTTTTTTTGTAGAGACAGGGTCTCACTCTGTCACCCAGGCTGGAGTGCAGTGGCATGATCTCAGCTCACTACAGCCTCAACCTCCTGGGCTTAAGTGATCCTCCTGCCTCAGCCTCCCAAGTAGCTGGGACTACAGGTGCATGCCACCATGACCGGCTAATTTAAACAATTTTTTTTTTTGGTAGTGATGGGGTTTCACTATGTTGCCCAGTCTCGTCTTTAACCCCTGGGCTCAAGAAATCCTCCCACCTCAGCCTCCCAAAGTGCTGGGATTATAAGTATGAGTCACCACAACTGGCCACATCTATTTTTAAATGATGAAATATTTCTGATATCCAAAAGACATCAACAGTGCAATGGGCACTTGTGTACCTGCCATCCAGTTTAAGAAATACCATGTCACCAATACACTGAAGCCTCCCCTTCACATGCCCTTCCCTCCCTCCCAGAGGTCACTATCATGTTGAATTTGGTGCTTCTGCCCCCATGCATGGTTTTTTGCTTTTATCCATATGCATGTATCCATAAATAATATATAATGATATTCTACAGATTTTTACACATGATGTATACTCTGTGGATCCTTCTGCATTTTGGGGTTCAGAATTATGTCTTAGAGATTTATGCTCATGCTGATATGCATAGTTCTGGTTCATTAGTTTTACAGTGCTGTATAGTGTTCCATTTACAATTTATTTCCCATTTACCTGTTGATGAGAATCTGGATTGTTTCCAATCTTTCCCTATCACAGACTGCAGTGAAATACTTGTGTGATTTTTTGACACATGTGTGAAAGTTTCTCTAGGACAAAGTTTCTCAAAGAATCATTTGGGTGGGAGGGCTTTGGAAAATCCAGACCAATGAAATCCTCTGACTGCTCCTCTGAGCCTCCTGTATCTTAGCTACAAGTGGAAATAATCGTACCCACCATGCTACCTCATTTTTGGTAGTGGTAACAACTGAGCACTTACTGTGTGCTAAGTAATTTGTAGGGTATTTGGTTGAATTTTTGTAACAATGCCATGAAGCAGATATTATTAAACCCACTTTATAGAAGGTGAAAATGAGGCTCAGAGAAATTGAGTAATTAGTCTGAGGTCACACAGCAAGCAAGTGGCAGAGCCAGGGTTCATGACCAGTCTTCCTGACTCAAAACTTAAGGTTTTGACCATTATGAGACCCTAGGCTTTCAGAGATCTCAGGTTACATGTTAGCTCCTCAGCTTCGGAGGTGGGAAAACGAAGGACAGAGCCAGAATACAAATCCAAATCTCTAGATTCCCTACCCATTAACATGTCACCTTCTACTGTAAAAATGCTTTGAGGGTAGGGGAAGGAACAAGGAGGAGAAATCTTCATAAAGTCATCTTCTTGAGACAATTTCTGACATCCACCCTATGTCTGTTATCCATTGCTGTGTAACAAATAACCCCAGTGCGTAGTAGCTTAAAACAATAGCCAACGTTTTTTTCTTTACATTATATTGTGTTGGTCAATAATCTGGGAGCAGTTTAGCTGGATGGTTCTAGCTGGCAGACTTTCTTGAGATTGAAGTCAAGGCATTGTTTGGGGCTGCAATAATCTGAAGGCTTGACTGGTGCTGAAGGCTCCATTTTCAGGGTGGCTCACATGGCTGGTGGCTGGGGGCTTCAGTTCCTCTCATGTGGGCTCATAGGACTGCTTGAGTGTCCTCTCAACATGGCAGCTGGCTTCCTCCAGCATGAATGACCCAAGAGTGTGATGTCTTTTATGATCTAGCTTCAAAAGGCACGCTTTAACCTTTGCTCTACTCTACTGGCCACAACACAGATCCATCTTGGTACAAGGTGTGAGGGGGCTACATAAGGCTCACCAGGGGATGAGGATCAGTGGGCCTGTCTTATGCACTGCCTCTTCCCTTCTCAGTCCCAATGATTCTGCCTGATAGGATGGACTTCAGGCCTCCTGGGCCTTGTGTGGTGGACTCTTTGGGTACCTCAAGGCAGGGAGCTTCTGCATTTGTGAGACTCCTCTGTGAGAACAGTGGACTCCCAGTGGCTGACTGCCTTTCTCCCAGCTGTTTACTGCCTGCTTTTTAGCTGTACTACTCTAATTGGCCCGAGAAGCTGCCTACTCCTGCCTAAAAATATGGTCATGTTGACATGGAGACTGATTCAGGTGGTCAATACGCTGTTTTAGATCACAGCCTCTGAAAGATGTGACTAACACTTCTCTTCCTCATGGGGACGGTGACTCAGTTTGGGCCAGGATGGAGTGAAGACCCAGTGGAGCCTACATCCTCCCCCTTCTCTGATTTCTCTGTTTCACCTGATTCAAGGTAGCCAGGGTCTGGGGGCTGCTGGGCAGAGAGGCTGTGGACCCCCCTGAGTCCAAATTGCAGTCCATTTTGATGCCCCCCAAAAAGCTCTCAGTGGAAGCTCTCTGTTGCCATAGTAACGTGGAGATGTGGAAATTAACATGGGTGTCTGGCTAGCCAAGAAAGCCAAGCTCGTAATACTCATTCCCTCTTTTAAATAGATAAGAATTCCCAGGAGGGCTTTGGACAGACATCAAAGGGCCTATTTCAGGTGTTGAGAAAATACTCTTTTAAAAATTATTGTGAAATGAATTCAGCCCTAATCAGAGAGATGGCAGTGATTTGGCGTTCTCACACAGAAATAAGTTTAGAGCTGAGGCAACTGTTTTTTTTTTTTTTCCTAAATGACAGCTTTATTGAGATATAATTCACATACCACACAATTCTCCCATTTGAAGTGTACAATTCTGTGGTTTTTAATATATTCACAGGGTTGTGCAACCATCACCCCAATTTTCATCACCCCCAAAAGAAAGCAAAGACCCTTTAGTAGCAATTTCCTGTTTCTCCCCAAGCCTCTCCCTCAGCCCCTGGCAATCTACTTTCTGTCTGTATAGATTTTTCTCCTCTGGATGTTTCCTGTAAATGGAATCCTATAATATGATGGCTTTTGGGGTCTGGCTTCTTTCGGCATTTTTATTCCTTGCCCTCTTACGGTTCTTCACAGTTTTTCCAACAGCAATGTTTCCATGCACTTTGAGAACAATTCACTGGCTGGGGGTGCAGCTGCAGAATTAACCACCGGCCTGGGGAGGCATGCCAGGGAGCAGACTCCTCCAAGGCCACCAACCTGGCCTTCCTTGTTCCTTCTTGAGCCTTCCTGGCTGCTTTGGGACTGTGGTGGGAAAGGTGGCCATTTGGGAGCATGGCTGGCTGGGCTTCACACGGGCATACGCGGTGGACATGTTCCTGCGACTTCCTTTCTGGGGAGAGTTATAAGCACGAGCAGCAGAAGATCACCAGGTGCCAGGCACCATGCTGCGAGCATGCCATGAGTTAGGACGATCTCCTTGTTACAGACCTTTTCCCCCCTCTCTTTTTATAGGGATTCACTTAACAGCCACCTCTTTTACTTCATGCACATGTTTTGCTGAGGCTATCACTTGCGTCATTTTTCTATTTTTCAGCTGTCAATGATGCACATAGAAATAATCTCACTCTTTGCCCTCCGCTAGCCTAGATATTTTACTTGTTTGTTTGTTTATTTATTTATGTATTTATTTATCTATTTATTTATATGAGAGGGGGTCTCACTCTGTCGCCCAGGCTGGAGTGCGGTGCTGCAATCTTGGCTCCCTGCAACCTCCGCCTCCTGGGCTCACGCAGTTCTCCTGCCTCAGCCTCCCTAGTAGCTGGGACTACAGGCATGTGTCACCACACCCAGCTAACTTTTTGTATTTTTGTTAGAGATGGGGTTTCACCATGTTGTCCAGGCTGTACTCAAACTCCTGCCCTCAAGCGATCCTCCTGCCTCAGCCTCCCAAAGCTTTGGGATTACAGGCATGAGCCACTGCACCTGGCCTATTTTTTAAAATATAAAGTGTCTCTGCAGCCCCTTTGTCCTTCATAAACTCCGCGGGGGCAGGGATTTGTCTTTTGTTCACAGCTGCAGCGCCAGTGCCTGATGCTGGCAGGCCACAGGAGTGCCATCGATGTTGGTTGAACAAATACATGATTTTGTTGAATCCTTTGATGCCCCTTTGATACCCCACAGAGTTATGAGACCCATTTTACAGATGAGGAAACCGAAGCCCAGAGAAGTGAAGTGACGTGTCACAGGCCATCAACCTATAAGTGGTGGAGCTGGGATTTGATCTGATTAAGGGGGATCTGAAGCTCTTAAGCACTCTATTATGTGCAAATATGTGTTATGGGTTGAACTGTGCCTCTCAAAACATGTTGAAGTCCTAACCCCAGGATCTGTGAGTCAGACTTCACTGGGAAACAGTCTTTGCAGACAATCAAGTTTTTGTTTTTAAAAATTGATGCACAATATGTGTGCATAGTTTCAGGGTATATGTGATAATTTAATACATTCATGTAATTTGTTAGGATCAAATCAGTGTACTTGGGATACCCATCACCTTAAATATTATCTTTTCTTCTTGCTAGAAAAATTCAAATTCTTCTCTTCTAGCTATTTTGAAATATACAATAGATCATGGTAACCTATAGTCACCCCACTGATATATGAAACACTGAGTCTCATTTCTTATATCAAACTGCGTATGTGTACCCATTAATCGACTTCTCTTCATTATCATGCCCCCCTTCCCCTTCCCAGCCTCTGTTAACCACCAGTCTACTCTCTAATTTCATGAGATACACCTTTTAAACTCCCACATATGAGTGAGAACATGAGATCTTTGTCTTTCTGTGCCTGGCGTATGTCACTTAACAGAATGACCTCCAGTTCCATCCATGTTGCTGCAAGTGACAGGAGCTCATTCTTTTTTATGGCTGAATAATATTGCATTGTGTGTATATACCACATTTTCTCTATTCATTCATTCACTGATGGACACTGAGGTTGATTTCATATTCTGGCTATTGTGAATAGTGCTGCAGTAAACGTGGGAATGCAGATGTCTTTTTGATATATTTATTTCCTTTCTTTTAAATATAACCACGAGTGAAATTGTCAGATCATATTGTCATATCTATTTTTAGTTTTTTGAGAAACTGCAATACTGTTCTCCATAGTGGCTGTACCATTTTTTTTTCTTTTTCTTTTTCTTTTTGAGTTTAGGAGTGGAGGATTAATAGGCAGGAGAAAGACAAAGAAAACCACCTCTCTCTCTCTGGGACTTCTGAGAGGAAAGACTGCCCAGGAACCAATGCACTGGATTTTATAGTCAGGCTTGAGGAGGTGGTGTCTGACTTACAAGGGGCTCATAGATTGGCTCGATCACGTATGACGTTTACATAGCGCACAGGATAGGCTGGCCACCCCACCCTAATCTTGTTATGTGAATAGGTTTTCCAGTTGACTGGGGTCATTATGTCTGGTCTTTACTATACACGTGGCTGACAAAGAGAAGGGGAGATGGAGCCGCCATCTTTAACATGATTGGCTCAACTGCTGGCATCTGTGTCTACCTCTTGATTTTTTACAGGCTGCTGTTTGTTAGAAAGGAAAATGATTTGGGGCTGCTTTTCATTAAAAGGAAAACCTTACTGAGGACTTCCATACCATCACTATCTGCCTAAGTAATTTCTTAACTCCTGTATCATTCCCCACTCTGGAGTGGTAACCCTAACTGCTAATAGGGGGTGTTGGATGATGACTCTTTCTGGCTACTTTCTACTGAAAAGTGGCATTGTGTGGGGAAGAGCAGCTAGGGCTCCTCCTGGGGTCGATCTAAGGGTCCTCGAAAGAAAGGCGTGTCCATGCATGGTTCTGTCTGTAGCACCATTTTGAATTTGATTGCTGTCAGCTATTCCGATGGTCTGTAACACTGGTTTGCCTCCACCAGATGTTGTGTTTCAGTGAATGTTGTACCTTGGTATCCCAGAGGAGGTCCCCAATATGAAGTGGCTACTTTGTCTGGGGTATATACCCGGGGTTCGTTGTTTTGGGCCAGGAAAATTTAGGACACTGACACACAAGAGGAGTTTAGGAGAAGAGGTTTAATAGGTAGAAGAAAAAGAAAGAAAAACAGCTCTCTCTCTGTTGAGAGAGAGGAGACTTCTAAGAGGAAAGACCCCTATCTTTTTTTCGAATAGGCTTAAAATATACATAAGTGGCTGTACTAATTTGTATTCCAGGGTGGGGTCTCTTGACCAGGGTTCCCATCAGCTCCCAGCTTCCCAAGAAGCAAGAACCCACCAGCAAGGGGCCTGATCACCACTACTGGGTCCAAATAAGGGGACAATGTGCTGGGGTTGGGAATGGAGGTTTGATTGTGAATCCCTCACCATCTGCCCTGAGACCTGTTCAGTTGGTCGTGGGGCTGCATCTGATAAAGAAACTTCTGCTAAAATGATTTCTGTCTTCTGCAGGCAACTTCCACCCCAAGCGATACAACATAAATAGATGATTTTGCTACATGTACTGGAGTAACTTTTTGGATTTCCCTTTTCTTTTTCCCCAACTTTTCCTGTGGCTTTTTCTTCTCTTTTTTGCAGCCAAGAAATGAAACTTCATTTGTTCGTTAATTAATTCAGCAAACATATGTTGATATCCTACTATGTGCAGGCAAAATAAGACATGCTGGTCTCTGGCTGTATGGGTTTGGCAAGTAGCATTGTCTCTTTTCAGGGCAAATGGTAGCTTTTCCATATTTTTGAAGTTACTCAGGTAATCTCAGGCAAAGGATTAGAAGGAAATGGAGACAGACGCTTTAACAACAACAACAAAAAAATTCATTTGTCAAACAAAGCCAAATAAAAGACCTACCTTTGGGAAACTGTCTCTTTTACCTCATCAGGTGGTCTAGAACCCACATCAATGGAAATATTAGGGCGGTGAAGTTCGTGTGTTATTTGAAATTCTGCCAGAACACCCTATAAAATGGGATGTAAATATTCTAGCACTCCCTTACCACCACCCCCCCCCATTTTTTATTGTGGTAAAATGCACATAACATAAAATGTAGCATCTTAACCATTTTTAATTGTACAGTTCAGTGGCATTAAATACATTCACATTGTTTCGCAACCATCCCCACCATCCATCTCTAGAGCTCTTTTCATCTTGTGAAACTGAGACTCCATACTCATTAAACAACCACTTCCCATCCCCACTCCTCCCAGTCCCTGAACACCACCATTGTACATTCTTTTTCTGTGATCTTAACTACACTAAGTGAAACTGGCCAAATTGTCCCACAGAACTGATGTTTATTTTCTTTGAATAAGCATAAAAATTGATCCTTTGGGTCTTAAAAACATGAAAAAGTTACATTTGTCTTATCTGAGTTCCTTTCTCAGGAAACCAACCATCAGTTCTCCCAGATAGGATCAAGGAGCTGAAACTCACGAGGCCACTATATCTGGACAATGAGATGCCATGATTGCCTAACTGACCACCTGCTTCCTATTGACTAACTCCTCTTCCTTACTCCTCCCTAATTCCTGTTTTCCTGCATGTAGCTACATTTCCTCCCTGCTATATAAACCCTTGGGTTTAGTTGGTCAGGGAGATGGATTTGAGATTGGTCTCCTATCTTTTGCGCTGTTGCACCTGAATAAAGCTTTCTTTCCTGACAATACTCATTGTCTCAGTATTGGCTTTCTGCAGCAAGCAGCAGAATCTAGACTGAACCCCTGGCATTTTGGTAGCATAAGTACCTCATTTAAGTATAGTCATACAATATTTGTCCTCTTATGACTGGCTTATTTCACTTAACATAAAGTCCTCAAGGTTCTTCCATATTGTAGCATGTCAGAATTTCCTTCCGTTTAAAGGCTAAATAATATTCCTAGTACTCACTTTCTTTTTTTTTTTTGAGACAGGGTCTCACTCTGTTGCCCAGGCTGGAGTACAGTGGTGTGATCTCGGCTCACTGCAGCCTCCACCCCCTGGGCTCTAGCAATCCTCCCACCTCAGCTTCCTGAGTAGCTGGGACCACAGGCACGCATCACCATGCCTGGCTAATTTTTGTATTATTATTATTATTTTTTATAGAGATGATGTTTTGCCATGTTGCCCAGGCTGGTCTCGAACTCCTGAACTCAAGCAATCCACCTGCCTTGGCCTCCCAATGTGCTGGGATTACAGGTGTGAACCATTGTGCCTGGTCAGTGCTCCATTTTAATGTGTTCTTGTGTGTAGCTGAGAGGTCAGCTTAATATCATTTGACCATTGACTGGTGTCGAGGCTTAGTTGAAAAAGTTGGCTAGAATAGAGAAAAAGAAAACCTTACATTATGAATATTTTATCTTATCTTTTAACTTGCACATACTAGTATTCTGTGTACTGATTCGTACTGTGAATACTAATATTAATATCGGGTTAAGGGATGATTAATAAATGAGTTAATTGAGTGAAGTCTCACATTGTCTTCCCTGCATGAATGAGGTGATTTCCTTTTTTGGTTCATTTTAAATGTAATGAGAATTTAAAGACACTGGCTAAGCAGCATACAGAACCCTTCCAGATTTTTATAATTTTCCTCCCCTTCCCATCTGTATCTTACAACTAATTCTTCACCAATTTCTATTTAGAAGCTTGCTTTTCTCAGGGCTATCCAAAACACTTAGTTTTCATAGAAACAACTTTTCTTTTTCCCTCCTTTTTTTTTATACGGGGTCTCACTCTGTTGCTCAGGCTGGAGTGCAGTGGTAAAATCACAGCTCACTGTAGCCTTGACCTCCAGGGCTCCAGCCATCCTCCTGATTACCTGGGACCACAGGTATGAACCACCATGCTGCCTAATTTTTGCATTTTTTTGTAGAGACAGGGTTTTGCCATGTTGCCCAGGCTGGTCTCAAACTCCTGAGCTCAAGCAATCCTCCCACCTTGGCCTCTCAAGGTGCTGGGATTACAGGCATGAGCCGTTGCACCTGATTTTTCCCTCCTATTTTTATCCTACTACATACTACTTAACTAGTTACAAGTGAAACTGGCATAAACAGGTTTGGCAGCAAACAACTGATTTTGGGACGCATACAGCTCAACACATGGCAGCTGGTGGCTTACTGGTCTCTGATGTTGGGTGTGCAGTGACTCAATCTAATTATGAGAAAACATCAGACAAATTCAAGTTGAATGAAATTCTGGAAACTAAAAGGCCAGTACTTTTCAAAAGTTATCAAGATCATAAAAGACAAAACTATGACATATTGGAGGACACTGAGGAAATATGACAATTAAGTATTTGGCTGACTCTGAATTGTATTCTTTTACTAGAAAGAACTTTATTAGGACAATTAGTGAAACTTAAATGGGGTCTGGGGAGAACATGGTAATAGATCAGTGTTCATTGCTTGATTTTGATGGTTGTATTATGGTCCTGTAGGAGAGTTACATGCAATGTGGAATCCGGGATTGGATCCTGGACCAGAAAATGGTCCAGAAAACTTAGTTTTTAAATTAAGTGTTCATTAATGGAAAAACTGACGAAATTTGAATGTCCATAGATTAATCATATCACACCGATGTTCATTTCTTGGTTTAGATAGTTGTACTATTGTTATGCAAGATATCAACATTAGGGAACGTTGGGTAAGGGACATAGAAAAACTCTAGGTATCCAATTTTTGAGTCTAAATTTTTCAAAATAAAAAATTCTTGCTTTTTTTGTTGTTGTCGTTGAGACAGAGTCTCACTCTGTTGCCCTGGCTGGATCGCCCAGTGGTGCGATCACAGCTCACTGCAATCTCCGCCGCTCAGGTTCCAGTGATTCTCATGCCTCAGCCTCCTGAATAGCAACGACTACAGGTGTGCACCACCACGCCTGGCTAAATTTAATGAATTTAAATGAAGGCCAGGGGTTCGAGCTCCCAGGTGAGGCCAATGAAGTTGCTGGTCCACAGACCATGCTTTGGGAAGCCCCTACATCTTTGTTGATTTTAATTATTTATTGATTGATTTTCTGGGCGTGTGAAATATTTCCATAGCTCTAGGAGTCAGAGGTATACAAAAAGGTGTTCCGAATGAGTGTCTCTCCCTCCACCTCTCTTCTACTCCAAGGAATCTGTGGCTTGGGAGCTCTTCAAGAAATGCTGATGTGAAGTTTGAGAAGTGCTGGTTCAGAGAGGCTTGAAGAAGCACCTGGGCTTTATTTGAGGGCAGAGCAGCAGCTGATTCTTCCCTAAATTTCTGCAGATCCCAGAGCAAATACCTCTGAGTCTACCACCCCATCCTGCCCTGCCACAGCTCACCCCTGCGGTGGGCTCTGCCAGAGGAGGAAGAGCGGGACCCTCAAGCTCTCTCTGGGTCCTCAGCTCCAGGTCAGATAACCATTTTTGGGAGAGGGTTGAGATGCTGCAAGGGTGGCTTTGGAGGGAGCTCTGACGTTTGGGAAATCTGATCATTTCTGGCACATCTGGGTCTAGGATTAAGTAAAACATGGGTTACTTCCTGGGTGAGAAGTTCAGAAAATGGGAGGTATCTCTTTGGCCTGCAGTGTGAGGATGTTGTTGTCTTCCCTGTGGCTGGAAGAAAAGGTGGTACTCTCTTTCCAGTGTTGTCCTTGGGGCTGTGTCCCCCTAAAAAGAACTAATAGCCCACTTGGCAGCCCAGGCTCCCCGTCTTGGTAATTTGGCCTGACAACCCCTGAAAACCCATCCCGCCTTGTCCCCTCCAGTTTTGGCTTCTCGCCTGGGTGCCCAGAAAACTTTGCCAAACTTTAACCAACTTCGTGCTCCAGCTGTGCCTTAGTGTTCCCTCTAGAGACAATGTTTTGCGATGGTACCAAGCACTGCAACAGAATACACTCACTTAACAAGCTTCCATTTTGAGACCCCGTCCTGGGCCCCAGGAAAACGCAGTAAACAAAACAGACTCAATTCCTGCCCTCACACAGCTTACTTTCTGGTGGAGGAGAGAGACACTAAACAAAATAGGTAAATGATATGGTATGTTCGAGGCTGACAAGCCCTGTGGAAAAAATAAAGTGGGGAAGAGGGTGAGGAGTGGTTTGCGATTGAGGTGGTGAGTTATGTGGATGTCTGGAGGGAAGAGTGTTACAGGCAGGGGGAATAGCACATGCAAAAGCCCTGAGGCAGGAGCTCATGGTGTATTTATGGAATGGCAAAGGGGGCTGGAGAGGGCGAGGGATGGGGAGCAGGTGGGAGATGTGATCAGAAAGATGGCCTGGAAGGGTTAGATCTTAGGGCCCTAAAGACCCAATGTAGGGATCTGGCCATCATCAGAGTCAGTAAGGCAGTTGCCTGAGGAGTGACATGGTCCACCATAAGGGATGCAATGATGAAGCTCTGCAACCTCCTTGCCCTGGGTTCTCATACAAGAGTCACCACCGCTCTGTGCCTCGGTTGTTCCTTCTCTTAAATGGAGACAATAACAAGACCTGCTTTATCCTCCTATTACAAGAATTAATGACGTAAGGGGCCAGGCATGGTGGCTCACGCCTGTTATCCCAGCACTTTTGAAGGTCAAAGTGGGAGGATTGCTTGAGGCTAGGAGTTCAGCACTAGCCTGGGCAACACAGCAAAACTTTGTGTCTACAAAAATAAAAATAAAAATAAGCCGGGTATGGTGGTATGCACCTGTAGTCCCAGCTACTCGGGAGGCTGAGGTGGGAGGGAGGGTCGCTTGAGTCCAGGAGGTCAAGGCTGCAGTGAACTTTGGTTGCACCACTGCATGCCCGCCTAGGTGAGAGAGTGAGATCCTGTCTCAAAAAAAAAAAAAAAAAAATTAAAAAAAAATCTAATGTAAATAAATAAAGTTCTGATCAAGTGCTAAGTAAATCTCAGCAGTCGTCATTATTATTGTTATCCAGAATAATATTTGCCCTCTGGTTTCACGTCCTGCTTCTGGAGGAACAAAAGATAGTGCCTGCATTGTCCAGTCTACCTCAAGAAATAGCTTGTGAGCAGCTACGATGTGCTGCGGGATGGTGTCCAATAGCAATAAAATGCATGAGAGAGTCCGGGGACTGCATGCACATCTGGGACCATCTAGCTTTCTTTTTTTTCATTACAGAGTCTTGCTTTATGACCCAGGCTGGAGTGTAGTGGTGTGATCATAGCTCACTGCAGCCTCCAACTCCTAGGCTCAAGCAATCTTCCTGCCTCAGCCTCACCAGTAGCTGGGACTACAGGCGACTGGCACCATGCCCAGCTAATTTTTTTTTTTTGTATTTTTAGTAGAGATGGAGTTTCACTGTGTTAGCCAGGGTGGTCTCGATCTCCTGACCTTGTGATCCGCCCACCTCAGCCTCCCAAAGTGCTGGGATTACAGGCGTGAGCCACCACGCCCGGCCGGAACACTTGTTTAAGCATGAAAAGCTCACCTTGTTTGGGAACTGATTAGTTTCATATTGAATCTTACAACTTCCATTTATAAAAGCCCTTTCTGTGGCTACCCCTTACTGTTTTTAGCATGCATCTTGGGGTGTTCCCCAGAGTTCTTCCAACTGAACCTGGGAAGCCAATTGAGAAAAAGATAGAAACTCCCAGGCGAGGACGAGTCAAGCGTTTATGGCTGGATTCCCGCCTGCTCTTGCCACAGCACCTCAATGTGCTGCAAGAAAGTGAGCTGTTCAACATTTCCCTTTATATGGCTAGATTTAATTGCAGGCCATAGAGTGTTAAATCTCAAGTGCTGGCTCTTCTGACTTTCAATGGGAGGGGAGCAGAGAGGCTCCCAGTTGGAACCTGAAGGGAGAGCAAATGACAATTTGCACTCTGATTCAAAGGGAAGCGAAGCAACCTCAGAAACTGCAGAGAGAGCCTCTTAGTAATGATGCCTAATATGTTATGTGGCTCCTGGGGAAGTAGCTAGGAACACTAATACTGGTGATAATAATAATAACATTTGTACAGAGATTATTATTATTATTTTTGAATCAGGGTCTCACTTCGTCACCCAGGCTGGAGTGCAGTGGCATGATCTTGGCTCACTGCAGCTTCCACCTCCTGGTTTTAAGCAATTCTCTTGCCTCAGCTTCCTGAGCAGCTGGGACTACAGGTGCGTGCCACCACACCTGGCTAATTTTGTGTATTTTTAGTAGAGGCAGGGTTTCACCATGTTGGCCAGGCTAGTCTCAAACTCCTGGCCTCAAGTGATCCACCCACCTCAGCCTCCCAAAGTGCTAGGATTACAGGTGTGAGCCACCATGACTGGCTGCAAAGTGTTTTTATCTAACATACATCGTAACTATACTTAAAAATGTTCCACGAGAAATGAAGCTTCCTGAGGACAGAGATTCTTGTTTGCTGCTATATTCCCAGCATAGTGCCTGACACATAGTAAGTGCTTAATAACTGTTCGTTGAATGAATGAGTGACCTTAAATCATCCTCCACACTTTGGGTAACATGGACATAATGCACAGAAAGAGGTGTGCTGGGTTCCTGGCCCACCGTAAGTAGCATTTGATGTTTGCAATTAGGACTATTAACTTGGGCAGTTGGAAGAATGTGGGGTCCTCTGGCCAGAGGAGCCCCCCACTACAAGGCAGCAGCCATCTTCCCACCCCTTAGGTTCCGGGTGGGGGACCTGAACTCAGGAAGCCTGAGACATTTATTGGCTATTCTGGGCTCTCGGTCCAGATGGCTGGACCTAGCTGGCTCCTGACAATTGCAGGAAAGCTGTAGAGCCTCGAGGGAGATGTTCACAGTACATGGAAGATCAGGGTACGCAGTGGCCGGATCAGTCCTTAGCCATTATTTATCATCGCTGCAGGCATTTTTGTGAAGGAGATGGCAGGCGTTTGGGCACATAGCTCCTTCCAGATGTCTGCCATGAACGCTTTGCACTTGCCGAGTTCTCGGAAACATAAAACCCGCTGTCAGTGGACTTGCCCAGAGCCTGTATTTGCTGCGTTTTTGTTCTTGTTTAGTTATTACATTAAGTCTCCTGTGATTACAGAGCTGACAGCTGGTAAGGATTTGCATATGGCATGAAATTAAGTTAGTTCATTTTAATGTCTAAACTGAGCAGGGTGTGAATTTGTCTGGTGAAAACTCTGTCTCCCTTATCTTTGTTTGCACATCTGCTTTCGGCTGTAGCCTCTGATGTCTTCAACTTTGATTTCTCCCCACTTCACCCGGGGAAGAGAGGGAATTGGCTCCCCCTTCTAGAATTCCAGAAGGGACTTTGTACTTTGGGGTTTAGAATGTTCTCTTTTAGGTTTCAAGAGGAATTAAGACTCTAGGGCTGCTATGAAGAGACCAGCATTCTAGCCCCAGCTTTGTGACTTGCTTGCTGTGTTGCCCTGAGCAAGTCGCTTTCCCTCTCTGGGCCTCAAATCCTCATCTGTCAAGTGAGAGATCGGAAGCAGATGAGTGTTCATCTGTTGGGGCACTTTTGACATTTGGGGTGGGGACAGCTTTTTATTGGGTGGGACTGAGCAAGGTAGTGTATGAGGTTGAGCATGCCTGGTTCTTGGGCGTTGTATGTCAGCCACACCTCAAATTACTGAAAACCAAAAAGCACCACCACATGTTTCCAAATGCATCTGTAGCAAACCCAGCTAGTGCCCTACTCACATCCCTGCATCCCTTCACTGTTTGTACGCATCATCCACCAGTGTGCGCTCCCTCCTCAAATGCCAGCACGTGTCTCTTCATGGTGGACTGTCTTCAGATTGCCAGAACTTGCTTTGCTGGGAATCTATGTTCGTTCTCCACCCCATGGGAAGCTCTTAACCAATGACTGACAGGTGTGTGGAGTGGAGTGGTGGGGTGGGGGATGAGTGCTCCAGCTCCCCCACCTTTGACCTGGTCAACTCTAAGCAAAGGTTGCCCTCTGTGGGGCTTTGCCTACTGGCTTGTCATTGGAATACACCCTAATAAGTGACTTTTACACGAATTATTATCATAGTCCACTTCTAGAGCACCCAGCCCAAGACAGCCTCCAGGGGGCAGTATAAGCCCCTGTTGATGACCACTGAACCAGATGATCTCACTGGATGAGTTTTTCATTCAGCAAATCTTTGGTGTCTAATATGTACCAGGTCCAGGGCTGGCTGTGATGTTAATTTCATGTGTCAACTTGATTGGGTTAAGGGATGCCCAGATAGCTAGTAAGACATTATTTCTGGGTGTATTTGTGAGAGTGTTTTTGGAAGAGATTAGCGTTTGAGTTGATACACTGAGTAAAGTAGATGGCCCTCCCCAGCGGAGGTGGGCATCATCCGATCTGTAGGGCCCCAGATAGAGCAAAAAGGTGGAGGAAAGGCAAATTCTCTTTTTCCCTTCTTGAGTTAGGACATTCATCTTCTCCTGTGTTCAGACATTGGCACTCCTGGTTCTTGGGCCTTTGGACTCTGGGGTTTACACCAGTTCCACCTCTTACCTCTTCCCTACTCTTCTTTAGTTCTCAGGCCTTTGGCCTTGGACTGGAAGTTTCACCATCAGCTCTCTTGGTTCTTAGGCCTTTGAACTTGGACTGAATTACACCACTGGTTTTCCTGGTTCTCAAGCTTGCAGCATGGCAGATCCTGGGACTTCTCAGTCTCCATCATCATATGAACCAAATCCCACGATAAATCTCCTCTTATATAGCTACATAAATCTGTAGGCTCTGTTTCTCTGGAGAACTCTGACTGATATACTGGATATAGAACTATGAACACGATACGGGTCTGCCCTACAGACTTGTCACCTAGTGAGGCCAGCAGGCAATAAGAAGTATAATAATAATAAGTGGCGGTGGTCATGGTGGAGGGATTCTATGAAGAGGGAACATTTATGCTGCACTTACAGGAGAAAAAGAAGTGAGTGAGCCAGGTTGAGAGTATGGAAGAGAGCTTGCCAGGCAGATGGAATAGCATGTGCAAAGGCTTGGAGGAGAAAAAGGCTTGGCATGTGGGAGGACTGGTTGAAGGCCAGAGGGGCTGGCGAGCAGGCAGGGTGATGGGGAGAGAGGTGTGTGAGATGGGGTGGAGAGTCAAGCGGGGGACAGGTCTTGAGGGACCTGGTGGTGAGGAATTTGGATTTTATTTGAAGGGATGGGAAGCCACTGAATGGTTTTAAGCAGGAGTAATATGGTTCAGTTTATATATAAAAAAGATTACTCTGGCTGTTGGGTAGAAGATGAATCAGAGGGAAGTGCATCAGTCAGGGTCTGGTCTAGGTGTTTCAAACAGAGGGGACTTAACACGGGAACTGGTTACACAAGTGTTAAAACAGCTGATAAGTCAAATAGGGGACAAAGAGGTGACCCAGAAATGATTACTATCAGGAGACTTCTTTTTACTTATGGCCAAATGGACAAAGTAGGGAGGTGATGTTATCAGAACCCAGGAGCTGGAACCATTTGCCAGGAAGGAGAACCATGGTTGGGGCTGCCCTGCTGGAGCTGGGATCATGGAGGTGAAACCACTGAGGAGATGTGGATTCCACCAGGGATTCCACCGGAAACAGGTGGACGGTGAGAGATGCCCTGGTTTCTCTCTTCATCCCTCCCTCTAGTCTCCCACTGGCGCCTCCCAATGGTTGCATTTATCTGGAAGTCAGAAGAGCCTGAGAAATATGGTTCCTTGAGATGTAGAGCAAGACTGGGAAGGGTAGGGATTGGATCTGAGCACAAAAAGGAGAATGCTCAGCATAGGGGCCAATGAAAGCTCCTGCAAGAGTAGAGGTGAGAGAAGATGGTGCCTCAAATCATAGTGGTGGAGATGGAGAAATGCAGATAGAGTGAGGTCTACCTTGGAGCTAAAACCAACAGGGCATGGGTGTGGTGGCAAAGGAGAGGGAGGAATCAGAGATGACTCTGAGGTTGTTTTTCCATGAGCAACTGTTAGACAGGATGGTTTTCAAGTCAAATCAAAATGTAGGGCTGGAGTGTCAGCACACCAGGGTTCTCTCAGAAGCTTTCCCTGCTCCTTAACTCAGCCAGTGAAATACTTGAGGGCCCCAGAGCCTCTTCTTTGATGAGAGTCTCACCATGGGAACTAAATTCTTGTTGATATAGTTCTCACTCTTAACATCCTCTAGGGTCATGAGCAGCTCTTCAAGATGATCAGAATTCTTATGTTTATAATGCTTAGAGCAGATTCTGGGATTTAGAGCATCCGCTCTGAATGAACACTTGTAATCCAAGTCACTTCTCCACTTTCCTTATAGTAAATTGTGAAGAGTAGGTGCTCCAGAGTCGTGTAAATCCAGATTTAAATCCAATTCCAGCCATGTATTCTTGGGAAATGTATATAACTTCTTTGAGCTTAGTTTCCTCTTTTGGAGCATGGGATTGTGTTTGTTAATGTTTTCATTCTAAGTGACAGAAACCCAAGTTAATTAGAATAAACAACAACATTAATAGAGGTAATTTATTAGAAAGCTCATGACTGCAAAGAAGAGTTGCAAAGTCAAACTTGGGGAATGGCAAGGAAGCAACTAGATCCTACCAACTGGAGACGAGATTAGAGATCTGTAGAGCATGTCTCCACTGCCTATCACTGCTTATTTCTTGGCATTGATGTCATTCCTTTTTTTCCTCTGCAGTCTGAACTTTCTCTGCTCTTCAGTGTACAGGATGGAAAACACAGCTGCTGTGGCTTCAAGTTTTTATATGAAAGTAACATCAGCCATTCAGAGAGAGTCTGACTTGACATCGTGCCACATTCAAAATTCTCAGGGAAAGGTATCACTGGCCTGTTTTGGATCAGGTGATCATCTTTGAACCAACCAGCTGTGGCCACGGGGTGGGATTACATTGTAACATGGCTGCTCCTGTTGTAGACATAAGACTGGGGGAGAAGAAGGGAGCACTGGGCAGGCAATCCCATAAAATGCTACTGCTGGAATAATAATGGTATTTGCTACGAATGTTGCTATGACAAGTGTGATAATGCTTAGCATAGTTCCTGATACATAGTAAATGTTCAATAAATATTAGCTGCTATAATAATTGCTATTTTTGATGAAATCTGATCAACGCCATTCTTGAAGCCAGTACAGTACTCATAAAATTAATGGATACATTTCTAGGGAAATCCCTAAGATGGTATTAGGGTATGAAGCTAGAAGACAAAGAGCTTCATGTAAGATATCAGTCATTTCACTTGAGTCCTTAGGGAATCCACCATGATATTGTATTCATATTTTGTTCTTCTCCATTACAAGAAAGTAGGAAAAAGTAAGATGATGAATTTTACTTTCACAGATGAAAATGGAAAGGGGACTTCCTTTCAAGACTTGACCAAAGGGCTGAGCTGAATAAGGCAGGATTTCAGATCCAGCTCCATGTATATGTCTGTGAAGATCAGAGAAAGACATTGTCTAGGTCTTTGAAGAGGTCCTGAAATCTTGTTCACCTTCTTTCCATTACCCCAATTCCCCAATGTATTTTTGTTTAACTTTTTTGTTGCAAATGACCAAAATTCAGCCAAACTAGCTAAAGCTCCTAAAGTGTTTTTATTGGTTTGTGTATCTAAGAGGATAGGCATGAAGATATTGATAGGCACAACAGAAGTCACGGATCAAACAATGTACTGGGGACTCTTTCTCCATGTCTTGGCTCTGTTTATGTGTTGATTTTATTATTTAAGATGTCTCTTGAGTGGCAGAAACATGTGGCTGGCAGACCCCAATTCCAACATTATGACCCCAGAGGCAAAATATAGTCTTCTCCATGGCTCCAGCAGAGGATTACTAGGGAAGAACTCTGATTGGTCCTGCTTGAGTCACATGCCTACCTCTGAACCAATCTGGCCTGGAGGGTAGGGTTCTCTAATAGACCATACCTGTTGCTATAGAAGCTATGATTGACAGCTCCACTAGAAGCACATAGAATAAAGAGGGCAATTCCCAAGGAAAGAGCCTACTGGGAAGACCATGATCACAGTGTCCACTACAGTTCCTCCTAGGGGTATTAGCAAGCACAAAGGCATTGAGAAGACTTTTATGCTTGTTTTAGGGTGAGTAGAAGGGGAAAAACCTAAGATTACATCTCATTCTGCAGTAGTTCAAGGAAATGAGAGAAACTTGAGTGGAAGAGGTGATGGTATAAAAGAAGCCCATTTGGAGAAAAGAAAAGGAGTGATACAGCGGCATAGTTATAATCCTAATCACCTAAGACAGTGGAGCACACTGGACCTCAATGCAGGAGAGAAAGATTCTGCCCCTCTATGGAGAGGAGAAGCCACCAGCAGGCATTGTGTTTTTCAGCTGAGTAGATCCTTCCATGACAAGGGCCTTTGTTCATAGGAGGTAGCTTCTTCACTGACAAGCCATCAGAGAGATAAGGACAACTATGGACTATGGCCAGTTCCTGCATCAAAGTTAGTCATCATGGAAGGCCAAGTTACTCTGGTTCATGATATGAAGTCATAATTCTTACCCTAGCCATGGCTGTGCTGAACAGTTCTCAGCAGGCTTCAGTTCAGTTGCCCCCTCCATAGGGCTTCTCAGATGCTACAATGTGGAATTCTATTGGGAATCTGATTGCAACCTCTGCACTTGCTACCTTGAAGCTAGAGGGAGCCATTGCCCCTTGGGTGGTCCTGACCAATAGGAGACAGGAGGTGGTGGATAGTTGTATTTCCCCTGCTCCCCTCAGATGGACAGTTCTGACATGCATTTCACAAACTCTTTGAAAGATTCCATAGATGGAGCACCCAATTACAGGTGGTAGTGGCCAACTGGATATTTCATGCTTGTGTTGGCTTTTCCCTCTTCCTGCTTCATGCCCTCATTCCTGCTCCCTGAGAGCATGTTCCTAAATCAATGACCCACAGGAAAGACACTGCTTTCAGTGAAACAGTTTCCAATTTTCATGATTATGAATGGTGATGCAATGCACATCTTTGTACTTAAAACCTTTTTTTTTTTTTTAAAAGACAGAGTCTTGCTCTGTCGCCCAGGCTGGAGTACAGTGACATGATCTCTGCTCACTGAAACCTCTGCCTCTCAGGGTCAAGCGATTCTCGTGCCTCAGCCTCCCGAGTAGCTGGGATTACAGGCACCTGCCACCATGCCCGGCTAATTTTTGTATTTTTAGTTGAGAAGGGGTTTCGCCATGTCAGCCAGGCTGGTCTCAAACTCCTGACCTCGGGTGATCCACCTGCCTTGGACTCCCAAAGTGCTGGGATTACAGGCACGAGCCACCACACCCGGCGTACCTAAAACTTTTTAGGTTGTGAAAATTATTCTGGAGAATAAATTCCCTGAAGTGTCATTGCTGAATTGAAAGGTTTGCCCGTTTACTAGTTTGATAGCGATTGCCAAATTGCCCTACAAAGCTGCTGCAGGAATTTGCATTCCATGAGTTCCCCAATGTTGAATATTATTAACCTTTAAATTTTGACACATGAATGAGGGAAAAAGCACTTCACAGTTTTAATTTGTAGATTTTTGATGACTAGTTTAGAGGCCATTTTTATGCTTCTGAAATTGCCTATTAATGTCTTTCCCTCGACTTTTTTTTTTCTGTTAGATTTCTGCAATTTTTGTTATGAATTGTAAAAGCTCTTTTTAAAAATTAATTTCAACTTTTATTTTAGATTCAGGCAGTACATGTGCAGGTTTGTTACATTGGTATATTGCGTGATGCTGAGGTTTGGGGTATGATTGATGTCGTCACCTAGGTAGTGAGCATAGTACCCAACAGTTTTTCAATCTTTGCCCCTCTCCCTCCCTCCCTCCCTCCATCTGGTAGTCCCCAGTGTCTATTATCGCCATCTTTATGTTGATGTGTACCCAATGTTTAGCTCCCCTTTGCAAGTAAGAACATACAATACTTGTCTGTTCCTGCATTAGTTTGCTTAGGATAATGGCCTCCAGCTGTATCCATGTTGCTGCAAAGGACATGATTTTGTTCTTTTTTATGGTTGTGTAGTATTCCATGGTATATATGTGTCACATTTTCTTTTCTTCTCTCTACCTCCCTCACTCCCTCCCTCCTTCCCTCCTTCTCTTCTCTTTCCTTCCTTCTCTTCCTTCTCTTTCCTTTTCTTTCTTTTTGCTCTTGAGACAGGGTCTTGTTCTGTCACCCAGGCTGGAGTGCAGCGGCATGATCTTGTTTCACTGCAGCCTCGACCTCCCAGGCTCAGGTGATTCTCCCACCTCACCCACCTGAGTAGCTGGGACTACAGGCACGCGCCACCATGCCTGGCTAATTTTTGTAGTTTTTGTAGAAGCAGGGTTTCACCATGTCACCCAGACTGGTCTTGAACTCCTCAGCTCAAGTGATGCACCCATTCTGGCCTCCCAAAGTGCTGGGATTACAGGCATGAGTTGCCGGGTCCAGGCTGAACCAATGCACCTGATGTTCAGGGCCACATTTTTTTTTTTTTTTTTTTTTTTGAGACGGAGTCTTGCTGTCTCCCAGGCTGAAGTGCAGTGGCACGATCTTGGCTCACTGCAAGCTCTGCCTCCCGGGTTCACGCCATTCTCCTGCCTCAGCCTCCCGAGTAGCTAGAACTACAGGCGCTTGCCACCACGCCCGGCTAATTTTTTGTATTTTTAGTAGAGATGGGGTTTCACCGTGTTAGCCAGGATGGTCTCGATCTCCTGACCTTGTGATCTGCCCGCCTTGGCCTCCCAAAGTGCTGGGATTACAGGCGTGAGCCACCGCGCCCAGCCCACCTTTTCTTTATCCAGTCCGCTGTAGATAAGCATCCAGGTTGATTCCATGTCTTTGCTATTATGAATAGTGGTGTGATAAACATACAAGTGCATGTGTCTCTTTGGCAGAATGATTTATTTTTCTTTGGTTTTATACCCAGTAATGAGAATGGGTCAAATGGTAGTTCTGTTTAACTTCTTTGAGAAATCTCCAAACTACTTTCCACAGTGGTTGAACTAACTTACATTCCTACCAACAGTATGTAAGCATTCCCTTTTCCCCACAGCCCCACCAACGTCTGTTACTCTTTGACTTTTTAGTAATAACAACTCTGACTGGTATGAGATGGTTTTGATTTGCATTTCGCTGATGATTAGGGATGTTGAGCATTTTTTCATGTTTGTTGGCTGCCTGTATGTCTTCTTTTGAGAAGTATCTGTTCATGTCCTTTGGCCACTTTTTAATGAAATTATTTGGTTTTGCTTGTTGATTTAAGTTCCCTATTGATTCTGGATATTAGACCTTTGTCAGATGCATAGTTTGGAATATTTTCTTCCATTCTATAGGGTGTCTGTTTCCTCTGTTTAGAGTTTCTTTTGCTACACAGAAGCTCTTCAGTTTAACTAGGTCCCATTTGTCAAGTTCTGTTTTTGTTGTGATTGCTTTTGAGGTCTCAGCCACAAATTCTTTGCCAAGGCTGATGTCCAGAGTGATATTTCCTAGGTTTTCTCCTAGGATTTTTATAGTTTGTGGTATTACATTTAAATCCTTGATCTGGCCAGGCACGGTGGCTCACACCTGTAATCCCAGTACTTTGGGAGGCCTAGGTGCTTGGATCACTAGAGGTCAGGAGTTCAAGGCCAGCCTGGCCCACATGGTGAAATTGCATCTCTACTAAAAATACAAAAATTAGCTGGGCATGGTGGTGCACATCTGTAATTGCAGCTACTCAGGAGGCTGGGGCACAAGAATCACTTGAACCCGGGAGGTGGAGCTTTCAGTGAATGGAGATCATGTTGCTGTACTCCAGCCTGGGTGACAGAGTGAGACTCTGTCTCAAAAGAAAAAAAAAAAATCTTTGATCTATCTTTAGTTAAGTTTTGTATATGGCAAAAGGAAGGGGTTCAGTTTTATTCTTCTGCATATGAATAGCCAGAACCAGCAGCATTTACTGAATAGGGAGTCCTGTCCTTATTGCTTATTTTTGTTGATTTTGTCAAAGATCAGACGGTTGTGGGTATGCAGTTTTATTTCTGGGTTCTTTATTCTGTTCCATTGGTTTGTATGCCTATTTTTATATCAGTACCATGCTGTTTTGGTTACTGTAGCCTTAAAGTATAGTTTGAAGTCAGGTAATGTGATGCCTCCAGCTTAAAAGTTCTTTTTTATAGTTCAAGGTGTTACATTAAATCTTTGATCCATCTCTAGTTAATTTTTGTATATGATGAAAGGAAGGGGTCCAGTTTTATTCTTCTGCTGTAATAGCCAGTTATCCCAGCAGCATTTATTGAATAGGGAGTCTTTTCTTCAATATGTTGACTGCTTATTTTATCTTTGGGTTATCTTTTTAAAAATATCTGCCTTGAGACATTGTTGTACACTGAACATATATAAATTGTGTAACAATAATAATAAAAACCAAAGAAGGCCAAAGGGCTTCATCCTCTTATCCTCCTCCATTGCCACAAGGATCTCCATTCCTGCTAATCTCCCAGATGTTACAGGAGTTACACATCTGCTTCCTTTGGGTCCTCCCAAGTTGTGATCTTCTGTTAGGCTCTGAGCTCTGCCTTCCTCCCATTGTACCAGGACCCTGGGCAGAAAACCAGCCTTGTTGTGGGGCATAAGTCTTCAAAGGAACTTGGTTTTGGGTTGGTTTCTCAGAAGAAGACCCTGAGGCAAGGATTTATGTGTTCTATGGAAGACAGGTCAGGGAGTGGTGGAAGCAGGGCAGGAAAGAGGAGGAAACCAAGTAGCATGCAATCTCAAAATCCTGTGAAAGGCAGCCTCAGCCTGATTCCACAGGAGACACCTTGGAGTGTGAGTTACATCTCAGAGTTAGCCCATGCTTAGCAAAGGGAGCTGGATTTCTTACATGTGCACCCATCACTCATTGGATAAGCACTGCCTGGGAGAAATGCTCAGGCACTTCTGGCCTTCTGTAGGTGCCAGTGGAGAGCCACCAGTGGCCAAGGACAGTGTTTCAAAGAAGACTCTGGGAGCTGGTTGTTGAAGGTAAATGCACACTGGGGTTGATGGTAGGACATCCAGAAAAGGTAACCTTGTTACACAGTATTATCGTGGTGGTAGATAACTGATACATTTGCATTCTGTATGCCACCCCCTCTTTCCTCCTCCCTCTTCCCCACCCCTCTCTCCAACCCATATTTATTGAACACTTACTATGTGTCAGGGATAAACAACAGAAATTTATCTTCTCACAGTCTGGAGGTG
Organism: Theropithecus gelada; assembly: GCF_003255815.1. Taxonomy (NCBI): domain Eukaryota; kingdom Metazoa; phylum Chordata; class Mammalia; order Primates; family Cercopithecidae; genus Theropithecus; species Theropithecus gelada. The sequence goes on along the minus strand of NC_037679.1, from coordinate 67,497,264 downwards.
GCTTAAACAACAGAAATTTGTCTTCTCACAGTCTGGAGCCTGGGACGTCCAGTATCAAGGTGCTGACAGGGTAGGTTTCTGGTGAGGCTTGCCTCCTTGGTTTTGCAGATGGCTGTCTTCTCGCCATGTCTCACACGACCTTTCCTTTGTGTGCACATGGGGAGGGGGAGCGATCTCTGGTGTATTAGTCCGTTCTCAAGCTGCTGATAAAGACATACCCAAGACTGGGTAATTTATAAAGGAAAGAGGTTTAATAGATTCACAGTTCCACGTGGCTGGGGAGGCCTCACAATCATGGCAGAAGGCGAAAGGCATGTCTTACATGGCAGCAGGCAAGAGAGAATGAGAACCAAGTGAAAGGGGAAACCCCTTATGAAATCATCAGATCTCATGAGACTTACTCTCTATCACGATAACAGTAGGGGGGAAAGCACCCCCATGATTCAGTTATCTCCCATCAGGTCCCTACCACAAGACATGAGAATTATGGGAGCTACAATTCAAGATGAGATTTGGGTGGGGACATAGCCAAACCATATCATCTGGTATCGCTCTTTCTTCTTATAAGGACACTGGTCCTATTAGATTAGGGCTTCACTCTTATGATCTCTTTTAACCTTAATTACTTCCTTAAAGGCCCCATCTCCAAATGCAGTCACATTGGGGGTTAGGGCTTCAACAGATGAATTTTGCTGATAACGCAATTCAATCAAAAGCATGTGTGTAAAATGCTTCCTAATGCAAATAGATGCTCCATAAATGTTAATTTCTCCCCTCCCCTTCTACCTCTGTACCCTGTCTTCCTCCCTTCTTTTTTCCTTTCTTCCAACTAATATATGCCAGGCACTGTGCTAGGCTGGGAACAGAGTGCTAAACAAGACAGACACAGTTCCTGCCTTCATTTTCTGTCATCCATGGTGAAGCAAAACCAATACGCTCAAGACAGGGTCCAAGATCCCAAATGCGGTGTTTAAAATCAGAGCTAGTACACTCAGCCCTAAATACTGGCTCTGCCTCATGGATATATGTTTTTGGACCTGGACTGACTGTTGCCCAGGCTGCAGTGCAGTGGTGGGATCATGACTCACTGCAACCTTCGTTTTCTTGACTGATGCCATCCTCCCACCTCAGCCTCACAAGTAGCTGGGACTACAGGTGTGTACCACCACGCCTGGCTAATTTCTGTATTTTTTTTAGAGACAGAGTTTTGTCGTGTTGCCCAGGCTGGTCTTAAATTCCTGGCCTTAAGCAATGTACCTGCCTTGGCCTCCCAAAGTGCTGGGATTACAGGCATGAACTACCACACCTGGCTTATGCTTATTTATTTTTTAATTAGTGGCTAACTTTTAAATATGATTTCACTGAAAAATGCCTATTTTCAGCTTCTCTTGAAGTAATTAGATGAGGTGGCAGCTTGGGCCTGCGTTCCTGTGAGGTGTCTATTGGCCTGAGCTGTGTAGCTACCACCCCTGGGGAGAGAGGGGAAGTGTTTCTTGGTGCCCTCTGTTCCTTGCCTGGTCTGATTCAGTAATTTATTACCTGCCTATTCCCTGCAGGTATTAAGATTTGCAACTGCTGGTTTAAATAAATATGACTCTAATTGAAGAGCCTGACTTTGAGCTCTCACTTTTCCCACATGGAGAAAGGAGTCAGTAGAATCTTGTTTTCTATCCTTTTTGCATGGGCTTTAGATAACTGAATGTGGAGTGGGGCTTGGGGTGAGGGCGGGGGGTGTTGGGAATTGGGTATCATTATTGTGGTAGGCTGGTTGTGTTAACAACTCCAGTTAATTTCTCCCTGTAGCTATGCCCTTTGTCTTATAACTCTTAATCCCCTAGCCCCCTATTCTGGCTCTGGGCTTGAGCATGTGACTTGCTTTGGCCAATGGCATTTAGCAAACATAATGCAAGCAGAGGTTGGAGAAAGTGCTTGTGTATTTCCACTTGCTTGCTTGGATCTCTGCAGCCACCACGAGAACATGCCCAGGCTAGCTGGAAAACGTGTCCAGACTAGCTTGCTGGGGGAATAGGAAAGACATGCGTGGAAGAGAGACAGATGGGAGAGAGTCTGGTTGACCCAACTGAGGCCATCAGCCAACAACCAGCTGACCTCCAGACATGTGGGTGAGCTCAGCTGGGGCTGGAAGAACTGCCAGGCAGCCTGCCCACTTGTGAGCAGTAATAAAAGGAATAGTTTGAAGTTGAGCCTTTGGAGGTAGTTTGTTACACGGTATTATTGTGGTGGTAGATAACTGATACATTTGCATTCTGTATGCCACCCCCTCTTTCCTCCTCCCTCCTCCCCACCTCTCTCTTCAACCCGTATTTATTGAACACTTACTATGTGTCTACAACAGTGAGTGAAACTAGATATGATTCTTGCCCTTAGGCTGTGTACAACAGTGGTCCCCAACCTTTTTGGCACCAGGGACTGGTTTTGTGGGAGACAATTTTTCCACGGATGGTGGGTGAGGTTGGGGGTGGGCATGGTTTCGGGGTGAAGGCATACACAACCTAGATCCCTTGCATGCACAGTTCACAATAGAGTTCACGCTCCTGTGAGAATGTAATGCCGCCGCTGATCTGACAGGTGGTGGAACCCAGGCAGTAATGCTGGCTCACCCACCACTCACCTCCTGCTGTGCAGCCTGGTTCCTAACAGGCCACAGACTGATACTGGTCCCAGTCCACGGCCTGGCGATTAGGAGCCCTAGTTTAAAATATTGTCCTTGGTTTTATTGTAGAGCTTGAAAGGCTGAAGTTCAATAAGGAAGTGACTAATTTCATGGTTAGAAGAACATGCTCTACTCCAAGCCGTTCTGGGATGAGTTTCTTTCCCATAGAGTACTTTGTTACAATTTCTGTGTTTCCCATTCTAACTGTTCCCTAAACCACTGCAAAGATTGCCACTGGTAGCAACAGATCTTCCCCCTAATGGGAATTCTTTCAACATGTGCAAACCCACCATGTTCTTAAGTAATTTATGTAAAGAGTAAGCAATTCTTTGTATGTTTTTATAAGGTAGGGAGAGTTTTATGTACTGTAAAGTTTGATGTATTTTTATAAATTATACTTTGGTTTTAGGCCTACGTAAAAAAGCACAATGTTTCTCTGAGTTCTGGGAAATATACTGTAGATAAAACTGATGGTTTATTTCTTGGCTGGGCATTTTCTCTAATAATATAAAGAGATGTCAACAACTGTTATCTTCAGGGCAAATATGAGGTTCTCTTCCCTTCTCACCACAGAGAAAGAGTGAACAGAGCTTGCCAGTTCTCTAGACTCTTAAAGGAAGCTGAGTTTGGTCTAGAGCCTGTGTCCTGGTCAGATTTGAGATCCGTGTGCTCCCAGCTGGCCCATCGGTCAGGTAAATTAGAGAAGTCAGCATCCTAGCCAGGCGCAGTGGCTCACGCCTGTAATCCCAGCACTTTGGGAGGCTGAGGCAGGTGAATCACTTGAGGTCGGGAGTTCAAGACCAGACTGACCAACATGGAGAAATACCATCTCTACTAAAAAATATAAAATTAGCCAGGCGCGGTGGCGGCACATGCCTCTAATCCTAGCTACTCAGGAAGCTGAGGCAGGAGAATCACTTGAACCTGGGAGACAGGTTGCAGTGAGCCAAGATCGCACCATTGCACTCCAGCCTGGGCAACAAGAGTGAAACTTAAAAAAAAAAAAAACAAAAAGTCAGCATCCTTTGACCCTGGGCTCTTCCCACCTTCCTCTTCTCCTTGGATGTCATTCCCAAAGACACATCTTAGCCAGGATGCTAGAAAAAAATACCATAAACTAGGTGGCTTGTAAACAACAAAGTTATTTCTCACAGTTCTGTGGGCTGAAAAGTCCACGATCACGGCATGGGCAGATTTGTTTCCTGGTGAGGGTTCATAGATGATGGTGCCTTCTAGTTGTGTCCTCACATGGAGGAAGGGGCGAGGGATCTCTCAGTGCTCACTTATTTATTTATTTATTTATTTATTTATTTATTTATTATTTGAGATGGAGTCTCCCTTTGTCGCGCAGGCTGGAGTGCAGTGGCGCAATCTTGGCTCACTGCAACCTCTGCCTCCTGGGTTCAAGCAATTTTCCTGCCTCAACCTTCTGAGTAGCTGGGATTATAGGCACCCACCACCAAGACCAGCTAATCTTTGTATTTTTAGTAGAGACGGGATTTCACCGTGCTGGCCAGCCTGATCTTGAACTCCTGACCTCGAGTGATCTGCCCACCTCAGCCTCCCAAAATGCTGGGATTACAGGCGTGAGCCACTGCATGGCCTCCGTGCTCTCTTATAAGGGTGCATAATCCTATTCATGAGGGCTCCTCTTCCGTGACCTACTCACCTCCCAAACACCCTACCTCCTAATGTCATTACCTTATGGGTGAGAGTTTCAACATATGAATTTTGGGGGAACATAACCATTGAGACCATAGCAGCATGGCAGCTTTGCTTTCAGACCACTGTAGACAGATCTCTCCTTGAAAGTGGAAAGACCAGTCACATTTCCTTTCCTAGCCTCAGTTTCCCCATCTGTAAAGTTACCCAATGATAACTCACAACAACTCTTACTGTATAATTCTATAAATAAGCTTAAACAGTAAATTCCCTCCCTGGGTTTCTACGTTTGTTTGATGCATCTTGGAGGCAGCAGAAAGTGTGGGATAGGTCTCTAATGGTGGCATTTCAGGTAGTGTGATGAGAAGTAGGGAGGTCATTTTGGTCTGGTATGTGTTTGGGGAGTACTATTTTCCCTTAAGTCAGGTCATCTACCTGTATATGTTTGTTGCCTGCATGTAAGGAAAAGAAATCTGACGTGGGTTATAAGTCCTGGTTTGGCCCCTGTGTTGCGCATTCATGGGAAGGTCACTCTCTTGGCCACTGTTTCTTCCTCTGTACAATGAGGTGCCTCTGCCAGCCCTGACATTCTGGAATTTATTGAAGCCAATAATGTCCTTGTGTGTCTGAGCGTAAAAGGAGATTTGCCTCTAATTTCCTGTCTTCATTTTAGGGACAGAATCCAGAGTGTGTGAATCAGAATTCTTTTGACTGAAAGCCCTGGAAACTCAGCTCAAATTGGCAGAAGTAAGATAATTTTCTGGCTCAAGGGGCTGAAAAAATCTAGGGGGCTGGCTTCAGGCATGGCTGAATCCAGGTGTCCAACAGATGGCATTGTGACTCAGTCTCTTTGTCTCTGATCTCTGCTTTCTTCTAGGTTGACCTGTGCTCTCAGGCAGCCTCTCCCCACATGATGGTGAAGATGACCACCAGTTGGATCAGACGTTTATCCTACCATCTCAGCAACGCTGGCAGAAAGGGAGCACTTTCTCTGCAGATGTTCTAGCAAAAGTCTCATGGCTGAATTTCATTGACTTAGCTTGAGTCACATGCTCACCCCTGAACCACTCTGATTGACTATTCTTGGGACATGCGCTCACCTTGGATTAGCCCCATCCAAACATCACCAAGTAAGAGAGGCAGAGGCGCTGCACAGGAAATGGGGCCCCAAAGCCAGAGGAATGGGGAGTGGGTGCTGAGCAGATGTGAAGAATGGATGTCTGCCTTCAGGGCCAGGCTGGGATCTTATGGATGGATCTTATGAAGTAGCTCAGGGGCTCTCTATGGTTTTCATTTCTAGAGTCCTGGGATGTTAGGGCCAGACAAAAGCTCAGATCTTATGCATCTTCTGCCCAACTCTGCATTTTACAGATGAGAAAATTGAAGCTTGAGAAGATGGGGGCCATTTGCCCAAAGTCCCTGGGTATGAAACATCTAGGGGAGGAGGGCACTGTATCAACAGTGTATCAACTTCCGTATCAACAGTTCTTCTCTGAGTGGCTCATACCCATGCTACAGAAGAAGGACTTTTACCCAACCATGATGCTACCAAGTCTGTAGCATCCTAGTACAGATTGTCCACCACTCATCACTCATTTATGGTCTAGAGACCAGGAGCATCAGGATCACCTGGGAGCTGGTGAGAAAGGCAGAATTTCACGCCCCGCCCCAGACCTACTGAAATAGAACCTTCACGTGAAAAAGGTCCCCAGCTGATTGTGTGCATGTTGAAATTTGAGAAGCGCTGGTCTCTACCATGGACAAAAGAGTTCCAGGTGACTCTTCCATCTGGCCAGGATTACAGTTAATCCTAAAACAAGTTCTCTTCTCCTAAACCTTGCAGAAGAGGAGGATTTTGCAATCTATGAGCTTACCAGGTAAGATGATTGAGTGTTATAGAATGTTCATAGTCAGGAAGGCCCTCTTGGAACTTGGCCTCCCTCCTTCCTGCTGCTGTGTAGGCAGAGTTGCCATGGTATTGTCTTTCCCACTACTACCACTAATGGTGCGAGAGGAGTCAGAGGTCCCAAGATCCTGGTTCAGGTGCCGAGGCTTTTATGAGCTGCATGACTTGGGAAAGGTCCCTTTCTTGGCTACTTTTGTGGCAGATGCTATTATACTTTTCCTCTCCCCTCTAATAGAGTTAGCAGTTCCTTCTTTGTTCTTCCCTCAGACCCAATGCAGGGATCAAGTGAGATCAAAGATACGGATATGGGATGAAAAACTCAGAGCATTGCACAAATCCACTGCCACGTAACTTTACCCTGTAATGTGTTTGAAGCCTGCTTCTAAGATTTTCCTCTTTCCTTTTCTCTCTGGACTGGACTCATCAGCAGGTTGGCTGGGTGAATGTCATCATTATTGATATGGCCACCAAGAGCTCAGGCCATTAGGAAGCCCTCTATCAAACATTAATTACAGTGCTCAAGTAACCTCAAGTCGGGGCTGGATGTCGCTTCTTCCTTGGGCCCAGGAAATATTTCTGGGAAACAGGAAGCCACATGGTGTTTTATCAAACGTTTATGGCTATTGGTTTAGGGGATATGTTTACAAGGCTCTGTAGGCTGTGCACTGGGAAATTAAATTGCTCGCATTTTTACTCAGTTCTAATCATGCCACCAGCCATGGGATTTATGAGGCTGTAAAGTCTTGAGCACATTGCTTACTGAAGGCCTTGCTCGTGGCTGCCTGCATGGTGTCCTTGACAAGAAGCATTCTCCAGAAGCTCCGGGCCCAGCTGTCTGTCTGTTCCACAGACACATTCTAGGTACCTACTGTGTGCTGGGGGTAGAGTGGTGAGCAGTACAGATGTGGAATTTGCCCTCTTGTTATCTGCAGCTTCCTGAGGATATAGGCATTGCCAAATAGTTTCACAAATAAATATAAAATTGCCAGCTGGGGTTACAGGAGTGATGGAAAGGTTTAAGATACTATGAGAAGCCATAGGGGCTGAATGGTGTTTAAAAGGGATGTCCACGTCCTAACCCCTAGGATTTGTGAAAACAACCTTATTAGAAAAAAGGGCCTTTCTAGGTGTAATTAAGGATCTTGAAATGAGATCACCCTGGATTACTGAGGTGGGCCCTGAAAAATAAACGTCCTCATAAGAGATAGGAGGGAAGGCCATGTGAAGATGGAGACAGAGATTAGAGTGATGCAGTCACAAGCCACAGGACTCAGAGCCACCAGAAGCTGAAAGAGGCACAGAGATTTTTGCCTAGAACCTCCAGCGTGATCATAGCCCTGCTAGCGACACTTCTGGTCTAGCTGGGGAGGTAAGACTGAAGTGACTTCGTTGTCTGGGGTAAATACCCGGGGTGTTCACTGTTTTGCGCCAAGAACATTTAGGACACTGACACACATAAGGAGTTTAGGAGCAGAGGTTTAATACGCAAAAGAAAGAGAAAGGAGAGCAGCTCTCTAGTGAGAGGGAGGGGCTTCCGAAAGGAAAGACCCACCGGTGGTGGAGTTTGCCAGATTTTATGGTCGGGCTTGAGGAGGCGGTGTCTGATTTAGGTAGGACCCACAGATTGGCTGGATCAGGTGTGACATTTACATAGCATTTGGGGAAGGCTGGCCACCCTACTCTAATCTTATTGTGCAAATGAACCTTCCCCTTGGCTGGCGCCATCTTGTCTGCTCCTTACTGTATACGTGGCTGACAGAGAAGGGGAGATGGAGCCGCCATCTTGAACATGATTGGCACAACTGCCGGCCTCTTAGGTCTGCAGCTCGATTTTACAGGCTGCTCTTTGTTAGAAAGGAAGATGATTTGGGGCTGCTTTTCATTAAAAGGAAAACCTTACCGAGGACTTCTGTACCCTCACTATCTGCCTAAGTAATTTCTTTTTAACTCCTATATTAAGACTAATCTAGAGACTTACCCGAGAGTTTATAGTTGAGCCTTAAGTAGTGTGCAGAGATTCACAGGTGACCAAGATGATTGCAGGCTGAGGAAATCAAGTCAGTGAGGGCTTCCCAGGGGAGGTGGCCCTGAAGCAAGTGTGTTGGTTGGCTTGTAGAGAAACAAGGAAGACGCTAATGTCTGAAGGCAAAATAACCCCCAAATGTGAAAACTCTGCATAATAATGAATGCCTACCACATGTGAGGCACTTTGCCTTCACTCTCTCATTCAATCCTCAGACAACTTTATTTGTATCCTCATTTTACAAGTGGGGAAGCTGAGGACCATTGAAGTTACACACAGTAATTGGCCTAACTGGGATTGGCAACCACACAGGTACCTCAGGCCTCTCAGTGTGGCTTTCCATCCCTGCTCTCCTCTCCTTGTGACAAGAGCAGAGAGAACTCCAGGTCTCTGGCTTCTGTTCAAGATGCTTAGAAAAAAAAATCCACCTTTTAAATCTCTCTCTTTCTGGCTAGGAAAATTGTCCATAAGGAGGTGAAATAGGCATTTGCCAGGCCAGAAAAAAATTCTCTTGTTTATGAGGTGACTGCTACTAGTGTGAAATCTTCCTTTCAAGAATAAAATATCAGTCCTGATGTGGTGGCTCATGCCTGTAATCCCAGCACTTTGGGAGGCCGAGGCAGGAGGATTGCTTGAGGCCAGGAGTTCAAAACCAGACTGGGCAACATGTGAAGACCAATCTCTAAGAAAGATTTAAAAATTAACTGGGCATGGTGGTGTGTGCCTGTCATCTCAGCTACTGGGGAGGCCAAGGTGGGGGGATGGCTTGAGTTCAGGAGTTGGAGGCTGCAGTGAGCTGGGATTGCACCACTGCACCCGAGCCTGAGCAACATAGCCAGATCCTGTTGCTTAAAAAAAGAAACCAGGGAAGCCTATCCAACAAATGCTGCCTTTTCATAATTCTAATAACTGTAAAGTAAAATGTTAGATTAGCCAGTGCTCAGGACTCACCATCTTGTCATTCCTGGTGTGGACTCCCCATGAAAATGGACAGTGTGCCAAGTCGGGGAAGGAGTGTGACCCTTTGTTTTTATTTTCTCTGGACAGAGCTGCTTAAATGAAGTTTACAGAAATGGAAATTTGTTCCCCTGAGAAATTTCGTGGCCTCCTGACCTTTGTCACAGCCTGGCCCCAGAGGAGAAGAAGTCAAAGATGGGCCGTGTCAAGCTGCTGCATGCAGGGACTCTGGGGACTGGGGGCAGCTTGTTGCAGGGCAGGGGCATGCTGACAGACTCCAGCATGTTCTTTTAGAAACCAGGACTCACCTGCCATCCTCACACATGCTTCGGGAAACAGAGAGGCAGAGTGAACTGTTAGGGCTCACTCTGCAGTAGATGCTACTTCATCCCCACAATGACCCTGTGTGACAAGTATTTATGTGACTCTGTCATTCTGCTCAGCCAGGATTTCTCTTATTTTGGTATCAGAATCTCTGCTTTATCCTAGGACACTTCTCCTCCCCCTAATACAGGTGGCATCAAAGGGACGGTATCTTAGTTTGGGTATCCCGCCACCTCTCTCCTAGGAAGCAGATCCTAAAACAAGGACTTGAGTGCAAGTCGTTTATTTGGGAGGCAATATCAGATACCAGGGTTGGGGAGAGAATTGACACAGGGAAGGGCAGGAAGGTGGTCAAATGTGCATCATCAAGCCCATCACCACTGTGGGCAAGTGTAGTTTAATGCCACTGAGGAGCTCAGGGTGACAGTGTAGAATGTGCCCCTCAGGGTTCTCCCATTGGAGATGGGGAGTGGGGTATTCATATACCACGTCCCATCCTCTGAGTTGTTGATTGAAGGCTGCTCCTGGGGATGCTGATTCCTTAGAACTCTTTCAGTTGAGAATGTGGGCAAGAGCACCCTCAGGCAAGGAAGCACAGATGGTGGAAGCTGGAAGTGGGGACTGCCCCCATGTGCAGGGGGCTGGTTGTGGGAGTCTGAGAGAGCATCTGCTGCAAACCAGGGCATTGGCTCTGGGCTGGACCAATCAGGGGCTATCTCCCAGGAATTTGGATCATGAGCACAAACACTTAAAATGATTGGAGTTCACTAATGCCAAGGCAAACATCCCATATGTATTCCATTGGTTCCTGCCACTTAATACACCTTTCTCTTCCTCTTCCCTGAGCTGCCCTGCCCCTGCCTTTCTGAAGCCTGGTGTTTCCGCTTTTCCTTCCATTCTGTGTTTTTTTGTTTGTTTTGTTTTTTGATGGAGTCTTGCTGTGTCCCCTAGGCTAGAGTGCAGTGGCATAATCTCGGCTCACTGAAACCTCCGCCCCCTGGGTTCAAACAATTCTCCTGCCTCAGCCTCCCTAGTAGTTGGGATTACAGGCATGTGCTACCACGGTGAGCTAATTTTTCTATTTTTAGTAGAGATGGGGCTTCAACATGCTGGCCAGGCTGGTCTCGAACGCCTGACCCCAAGTGATCCACCTGCCTTGGCCTCCCAAAGTGCTGGGATTACAGACGTGAGCCACTGTGCCAGGCCGCCATTCTTTTTTTATCCATTCAGTACTTACTGTGTACCTATTACATTTCCTGCCAATCCATTGCCTGCAACCAACGGTTGCTGGTGGATGCAACATGGCTGCCTCTACACCCTAACACCTACCCCTGAGAGGAAAGTGGACTCGTCCATACTCAGGAAATTAGTAGAAATCTGTCCCATGATGCTAGAGTACACAACACATCATTCCTTCATTTTTATAAATCAAGGGAAACCCGGCTCAGCCCTGCCCTGTTGGCAAAAATGATAACCTTATTATAAGAAACAGAATTCAGCTGGGTGTGGTGGTTCTCACCCGTAAACTCAGCACTTTGGGAGGCTGAGGTGGGCAGATCACCTAAGGTCAGGAGTTCGAGACCAGCCTGCCCAGCATAGTGAAACCCCATCTCTACTAAAAAAAAAAAAAAAAAAAAAAAATAGCCAGGCGTGGTGGTGGACACATGTAATCCCAGCTACTCGGGAGGCTGAGGCAGGAGAATTGCTTGAACCCAGGAGGCAGAGGTTGTAGTGAGCCAAGATCATGCCATTGTGCAGGTACTCCAGCCTGGGCAACAAGAGCAAAACTCTGCCTCAAAAAAACAAAAACAAAAACCAAAAAACAGAATTCACTGAAGAACCACTCAATTCTGTGTGGTGGTATGACACCATGCGTACCCAGCATGTTTCACAGGGGACTGAAAATGCCTGTTTAGTTATCCACCTCTCTGGCCAGGCTGTGAGCTTGGGGAGCAGGGGCCGGGTGCTCATTGCTGTCTTCCCAACCATGCTTGGCACATAGTAGGTCCTTTATAAATATTTAATGGATGAGTGAAAGAACACTTGGATTTGGAATGAAGCTCTGTGTTTTTCCCTGCTCTGTGACTGCACATACATTTGGAGCAGAGAAGCTTTTTTATTTTACCCTGCTGTGTGACTGTGGATAAATCCCTCTCCTCTCTGGGCCTCAGTTTCCTTGCTTCTGGAACAAGCAGGTTGAACTTGATGATCTCTTAGATCCCCTCCAGTTCAACATTCTCTCTGTATTCAGGGGATGGGAGAGGGTTGCACTTACTGCCTTCTTGTTATAGGGCAGGGTCATGTGACTAGTCCTATCTGGTGAGTTGCAAGTGGAAATAATAGATGTCACCTCCAGGCTGGAGCATTGCATTGCTGATGCAAGATGCTCCAGAATTCTTTCCCTCTGTTATGGGCCATGGCAACCACCAATGTTACAGGTGGTGGCTGAATCTTGCAAGCAGAGACTTGGAGCAGATGTCCCAGCTGAATGGAGCATAAACAAGACGTAAACCCTGGTTGTTATAAGTCACTGGCTTTTGGGGATTATTTGTTATTGCAGCATAATGTGGCCTATCCTATCTGGTGTGGTTACTCTGGGTGGTGTGTGAAAGGTGGGTGTTAAGGGCAAGAATGGAAGCAAGGAGAGCTTGGAGGAGGTTATTTCATTCCTGTGGGTGAGAGACTGAGAGTAATCACCTGATGCCATTACTCTGGGTGCTTGGGCAAGGAAGGGTAGTAGTGATGGAGGTGGTGAGAAAGAAATGGATTCAATTACATTTTGGAGCTAAAGAGGCCATGACTTGATAATATAAGGAATAAGAGAATGAAAACCCTACGCTAAGGGTCCCTGTCACTCACCGCTTGAAGAGCTTTCAGATCACGAGTTGGGCTGAAAGCTCCTCATGCAATCTGATATTAGATAATAAATTCTGCTTGTCTTTGCTCAAGAAATGGGTCTCTGCTTTCATTTTTGAGGGCTAAAGAAGTTCCTGCAAGAGAAGAGTGGGACCTGGGCCTGCCTTTCCCATTGCCAAGGTGCCTTCTGCTGGCAGCATTATCCATTATGACTGACCATGGCAAATGCCGGTCAGCTGGTCTCACAGCAGGTGTTAGGAAAATAGTCTTTGGCTTGATTATATTATCTGGCTCTCCCCAAGGAGGTAAGAAAATAGACCTATATCCCTCCGGCTTTGTGTTTCGAGCTCTCTCCCCTGCCTTGTGTATGTCATAGCTCAATCAGACGATGGTTTTTTAGAATAGTTGCTGCGAAAAGGGGTTAGCCAGGGAAAATCTTATTAGAAGGAGAATTGTGTCAGGAGAGAAGAAAGAGAAATGCAATTTAGCATTGTATGTTCTCATTGAAACAATCGTGCATCTTTGAAAGGAAACAGCATCATTTAGACAGGACAAAGGGGTGGTAAACCCTGCAATTATCCTGGGGGCCGGGAGCAAAGGTCATATGGCAAAAGTCAGGTCACCCTTGGGTTTGTGGTTTGCTACTTTCACTGGCTGCCTTTCTCTTTAGAGCTGAGAAGCTGGGTGAAGGTGTCCATTCCAGTGGATTGTGTCTTAGCATTCTGTCCCCAGTGTGCCGACCTGTGCTGTCCAATGTGGTAGCCACTAGCCACATGGGGCTATTTACATTCAAATTAATTACAATTAAATAAAATGAAAAATTCAGTCTCAGTTGCACCAGCTGCATTTTAAGTCCTCAGTAGCCTCATGTGGCTAGTGGCTATCACATTGAACAGTATAGATATAGAATGTTTCCATAATCAGTAAGTTCTGTAGGACAAGCTGGTGTAGACTCTAGGGTGGGGGGACTTAAAATGGAAGACATTCAAACAAGAAAAATGGGGAGAATTATTATCAGCTCTAGTTTAAGGAGCCCATATGCTTCTCACCTCTGTCTCTCGCTAACTGACATACCTGGGCCTTAGAACCCGGATCTTATTTAATCCTACAGCCACCGCCCCCCAATCTCTCTGCAATATGGAATCCCAGAGGCTACTATGGAGTGGCTCATTTTGCTAAATTTGTATTTACCTAGCAACTTCTACAATCATCACTGGAGGGATGCTTTCCTGGTGACATAGGCTGCGTTAATTCCAGGCGATGCTGACCTGCTTAGGGCAACCAGATGAGATAAATGTAGAGAGAGGGGGAGGACACTCAGGGGACCTGCTGGAGTGGCAAAAGAGTGAGGCCAGAGGGACCTGGGGGTGGGGAAAACTGGCTCTGCCGCTTAGCAGCTCATTGGCCCCCATATTGTCTCTTCTTGCCCTGACAATCCCTCTGTGAAGCTAGGAAGTTCCTTTAAAATACAAATCAGGGCCAGGCATGATGGCTCACACGTGTAATATCAGCACTTTGGGAAGCTGAGGCGGACAGATCACTTGAGTTCAGGAGTTCAAGACCAGCCTGGCCAACATAGTGAAACCCTGTTTCTACTAAAAATACAAAAATTAGTTGGGCATGGTACCACACCTCTGCAATTAATCCCAGCTACTTGAGTGGCTGAGGAAGGAGAATCGCTTGAACCTGGGAGGTGGAGGTTGCAGCGAGCCAAGATCACACCACTGCACTCCAGCCTGGGCGACAGAGCAAAACTTCATCTCAAAACAAAGTCACTCCCAAAAAACCCAAATCAGATCATGTCATTTCCATGCACAAATCATGACCATGATTTCCCATTGATTTAGAATAAAATCCAAATTCTACCAAGACCTATAAAGGCTCACATACTGAGTTCATCCTCTGCTCCCCAATATTATCTTTCCCCACAGCCTTGTGTTTGTACGTTCACAGCTCTCATCCTGCTAGGAACGATTTCCTTGTTTCCCTGGTTCTTGCTCAGAGCACATTCTGGATTTAAAATTCCTGCTTATTTTGTTCCTCATCAGGAGAAGGACATGCTTATTTTATTCCTCACTATATTCCCAGTGTCTGGCACAGTCCCCAGAGACACAGTCCATACTTGTAGAATGAAAGAAGTAATGACCTTGTGCGTGATGCTTGACTTCTTGGAACCTCAGTTTTCTCATCTATGAAATGGGATATTAGGATGATTTTGTAAGGTTATTATAAGGCAGAAACAGAGTTCTAAAAAGTGCATTGTGCATAGTAGACATTCAAATTAGCAGTTAGTATGATCATTATTGTAAAGTTGCAAGTTCAATACAGATCACTTTTTTTTTCCTCCGGAGCCATTTCAAAGTAAGTTGTTAAATCGATGCCCTGTCACCCCTGAATACAGTAGAGTCTACTTCCTTAAAATAAGGACATGGTCTTAGTGATCATGGTAAAACTATTAGGGTCAGGACATGAACCTTGCAACATTACTCCTGTCTAATCCTCAGACCCCATTCACGGGTTCCCATTTGTGCCAATAACGTCCTTTGCAGTGAAGGGATCCAGTTCAGCATCTACTGTTGTGTTTAGCTGTCCTGTCTCTTGGATCTCCTTCAGTCTGGAGCATTTCTCAGTCTCTCTTGGACTCTCATGACACTTTTGGCGGGGACAGCCAGCATTTTGTGGAATGTCAGTCTGTGTGGGTGTGTCTGATGCTCCCTGGTGAATAGATTCAGGTCATGCATCTTGGGTAGGAATAGCATGTGAAAGATGTGGTGTCCTTCTCATGGAACCCTGTTGGATGGCATGTGATTACTGCTGGCATTCACTCTGGTCACTTCACTGGAGAGCCCTACCCACAGAGGACTTCTCTCCACTCTAAAATTACTCTTTCTGTCTTGGCAGTCTTTTTTGTGGGGAGGGTCTTTGAAATTATGTAAATATCCTATTCACTATCAAACATTTACTTTATTCATTTATTTATATCAGTATGAACTCATTCTATGCTTTTTATTGAGTGGGCTATAATTCATTAGTATTCTCATTTATTTTGATGCTCAAATCACCTCATTTTTGGCTGGTGAGAGCCACTTCAAGCTGGCATCTGTGTCCCTTGATGTGACCCCTATGATACTTTGAATGTTTTCTTGCTGTCTGGCACAAGATGTTCCAGTTATCTTGTTTTTTCCCAGAGCCAGCCCTGGAATCAGCCATTTATCTAAAGTGCCTTGATTCAATTTAGTGGAGAATATCTGGAAACAAAGATATTGGTGTAAAGTATGTTTATAGCTATTAGGGCAGCACTGCTCCCAGGTCCTCTTAGTGTGCAAATTTAGGGAGTAGGTGTGTGTATGCACACGTGTATATGTATGTAGATATGCACATATACAAACATGTTTACATCTATATTATTTCTAGATTTTTTTCTCTATATTGGAAACCAGAAAGTCACGTTGATACACCTCTGACTTCAGTCCATCACCATAGAGCTCATTCTGGTTCTCTTCCTTTCCACATTTGTGACTCCCTTCTCTGACAGTGAGAAATCCATTTATACTCAATGGTCAATGTAACGATTCTCCTGTTTCACCTGCCATCCCTGCCATGCACGGACACCCTTGTCACCTTACCTGCGCACTCTCATCCCATCTTGGCTGCACCCAGCATGGGCTCTGATGACTGTTATTGTTGTTGTTGTTTTTATTTTCATCCTTGGTGGGTTGGTGGGGCAGTGGAGTGGACGGGGCGCTTATGTCATTTAGGTCACCTGCCCTTATTTGGCTGAAGGGACCAGTCCTGGAGGCTCACAGGTGCATTTTTTTTTAAATATTCATAGAATGCTTCTACGCAGTCCCTTTAAGAGGTCAAAGCAATTTAAAAAATCCTTGATAATTATCCAACATTCCAAAATTGATGGCTGATTCCAAGTGCTGTGTGTTTTATTCTCTTTCACCTCCTCCGCAGAAATCAAAGGGAGGAAAAGTAAGTAGCAGCTGAAATGATCCCCCACTCACTTTCTATAAAGAGGAAAATTAGCTGCTCTAATAATCATGAATATTAATGTATAGCCAATTTCACTCAATTAAAATGATGATCTATAATTTTGCCTTGGAGCTTTATGGAGGCCATTTCAGTGACTACTGAGAAGTTGGATGCTTTTTAAAGTTCATGGGTTCGGCTTAACTCTCCCATCCCCATCACTGGCTTCCATGTAGGAAGGACCCCAATTCCTTCCTTGACCAAATTTCTCAGCTTTTAGACAATGCGTTCTTTCTATTTTTAGGGCTCAGGATCTATCATTGCCATGGTGAGTTTATGAGGTCTCGCACAACTCACATGCATTCCCTTCTTCTTGAACACTGCTCTTCACACGTCTCTGATCCACAGGGTCCCTGGGATGTCTACCCACTGACCACATGTGTCCAGTGAGGTCCCACTTTCCCTATTCATAGGAAATTAGCTAAAGGGGAAGCACTTCCCCATGTAGAGTCTATCCTGGGAATTTGGGATTGGGACTAAGAAGGGTTAATGCCAGAGGAATCCCCTCCCCTCCCCCCCCCCCCCTCCCCTCCCCCCCCCTCCTCCCCTCCCCTCCCTTCCCTTCCCCTCCCCTCCCTTCCCCTCCCCTCCTTTCCCCTCCCCTCCTTTCCCTTCCCCTCCCCTCCCTTCCCTTCCCCTCCCCTCCTCTCCACTCCTTTCCCCTCCTGTCCCCTCCCCTCTTCTCCCCTCTGCAGTACAGTCCCTGCCTTGTATACTTTGTCTTCTGTAGAAGTTGAGGATATGGTGTAGCTACTGACTTCATTTTTTCTCCTGCTCCTGGCTCAACCTTTAACTTTACAGGGAGCTCTCCACGGTCCTGAAGTCAGTTCTAGGGCTCGGCAAAAAAATTTTCTTATTGGCATCTTTTGGGTGGTTCCTTTTCAAAGGGAGATCACATAGAGTGCAAGGTCTCCACCTCCTACCTTGAAGTTCTCCCAGCCTTTCCTTTTCTTGGTGGAAAAAGAATACCCACTTCTTGTTTCCACGCCAAATTGCTAGTGCACCAGTTTCCATGACAACAGAGAGCGGGGAGTTAAAGGCCAGCCTCTCATTTATAGCAGAATTAAAAACTACCCTCTTGGAGAATGAATAATGATCTCAGGAGGGTCTTGGAAATTGAAAAGCATTGGCTTTTTATTTATCCATCCACATAGTATGAGACTCTGAGGGAGAAAATATGGGGGTAGCGGGGGAGTTTCTGTAAGGACTTTTCATGGGGAGAAGAGCACACAGTAATGATGTTGGCAATAGCAATGATAACACCTCGCAGGGTCTCCACATTTTAAAATTTGTGGCAGCCACTTTAGACCCTCAATACAACCTGTGGATTTGATACAGGAAGAAACTGGGACTTCAAGTGAAGAACTGATATGTGTGCCACTTTCATGCTGTCTTTTTAGTGCCCGGAGCTTCTCACTGCCTGACTGGGACTTCCCCAGCAGTATCTAAGCAGTGACTCTCCTCCTTATCAAAAAGTACTCATCCCCTGTCCTATTCCTTCCCATCCCTGATAACAGTGGCACCGCTGAGAAGCCGGTCTTAGCTAGAGAGCAATAGTGAATTGAAGGGTTACTCTCCCAGGCCAAGTTTACTGGTGACTCCAATGGCTAAAGAGCTGACACTTTGTCAGATTAAGAGTTTGGTTATGAATGCTTTCCCCCATTCTGCTTACACGAAGGGCTGCTTTTTTTCATTGACATTGGGGCACTAGTTTATGCTCTATATATCCTCAGGACAATCCTAGGAGGCAAGTACTGTTATCCACATTTTACAGTTGAAGATACGACTCAGAGAGGCCATGTAACTTGTCAAAGTTCACACTGCTACGAATGCCAGAGCTGCGATTGGAACCCAAGTCACCTGACACTTCGGTAGACATGAGTATCAAGTCCAACAAGAGCCAGAATGAGTCCCCCTTCAGCTTGCTTGAAGCCCAAGGACACTTCTGAGACTTAGGGTTAATTTCAAAGTTGTTTCCTTAATTGGGAGGATTTGGATTGTAGGAAGGCTCATGGGGAGAAGGGCTTTGGGTTGGGTTCATTTAGGAACAGTTGCCCAGCACAGGGTGAAATGCAGCTGGCTGGGTGATAAATATAGAAGCTTCACAGTCACAGAAAAAAGTCCCTCAGTTTCACGCTTTGCCATTCTGGGAGGGCCTGGTAGCATCTTTAGACTTATCTCCTCATATACCAGAGGGCTGGGTGGCAATGTCAGTTTGCAATTTTATGTTTCAGAGACCCCAGAGGTGTGATCTGGTTAAATAATTAGGGCCATGCTACCATAAGAGATTAGGATTATCGAGTCTCAGAGCTAAATAGGATCTTAGAAATAGTCAAGTCCAATGTATCCCCAAGTTTTATTGTGTATACCACCAGGGATACATAAGATGGTCCAGATGTTGTATTAGTTAGGAAAAGCTTATGAATGCAGTAACAAGCAAACCCAGAATTGTCTGTGGTTTTACACAACCCGAAGTCTCTGTGATCTTACACAATCAAGCTTTGTTTCTCTTACATAAACTCTGATGGGAGTCGGTCAGCCCTCTATGGTGGTGGTCCCCCATGCAATTACTCAGGGACTCAGGCTACTTTGATTTTTGTGATGCTGCCACCCCACATGTAGCTTCTAGGTCATGAAGGCACAGAAGAGAGCTGGCAGGCTGCACATGTTGCCCAAAGCATGACCACAGATGCAGAGGTTAACAATCTTTGCTCTGTGATTGGCTTGTTTAGCTTTCATTATTGATTGGGTTGTAAAATATAAACATTTGTGAGATTTAGAAGATTAAGATCATTTTGATAGTATTATTTACAGACTTTAAATATGTGGCTATCACACGTCTGTGCAGGGGAATAAGTACTACATAAAATAACTAGCTTAGAGTAAATAGTTTGCATCAGTTAAAAAAAGAATCTTTGCTCTAAATAAGAACTGACTTGGCTGGGTGCGGTGGGCAGCGGCTCACGCCTGTAATCCTAGTGCTTTGGGAGGCCAAGGCAAGTGGATCACTGGAGGTCAGGAGTTTGAGACCAGCCTGGCCAACATGGTGAAACCCCGATTGTACTAAAAATGCAAAAATTAGCCAGGTGTGGTGGCACATGCCTGTAATCCCAGCTACTCAGGAGGCTGAGGCAGGAGAATTGCTTGAACCTGGGAGGCAGAGGTTGCAGTGAGCTGAGATTGTACCATTGCACTCCAGCCTGGGCAACAGAGCAAGACTCCATCTAAAAAACCCAAAAAACAAAAAACAGGAATCGACTTGCAAGAAGGAAAGAGGAGGGAATTTACCAGCTAGGGGCTTGGAACCACCCACCTCATTTGGTAGTATATCATGATTACAGATTTTTACTGACCCCTGAGTAGAATCAAAGACCACCTCCAAGATCTGCTTTCTTGTCAGCAGGGGAGAAGGTGCCTCGACATTCAGAGGCAGCGAAGATGAGGCATCACTCTGCCCAGTAGAGGGAGGGAAGCGGATCTTGTAGTAAACTCCCAAAAGGCGATTTGAAAGGGGAACTGGTCTCATCCATCTCAAAGTTGTAGCCAAAGGCAGAAACACAAACGCATATACACAGATACACTGAGGCAGACACACACAGACATTCCAACGTGTGCACACACGCACATCCAGGCACACACAGGCTCACCCACGAAGATACAGCAACACTCACTTCCTCTGCATGTGTGATTCATCTCCCCAAGGCTAGGAGGAGATGCTGAAAGGACCCGGGGGTCCCATGGGGACCGTGAGCAAGGCCTGTAGTGTATAAATCTGGGGTCAGCAGCAGAATAGGCTCAACCACCCTCATTTCTTCTCTCTGGTGCCCTATAAATATCTCCTGGTTCCTGCCCCACCTCCTGGCAGCAATCCTTCCTGCCATCTCTCCCAGCTTGTTAGATTTAGGTGCTGGAGTGATTTGTGTATTTTCTCCAGATCAGCAGAAGCTGCCTGACGGGGGCAAATTCACCATTCAGGGAGCCTGCAGAATCAATATTGCTTTCTCCTTCACTGAGAGGGAAAGTGGGATTTTTAGGGAATCAGCCGTGGTTGGTTTGACTTGATCTTTTTGGCCTCGCAGAGCAAGAGAAAGGGATTTCTGACACAGGGTAGGACTGACCCCACTCCTCAGTTCAGTGTGGACTGCTGAGCCTCTGCTGTGGTTACTCTTGCACCCAGAGCCTTGGGTCCTGGGGTCAAGAGATTTAAAGCAGAAACCAGTTGGTAGACTTCTTGGAGACTTCACACATCCTATGGCGTCCCTGGTGCCAGGAGGTCTCCGGTGTCATGGTCAAGAGCATCAGCTCTGCACTCAGCCTGTCTGGGTCTAAATCTCAGCTCAGCTGGTAAGAGGCTCTATGACTTTGAGCTCGTTACAGAATTTCTCTGAGCCTCAGTTTCCCCATCTTTAAAATGGGGATAACAATGGTAGTTCCCTCATGGGACTATCATGGATACATGCCATGTAAAATATTTTAGTACACGGTCACACCCTGGGAGACAGAGTTCCAGAAGTTGTGGCTGCAAGAGTCAGGTAAGAGACACAAACCTGACTCAAAGAGGAACATTCATGAAGATGTCACAGCTGCAAAGAGAAAATGAATGCCAGTTCATTGTTAGAGGCCCTGGCTGTTCTGAATATGCCATAGCCAGACTCAATGGGGATCCACACTGAGCTACAGACAACGCTGGCTATGGTGGTGTTGATGGAGGGGTGAGACTGGCCTCAGGGCCTGCTGACTGTTCCTTGGGTGTCTGGGGCCTGGGCATGGATGTTACCTTAAGAAGCACACACTAATCTCCCTTCCTCCACACCACCCCATCCTCCCTGCCTTTCTTCTCAGAGCCTCATTGAGCACCTACTATATTCCAAGTGCTTGAACAAAGTAAACCTGGCCTCTGCCCTGATGGTGTGTGCCTCATAGTCTGGGAAGAAAGTCAATCAACAAATAAGCAGAAAGGTGAGCAAGATGATTCCCGATGGTGGTAAGGCCTCTCCAAAGAGGCGACATCTGAGTTGAGATGTAAGGAGGAGAAGGAGCTGGCTGTGCAGACACCTGGAGCCCGTTTTCACAGCGGGTGGGAATGGCAATTGCAAAGGCTGTGGAAAGCAGGAGACACCTGGGAGTTTTGGTGTTTTTGTTGTTGCTGTTTTGGGACAGGGTCTCACTCTGTCACCCAAACTGGAGTGTAGTGGCACAGTCAGCTCACTGGAACCTCGAACTCCTGAGCTCAGGTGATCCTCCCGCCTCAGACTTCTGAGTAGCTGGGCCCCACATGCATGCCACCACACCTGGCTCATTTAAAAAAATTTTTTTAGAGATGGGGTCTTGTTATGTTGCCGAGGCTGCTCTTGAACTCCTGGCCTCAAGCGATTCTTCCGCCTTGGCTTCCCAAAATGCTGGGATCATAGCTGTGTCCAGCCCAGAGTCTTAAGTTTCACGGGGACAGAAAGAGGAACAGGGTAAGTGAAGGAGAGGGGTTGCTGCAGGAGATGAGGTTGGAAGCGTGAAGAAATGGTGTCCTGCCTCATCGACCAGGGTGAGAAATGGAGGTTTTATTTTAAGTGCAGCCAGAAGTCATTTGCTAGAGGCTCCAAGCTGAGGAGAAAGACACGATTCAGTTTATATTTTAAGAGGAAGGCTCCAGCTGCTACATGCAAAGACCTGTGGAGGGGCAAGATGGGAGCTGCGAAGGCAGAGAGGAGGTGGCTGCAGGAAACCTGGTGCCTTGGACAGAGGTGACTGGAGTAGAAAGGAAAAACTGAATTCTCAATAGAGTTTGAAAGAAGAGCCAATAGGACTTGCTGACAGATTGAATTGGACTGGGTTAAGGGTGACAGATTTGAACTTGTCTGTCTCAATTTAGGCCTGATTCTATTTTCATATTAACCTTCTTGTGATGATTAATAGGATCGCTCCTTGGGATTCTGGAGGGCAAGTGGAATGAACTGCAATGGAGACTCACTCCTTCCTCAACTCACAATAAAGGGATATCAGAGAGCTGGGTTGTAGCCCCTTCTCTGCTACAAACTTGATGAGTGGTGTTGGCTAAATCACACCACTCCCCGGGCCCTCATCCTGGCTCCAGTGTCCTCACTATGAAATGTACTGGTCATAGTGTCGTCACAGAGGGAGGGGCTGAGGAGAGCTGGACTTAATGCACCGTAAATGTCCAGAGAGTAGAAAGCAGTGACAAAGAAGTGCATGTGGTAGGGTTGTATTGGGAAGTGTCTCTTTGCTGGCTGATCATTCCCCTCCCCTCTCTCTCCTCCTTTCCCCTCCCCTCTCTCTCCTCCTTTCCCCTCCCCTCCCCTCCCTTCCTCTGTCTTTCCCTTCCTTTCCCTTCCTCTCCCCTGCCTCCCCTTTCCTTCCCTCCCCTTCTTTCCCCTCTTCTGCTCTCCCCCTGCCTTTCTTCCCCCACCTTGGTTCTGAGGACCCTTCTCTCCTTCGCCAGATGGTACTGACAGAGCCAAGGATGAAAGCACGCAGATGCATTCTGCCCACTCCCGATCCCTGGTCTCTGAGAAGTGATGAGACTGGGGCTGGGGAAAAAGGAGGTTGATCTGGAAGACCATTCTGAGCAGGAAAGGATGGTGTGGAAGCCTTTGCGAAGTGGGAGGGGATTGGGGAGGGCTTCCATCATGAGTGCAGAGGAGAAGGGCAGGGACTGAGCAGTGAGCTGCCCTGGAGGGCACCTGCCTTCTGACCTGTCATTTGTGAACAAACCACCATCCAACCATCCTGCCAACTCTCCAGCCCCATGAAGAGAAGGTGAAGGGCTTGGATACTTGTGGGGAGAGGAAGAGAAGGGGTAATCTTGTTCCCTAACCAGTGAGGAACTGACCAAGGCCACTGGGAATTTTCCCATGAGCTGGGGTAGAAAGGGACCGTCGGTCACTGTTAGATGTTTATACCCAGCTGTCCCACCTGGGGAGTCTTTTCTTTAGACATCCATGAAAGTACAGTGATGTCAAAGGATGTTTAATGAGTCTCCCCAAATGGGATGTTAGGAGACATCCTGTTTATCAGTCTGAGACTTGTTGAATAAATTACATTATAGCCATACTGTGGAATGTCACACAGCTATGAAAGGACAAGCTCAATCTCTGTGTCACCCTGAAGGGAGATTCTTAATACACAGGTGAAAAAGATGAGTTGTAGAATCATGTACATCATACACTCTCTCTCTCTGTTTCTATACACACACACACACACACACACACACACACACACACACACATTTTTTGGTAAGTTAAAAAAAGAGGGCCAGGTGTGGTGGCTCATGCCTGTAGTCCCAGCACTTTGGGAGGCTGAGGTGGGCAGATCACTTGAGCCCAGGAGTTCGAGACTAGCTTGGGCACCATGATGAAACCCTGTTTCTGCAAAAAATACAAAAATTGGCCGGGCGCGGTGGCTCAAGCCTGTAATCCCAGCACTTTGGGAGGCCGAGACGGGCGGATCATGAGGTCAGGAGTTCGAGACCATCCTGGCTAACACGGTGAAACCCCATCTCTACTAAAAATACAAAAAAACTAGCCGGGTGAGGTGGCGGGCGCCTGTAGTCCCAGCTACTCGGGAGGCTGAGGCAGGAGAATGGCATAAACCTGGGAGACAGAGCTTGCAGTGAGCTGAGATCCGGCCACTGTACTCCAGCCTGGGTGACAGAGCGAGACTCTGTCTCAAAAAAACAAAAAACAAAAAACAAAAAAACAAAAATTAGCCAGTCTCATAAGTCTCCAAATAAATAAATAAATAGAAAAGCATTTTTTAAAAAAGGCATAGGGAAGGGAACTCTACAACAATCTATTAACATTGCTAACGACAGGGGTTGGAGTTAGAATGGAGTGGGGGAGATTATTGATTTTTTACTTTGTTATTTAGCATATTGCAATGCATGTTACTTCCATAATTAAGAAAATCTAATACACATTTTTATAAAAGTTCAGGGTGTCCTCAGATATGTTCAAGCCCAAAAGAATCTTATACTAAGCCCCAGTGTCTGGCCCCTGGTAAGTACTTGCAAAAAATGTTGGATGAATGATGAAAAGAGGAAGAATGAAATGTTTAGCTCAATATCTCATTTCTTGGATGGTTTGTAAAGCTTTCAATAAAACAGGAGCCTTGAGGCAGTTGGTCATTAATGAATAACTCATCATCAGAGGTCTGGATGGAATATTAAAGCAGTCCCAGCAGTCAACAGTGCCCCTTGTTAAACATGGTCCCTGCTGCAGCTAGTCTAGGTCCAGGCTCATATTCTAGCCGACAGCTTGGAGAGGAGTGATCGTCACATTTCCTCACGTAACCATCCTCATTTTTAGGGTTGACAGTTCTGCTGCTGCAGTGACAGGGAGGTGGGTGGGTGAGTCCTTTGAGTGTTGCTGGGATGTTCAGTCCCGGGGCTGTGACTGGGGAGAGTGATGTCACCCTTGATGAATTTCTGAAGACTCAGGTAGAGCGGCTCACTATGATGAAAACCTCTTATAAGTAGGTTTTTCCTTCTTTTTAGTAAACAGGTTGCTCATTACTCTTCGACAGCTCTGACCTTGGCTGCAGAGTGGGTGCTGGGTGTTGGGATAGGGGTAGGTGGAGGGGCATGCATGGAGGTCCGTCTTATCCCATGTCTTTTCTGGTTTTTCTTCAGTCTCCTCCTCCTCACTTTCGGAGCAGAGAGTCCTCATGCACCACTGGGACTCCCCATCCCCTTCCCTGTCTGTCAGTGTCTTACTGAGCCAGGCAGACTCCTCGCTCTCTAAAGTGACAGTTCGTTTTCAGATTCCCTGTTCACGTTTACATTTTGCAGGTGACGGAGACCAGTGTGTTATTCCTCGTAAGTAGTGTAGCGGGAGCCTCTGGGAATGAAACATTTAGCGAAATGACTGACTCTAATGGAGAATTTTCAGGTATTTTGGTAGACGAAGGGATAGAATAATTTAGGACTAGGTCCAAGTTCTATTGCTAAATAACATTTCCCACCCTCCCCTCCCCCCGCACTTCTCTGTTGGAGACAGAGTCTCACTCTGTCACCCAGGCTAGAGTGCAGTGATGTGATCACAGCTCACTGTAGGCTTGACCTCCTGGGTTCAGGTCATCCTCCCACCTCAGCCTCCCAAGTAGCTGGGACCACAGATGTATAGCACCATGCCTGGCTATTTTTGTTTTGTTTTGTTTTGTTTTGTTTTGTAGAGACAGGGTCTCACCATGTTGCTCAGGCTGGTCTTGAATTCCTGGGCTCAAGCGATCTCCCCACTTTGGCCTCCCAAAGTGCTGGGATTACAGGTGTGAGCCACCATGCCTGACCTATTTTTCCCCTTTTTATAAAGGCGATATGTGTTCAATTCATACCACTTGCAAAACGCAGAAAGACACAAGGAAAATTTAACAACACATTCCTCCATAATCCCTCTAGCCAAAGTGACTCATCGCAGCAGATACACACACAGTGTAAATATATATTTACAAAAGTATACTTTGCATATTCTTCTGTAGCCAGTTCTTTTCACTTAGCAATATATTGTGAGTATAGTCCCATAACTATAAATATTCATCTATACCATGAGTTTTTTCCAATTAGAAAAATTTCAAACAACCCAAAACATAAAAAACAATAAATATCTCTAGTATTGCAATCCTCAGGGATAGCCATTATCACTTTAAAAATATTCTCTTGCCTTTCTTTTCTATGCATGTTCATACTAGAATCTAATCCCTATATAGATGCTCCTCGATTTACAATACGGATGTGACCCCATTGTGAGTCAAGGAATGTACTGAAAGCCTATTGCTTTCTCACCATCATAAAATGAAAAAATCAAACCATAAGTTGGGGACTGTCTGTAGTGTCCTGACTTACTTTACCTACCCCTGTGTCCTCAGCACCTAGAAGAAGGTCTGGCATGTAAATATTGTTGAATGAATGCAAAATTATAAATGCTTATTTAGTAAATATTATTGAATGAATGCAAAATTATAAATGCATAGTTAGTAAATGTTGTTGAATGAATACAAAATTATAAATGCATATTTAGTAGGGTTCCTGGAGTAGAATCTGCTTCTACATTTTTTTCCCCAAAGCTTGGAAAACCCTCATTTAAAATGTTACATGTATTTTCCGCTTTCTGGGAAGGGGACTGGAGTTTACCTTTGAGCAGGACCATCCCTTGATTCTGGGTGTGAGCACTTGGTGAGAAGAAAATAAGCAAAATAACTCTCCATGGTTCTTGGGGATGCCCAGAAAGCTCAAATACTGAAGCTGCAGATGGAGCAGTTAAGTATTCTAAAGGGAACCTAAAGCAAACTGTGTGTGTTGGTAGAATGTGCCCCTGCAGGGTTGGAGCAAAATCTGTTTCTAAACTTAGAGTTTGGCTGCCCCAGGCCTGAACGCACTTGTTTGCTCTTGGGAGACAGGGTGCGCATTCTCATCCAAGCATTTGCTTGCTGGAGTTGAGGATTGAGGACCAGATGGTGGCAGAAGGGATATGCAGGCTTGCTCTTGCTCTCACCTGAGGCTAGAGAGAAGTGCCACGTCTGGTAAGGAGTACCCTGGTCTCCAGGGTTGGTCTCCCTCCGGGTAGTAATGTACCGAATCCAATGAGCAGACTTGGACTTGGCCTCTTGGCCTCTGTGGTTGTCTTGTTTGGACTGTGGGGTGATGGCGGGATGTCCTTTGGAGGAGAGATGTTTCCATGTTTCTCCAGGGGGTATTGTTGGTCTACTACAGAGGAAGCCTTATTCCCCATTTCTCTTGGTTCAGAGGAGCTGGGTGGGAACTTGGAGGTGTGGCAATATTCCCAGAACATCCTCCGTGCAGGGTGAGTGTTTAGGCAGGAAGTTCCAAGTAAAGCGTTTGAATGTTGAGTCTTAGCAACCACTCTTAGCAATAATTTTAAATTAATCTTCACGGTACTATATCTCTCCTCTTATTCTGTTGTCTGTAGTAGCACCGACAGGCTGAGGATCTATCAACATTTTAAATGCAAATATCCTTTGCCCCAGAATTACCACTTCTAGGAATCTCATCTAAAGAAATACTAAGAAAAAGAAGCATGTAGCAATGTTCTTTGCAACATTGTGTGCAATAGCATAAAACTGGAAATAAGCAAAGTGCTGGAGAAGTGGGGACTGTTAGATAAACCTTGGCATATCTGCACTAGAGTGAGGCAGATCTATGCACACTGACATCGAAACTTCTCTGACACATATGGCTGAGAATAGAGAACAATCCTATTCATACAAGAAAAAAAAATCAATGCCACAATATATGTATGTAAATGCACAGAAAAATTCTACAATTGTTCCCACTTAATAAATGGAGCTACCTCTAGGGAGGGCAGTGGAATTATATGTGTGGAGTATATGTGAATAATAATGATGGTAATTAAGATGAGAGGTGACATTTGTTGAGTGCCCACTCTGGGCCAGACACTGTTGAGGGGCTTTATGTGAATTCACTTGCTCAGTGCTAATAAATGACCCTATGAGTTGTGATTCTAACCCCCATGTTACAGATGAGGAAATAAAGGCATGACTTGACTCCAGGGGGTGCTCTATACAAGAACACAATAGGAATTGTGGCCCCAGAATTGTTCAGTGCAGTGGGACCGCAAAGAGATGAGGCTAACGTGCCTGATTTAAGTAAAAGGTGGAGTCAGACCTTGAACTATTACGCTTGATCGCCTCTATTTTCTCCTTCTTTAAAGCCAGCTTTTACATTGGGATTGTTTTTATTTATTATGTGTGTAAAACAAATAACTACATCCTGGTCTCACTTGGATATTCGTAAGGGCCTGTATCCCTACGTGGGTGAATATGAGCCATCCTGCCTCCTGGGCGGGGGTGGGAGCCGCCCCAGCAGACCACAGCAGTGGCACAGCAGGATGCCAACGCCAGCAGGACCCGTGGGCACATTCCTGAGCTTAGGTAAAAGGATTCCTGCGGAACCCTCAGAAATAGCTGGGGCGAATTCCAAGCCATTAGGCTGCTGTGGGCTTGCACCTTAATAATTTAGGAATGACAAGAACTTCTTCAAGGAGTAAAAGACTTACATAATCACACACATCTCAGGCTAAGGCCTGGGACATGAGGGATTATATAATAATGCTCTATATGAAAGAAAAATAGGATTATATTATGCATTGTGCATGTGAACTGATTTTTTATTCAATATGTCATAAATGCTTGGCAGCCTTTGAAAAAAGATAAGGTAGCTACTAGCTGTCTCCTATGTGCCTTGTTGGCCATCCAGCAGGTAGACTATAATTTGCTTCTCTAATCCCCTAGGGGGCGTCGATGTTACTTTCTAAATCTAAACAATGTTGCAGGGACATCCTTGGCCTCCAGTGGCTTCAGTGTGGCTGACTTTCCCAAGGAGCTTGTAAACATGTAGATCCTGGGCTCACCCTGTGTAATAACTACTGCTCAATAACAAATTACCCCCAAGCCTAACAGCTTGAAACAATGACTGTTCGTTTGTCTCACAGAGGTTTTGAGAGTCAGGAATTAGGGAGCGTCCTAGCTGGTTGCTTCTGGCTTGAGGTCTCTCAGGAGTCAAGATGTGGTTCAGACTCAACTGAGGCTGGAGGATCCGTTTCGAAGGCGGCTCTCTCACAAGGTCTGTGCTGGCTGTTGGCAGAATCCAGCTCCTGGACCTGCAGAATTCTCTATAGGATTGCTTGAATGTCCTCATGACATGGCGGCTGACTTTCCCCCACAAAGAGTGACCCAAGAGAAAGCAAGACAAGGCTGCAGTGTCTTTTATGACTTAACCTCAGAGGGCGCTCTGTGACTTCTGCAATATGCCATTGCATTAGTTACAGAGGCCAGGCCTGTTCAAGGTGGGAGGAGACTGTAAGAAGGTGGATGTGAATACCAGGGACATAGCGGGAGGCAGGAATCACTGGGGGTCATCTTAGGAGATTCCGATTTCACAGGTGTGAGTGAAATGCAGGGATCCCGCCCTCCCCTTACTTTGTTATTATTATTATTTTTACTTTTTCTCTTTTTAGAGATGATGTCTTGCTCTGTCACCCAGGCTAGAGTGCAGTGGCATGATTATAGCTCACTGCAGCCTTTAACTGAGGCTGGATGCCACAGCTTAGGAGATTCTGATTTTGCAGATGTGAGTGGAATGCAGAGGTCCTGCCCCACCCCCACCCTTTGCCCAGCTAATGTCCCCCAACCTTTTTTTTTTTTTTTTTTGAGACAGAGTCTCGCTCCATTGCCCAGGCTGGAGTGCAGTGGTGGGATCTCGGCTCATCACAACCTCCACCTCCTGGGTTCAAGTGATCCTCCTGCCTCAGCCTCCTGAGTAGCTGGGATTACATGTGTGTGCCACCACGCTGGCTAATTTTTGTATTTTTAGTAGAGACAGGGTTTCACCATGTTGGCCAGGCTGGTCTCGAACTCCCAACCTCAGGTGATCTGTTTGCCTTGGCCTCCCAAAGTGCTGGGATTACAGGTGTGAACCACAGCCTGATGCCCCTTGTTAACAAGTGCCCAGGGTAATCTGTTGTGGGCACTCTGAGCATATATTTCAGAAGATACCTGTATATCCATGACTGCTCACCTCTCTGATTATTTTTTTTTTAGGATAGATGCCCAGAAGTGGGTTTTCTTGGTGAAGGGGACACCCAAGCATAATGCTATTGGTATCTTCTATCACTCCATTCTCTAGAGAGGGGACCTCAGGCACCACTCTGGATATGGAGCCATGAAAGACCCTTCAACCACACTGTTTGCCTGTTTTTAGCATGTGGGTTGGACAGGAAGAGGTGACTAGAATGACAGGCAGAATATATTTTGCGTTTCTTGCCTGACATCAGCAAAGCACTGAGGTTGGTGGCAGCGGCGAAGTTGTCAACCAGAAAAATGCATTAGCTCAGCACAGATTTACTAACTCAGTCTTCAATTCCTCTTCAAGAGGGGCTGCGAACGGGTTCCTGAAATTTGCTTGCCCTGGGATGTGGGAGTGATGGGGCAAGAATGCCATTGGTATCTTTGGTTTGTGTATACAGTAGAAGACTTTGAACAACTGAAAATGACTCATTGGCCTGTACATGGACATTTAAAGAAAAGACCCTGGGCAGACTTCACTTTGGAGTCACACAGACGGAGAGTTTCGGTCCCAGCTCTTCCTTGTTTGGTTAGGAGAACTTGGGTGTTACTTGGTTCTTCTGAGCCTCGGTTTCTTAGTCTATATAACGGAGGTAATTATTTCAATGGGTGTGTATAACTTTGAGATGAAAAAAGAGTAAAAAGCCCAAATAATTGGGGGTCATTTTGAAAATCAGATGATAGCTGGAAACCCTGCAGGGGCATCAGTTTTGTGTGGCCCTTCTTCTGATAACATCTATCTGATGTATTGAGCTAGCTTTCCCGACCTCTGACTTAATGTGGTGTAGGTTAGCCCCATTCCTGCCTCCCTGGGTAGGCAATTTTGTTACAGGAAAGGGGTCCCGACTGAGACCCCAAGAGAGGGTTCTTGGATCTCGCATAAGAAAGAGGTCAGGGTGAGTCCACAGATTAAAGTGAAAGCAAGTTTATTAGGAAAGTAAAGGAGTAAAAGAATGGCTGCTGGTTGCCCATTTTTCTGGTTGTTTCTTGATGATATGCTAAACAAGAGGTGGATTATTCATGTCTCCCCTTTTTAGATCATAAAGGGTAACTTCCTGACATTGCCATGGCATTTGTAAACTGCTGTTTGAGGCTTTCACAGTGGGAGTGTAGCAGTGAGGACGACCAGAGGTCACTCTTCTTGCCATCTTGGTTTCGGTGGGTTATAGCCGGCTTCTTTACAGCAATCTGTTTTATCAGCAATGTCTGTAAGACGCATTATCTTGTGCTGACCTCCTGTCTCATCCTGTTACTAAGAATGCCTTAACCTCCTGGGAATGCAGCACAGCAGATCTCAGCCTCATTTTACCCAGGTCCTATTTAAGATGGAGTAGCTCTGGTTCACACGCCTCTGACGATTTTAGCTTTGGCCAGTCAGAGGACTTACTGCATCCCAAGCCACAACAAGGTTCAGGGAAGGCACATGACCCTAGCCGATCCAATCAGAGTGAATTCCAGGACTTGTGAGAGAGATCCTGATAAAGATGCATTCTTCTGCTGAGGGGCTGAGCTGGTGGGATGTAAGCCAGGAACTGCTGTCATTTATTTTGTTACACTGGCAGAAACACCTACCTGAGAGTGAAGCCAACACAGAGACAAAAAAGAGAGAAGAACCAAATATTGATTCTGTCTTTTGAGCACTTCGATCAAGTTGCACCTGAACTTTCAAGTTATACAAGCCAGTAAATCCCCTTTTAGGCTTAAATCAGTTTGATTTGAGTTTCTGAAACTTTCAGTCTTGCATAGTAACAACTGAGGTAAAATTTGGGGCTATGTGAAAGCCCCAAATAGCAGCAAATTATCTGTGTTAAATTTCCATGCATTTGATAGCTTTGCTGGAGATGAGGCAAGGTTATATTTTCCTGGGTCACTGTCTCATCCCCTTGGGAAAAGGAACTATTTGTGTTCATTTTGAAAAGCCAGACATCTGGCCAATCCTAGAGAAATAACATAAACTCTGTTTCTCAAAGCACGAGTGTGTCTTTAGAACGGAATATCTTCTCTGCTTACTGTATACCAGACACTCTTCAGAAATTAACATGTTTCTTTGTAATTCACAGAAAAAATACCCTAACAAAACCCTGAATGAATAGAATTTATAGTTTTGGCTTTTTCTTCCATCCTTTTCTCATTAGATCATTGGCTCTTGCTACTAGCTTATATTACAATTTGATATGATAGTTGATTTAGCACAAATTTTTATGTGACAGGATAATTCATTGCAACACCATTAATTTGTGTTTTGTTTTGTTACAAGAAAAGACTCAGAATGGATGGAAGTTCTTTATAAATTCTCCTCTACTGCATACTGTTAAGAAGGGGAAAGAGGAGTGCTGGGTAGGTGGGCATGCAATGTCTGCTCCAAGTGGTACTCAATAAATGTTTCTTTTACTCTTTCCTCTTCTGTCTTGTTAGAACATTGAAACATACTAGAAGTGTAGTTGTCTGTAGGCAGAAGAATTCTCCCAGGGTCCATCAAAACCTACTCCATAGCCAATGACCTAAATATGAAGCCTGTGGATTCACATCAGACAGAGGACTGGTAGATGAGAGCTTTCGGGGCTGCTGCAGGAGTGCATAGGCTCTGACTCCATTATCCATCACAGAATGTTACCATTCAAAGATCAGTGATAAACATCCTAGATAATACTGGCAGCCAGGAGCTATAGAGCCCAGTTCCAAGAAGGCACTCTGTAATCTCAGGGAACTTGAACCATTCTGTTTGCCCTTCAGCTTGCAGCCCTTGGCTTATGGCTCAAAAGATAGAGAGATGAGTGGCTTTGAGGAGTGGGGAAGAGGCAGAAACAATGAGCGAGGAGGGAGATCCCTCAACACCAGAGGGGTGGGACCTCTGCAGATGCCTCAATCCACTCTCTCATGGGATCCTGGGGAGGTGGCTGGACCCCTACTGGTGGTCAGGCTGGGGAGGTGTGGAATGGCTGGGGTACGCTGAAAGAAGCTGGACCCTGGGTACTGGGCCCTCCAGCCTCCACAAACATTCCTGTGGCCAAACTTAATGGATTCTGCAGAGTTGGATGATAAACAGTAAGGTCATGGGGAAGTGAAGGCCAGAGTTTATCCTTTATTTCCTGGCCCCAAGTTAAACCTCTCAGATTCTAATGTGACCTTAGGTGGAAGGACCACCTCAAAACAGGGAGATTGATTTCTTGCCAACTCCATAGGTTGGGGGCTCAGAGTTGATTAAAAACTGAGCATGGCATTTATTACACATTTCATTTTGCAGGTGATGTTTTGTAAACATAGCTATTATTTATTAGATGTTTACTAGTGCCACACACTGTGCTGAATATTTTAATTTGCAGTATTGACTTTACCCTTCAAAGCAACCCCATGATATTAGATATTATTTGCTACAACTAATTTACATTTTGTAGATGAGGAAACTTGAGTCTTAGAGAGATTAGGTTGCTTGCTGTAGCATATGTTGTTGGTACCCCTACAAGCCCCACTCCTACCCCCTTGGGTTTTACCATTTCCGAGTCCGTGGGCAGGACTTCCATCTCCTAGCATTGGCAGCTCTTTGCCCAAGGACTCTCTTTGGCCACCAGATTCCCCCATACATAGTAGGCCAGAAGTGCCTAGGGGTTAATGCCTCTGGCAGCATCCCTCAAATAATAACATATGGGAGTTGGAGTATTAATACCCCAGCTCCCTTGCTGCTTGGATGAGTTAGCATTGAGGCAGTGTTTAACATTGGTTCTCCAGCAGAATTCAGCTCCAGTGATAGCTTCCTTGATACACACCCTTTATTGGTTCCTCCTCTTCCCCACTGCCTTGTGGTGCTTCCTGAGGTCACTTTCTAAATCAACTATGTACACTCAAACCCTTGTCTTAAAGTAAGTTTCTGAAGGATCCTGAACCAAGATGCTTGCCCATGGTAAGTTGCAGAGCTGGGATCTAAATCCTGTTCTGCCTATCTCTAATGCCTGTGCACTTAGTCTTTGCACTGGAGGTTTCTTTTAAGCATGATATACCAGCATTTTGAGTGTCTGCAAGGACTCCATGATGTACAAGTTCTCTGCCACTTGGCAAGCTTGAAAGCAGTGATCTCAGATATGTGCATGTGAAGTGAGTGGGAACTACACAGACCCCTGATCTTATTTACTATGGAAGTGTCAGGGAGAGCAGTTTCCATAAGCCAATGCCAGGGTGGAATTCTTCTGTTCTTTGGTGGGAAAGAGGAGGGAGGAGTGTGCTGCTCTGAGGAGGGGTCTGTGTGCTGATGCTGAGTCTAGTTAGCATGCTTCTTGAGTACATCTCCTCCAAGCTGGCCATCTCTCAGCTGGGCGATAAAGTAATTTAACTAGGGCTGTCTTCCAGGCTAGAGCTCCTGGAGATTGCTCCCCATTTATCACGGAGGAAAAATCGGGATCCACAGCCCCTGGCTTGCCAGCATCATCTAGGCTGCACGTCATTGATCTTTGAATGGTGAAGTTCCATGATGGGTAACAGAGACAGAGCCTGTACGCTCCAGCAGCCACAAAATCTCTTCTCAAACCAGTCCTCTGCCTGATGATGTTCCACAGGCTGTGTGTTTACTCATTGGCAATGGGGTAGGAGTTGATGGACCCTGGGAGGATTCTTCTGCTGAGAGATGCCTGCTCTGCTGGTTTGTCGTGATGTCTCTCAACAGAGAAGGACTGGGAGGAGGGAAGAAAATGTGGTTTGAATACGACTGCAGTGGAAATTGTATGTTTGCCTACATGCAGGGATCTGCAACCTTTTTTCTGTAAAGACCCCGATAGTAAACATTTTTGGCTTTGCAGCCATGTGGTCTCTGTTGCAACTATTTAATTCTGTTATTGTACCACAAAAGCAGCTATAGACAATATATAGATGAATGACTGTGGCTGTGTTCCAATAAAACTTTATTTACAATAGCAGGCTGGGTTTGGCAGGTCAGCTGACTCTGGCCCACAGCACCCACCCTCTCTTACCCTCTTTCCTTATATGACCTGATTTTCATATCATCCTTCTCTTGTATCCCTTGTGCTCCCGGGAGATTGACTCCATCCTCAGTCATCAGGGGTGGATTGTGATTAGTTTAAGCCAATCAGCATTCCATTTCTCTGCCCCCAGCCCCCCTCCCCTGGACAGAATGATTGATTCAGAAGTGGACGGGTGACTGAAGTCAGCCAATGTGAGTGAATGTCAAGACTCTTTGTGAGTAGGGAGAAAGACAATTTGTGTCCATAGATTGTATGGGTTTCAAACATGAGACCTGGAGCTACTGCAGCTATTTTGTTCTTCCGAGGAAAGCCTGTTTGTGGATGAAGTCAGCCACAATGAGAAAGTAAGGATTATGAGAATTAGAAATGAAGAGTGAGCCCTGAGACTTTCCAATTATAAATTGCTTTTTAAAAAATGCCAGTTTGTGACCAGGCACGGTGGCTCATACCCGTAATCCCAGCACTTTAGGAGGCTGAGGCGGGCGAATCACTTGAGGTCAGGAGTTCGTGACCAGCCTGGCCAACATGGTGAAACCCCGTCTCTACTAAAAATATAAAAAATTAGGCATGGTAGTGCCTGCCTATAATCCCAGCTACTCAGGAGGCTGAGGCAGGAGAATTGCTTGAACCTGGGAGGCGGAGGTTGCAGTGAGCCGAAATCGTGCCACTGCACTCCAGCCTGGGTGACACAGCGAGACTCTGTCTCAAAAAAAAAAAAAAAAAATTATAATAATTACAAAAATTAGCCGGGTGTGGTAATGTGCATCTGTAGTCCCAGCTACTCAGGAGACTGAGGCAGGAGAATGGCTTGAACCTGGGAGGCAGAGGTTGTAGTGAGCTGCGATTGCGCCACTGTACTCCAGCCTGGGTGACAGAGAGACGCTTCTCAAAAAATAAAATAAAAAAAATAAAAATAGGACAGGTGCAGTGGTTCACGCGTGTAATTCCAGCACTTTGAGAAGTTGAGGTGGGCAGATCATAAGGTCAGGAGTTCGAGACCAGCCTGGCCAATATGGTGAAACCCCATCTCTACTAAAAATACACACACACACAAATTAGCTGTGCGTGGTGGCAGGCGCCTGTAATCCTAGCTACTAGGAAGCCTAAGGCAGGAGAATTGCTTGAACCTGGTAGGTGGAAGTTGTAGTGAGCCGAGATCGTGTCACCGTACTCCAGTGTGGGTGACAGTGCGAGACATCACACACACAAACAAATAATAAAAATAAAAAATGTCATTTTGAGATGAATTTTAAGTACTTGAGAATCTTAATAGGCTTTTTTGTAGCTAGACATTGT
This sequence comes from Theropithecus gelada, assembly GCF_003255815.1. Taxonomy (NCBI): domain Eukaryota; kingdom Metazoa; phylum Chordata; class Mammalia; order Primates; family Cercopithecidae; genus Theropithecus; species Theropithecus gelada. Next base: position 67,460,953 of record NC_037679.1, on the reverse strand, counting down.
GCTTCACAGATATCATCTAATTTAATAGTCATAACAACTCTATGTACAAGGCTTTCTAATCTCTATTTAGCAGATGCTGAGACTAAGACATAAAAAGATTAGGTAGCATGGTTGAAGTACACCGTGGAGACGATCATGAGTGACCACCTGGAATCCCCCTGCATTCTCATATTTCAGCATTACATCCTGCCCCTGACCACAGTGATTGATGGCTCTTGGAAGAGGCATATGATGCAAGCTGAGCCCATCAGAATCCTCCTCTGGGATTTTTCTTTCTGGAGCTGGAGGAAAAGAGTTCTTTTTCTCTGTTTGTGCATCCCCCTTTCTAGAAATCTGTTTTTCTACTTAAATCTGCAAGATTGTAGAGGGAGTAGCCATTGTTATAGTATAACCCTGCCTCTGGTCACAGTTGATTGGTTTAAAGGAAAACACTTGACCCAACCAAGACTAATTAGTCCTGTGTTGGTTTGAAAATATATCTGTGAGAGGCGTTTGAATCAGAGTGACTCCATCTTGAGTGAGGGCTGGAAAATGAGGCTGGGACCTGCTGGTCTGCATCCTCAGGAAGTTTGGCATTCTGAGCCTCTAGATGTTTACGGTTAAGGGAACAAATTAATAATGTTTACTAAACAGACCCAGACTTGGGAGTGTCCAGATATCCTGATATCTGGAGAACATAGGCATTCCTAATTTTGCTTTAAAGATAGTAATATAGATTCTTGCAAAATATAGTTATTAAGAAAATTAATCCTCTATCACAAACTCTTAGAGCACATCTCCCCATATATACAAGCATTGTACCTAGCGGGGATGTGTTCCTCCTCTTACTTTCAGGAACGTCCTACTCTGTCTATGGAGTAGCTGTCCTTTCACCACTTTACTTTCTTTGCTTTTACTTTGCACTGCAGACTCACCCTGAATTCTTTCTTGCACGAGATCCAAGAACCCTCTCTTGGGGTCTGTACTGGGACCGCTTTCCTGTAACATATTTCTGGCGTCCACAGAAGGGACTATAGTGAGCAAACCACTGACTTTGGGTAAGCGGTGGGGTCCTGTAACATATTCACAGGTTCTTTGATACTCCTTCCTTCAAAAAGTGAAGCTCTCCCTTTCATAAAACGTGGGCTGAACTTAGGGGCTTGCTTTAAATTAATAGAATGATGGTATGTGATGTCTGAGGCTGATCATAAAAGGGATAGTTTCTGCCAGATGTTTTCTGTCTTTTAAAAAAATATTTAAATATTGATTTATTTATTCTTTTCAATCCAAATCGGTTTCAGGCAATGTTCTCTCTCCCAGATCACTCCCTTCAGGTGAAGCCAACTGCCTTGTTGTGCAGAGGCTCCAGCCTCCTGTGGAGAGGCCCACATGGAGAGGATCTGCCTTCACTAGCAGGAGCTTTCCAGCCACATAAGTGACTTCTTCTGAAAGTGGATTCCCCAGCCCTAGTTAACAGCATTCTAATTGTTAACCAAAAAGTGACTGAGGCCATTAGAGGTTTATTTAGCTAAGGTTGAGGATGCAACCAGGAAAAATAGAAATCGCAGGAGCGTCTGTGATCTCTGCTTTTCTCCAAAGGGGACTTTGTATGCACTCTGGTATTTAAAGGAGAAAGAGCAAGGAGTGGGAGACGGGAGGAAGCGAGGGAGATATGCAGTGAGGTAGATGGTTACATTCTTGTGAGGCCCTGATTAGTCTCAATAAATCTAAACTTTAGGCGGGGCACAGTGACTCATGCCTGTAATCCCAGCACTTTGGGAGGCTGAGGCAGTTGGATCACTTGACGCTAGGGGTTCCAGACCAGCCTGGCCAACGTGGCAAAACCACGTCTCTACTAAAAATACAAAACTTATCTGGTGTGTAGCTGTAATCCCAGCTACTCAGGAGGCTTGAACCTTGGAGGTGGAGGTTGCAGTGGGCCAAAATTGCACCATTGCACTACAGCCTGGGCAACAGAGCAAGACTCTGTCTCAAAAAAATCAATCAATCAATCAATCAATCAACATTGTACATGTGAAAAGAGGGAGTAGAGGAAAAAGTCAATTATGTATTATCTCCCTCTCAGTAAATCTACATTTTACATAAGATAAACATGAAAAGAGGGAGTAGAGGAAATGAGGTCATGATTTGGGTTGTGAAATCACAGCTGTCCGTTTGGGAACAAAAGGAAGACAGTAGTGGTGACTCAGTTCCCAAGCTTAACTTTCCCTTTGGCATAGTGAGTTTGGGGTCGCATAATTCTATTTTTTTTTTTTTTTTCAGAAGATGATTTCTGGCATGGGAGACACTGAGCCATACTCACCCAGCTAAGCTGCCCCTGGATTCCTGACCTGCAAGACACGAAGTGAGATAATAAATGGTCTTGTTGTAAGCCTTTCCGTTTCTGGGTAATTCATTGTGCAGCAGTAGATAACTGATACCAGACCCTTCATTGAGTCTTTTGGGCTTGAAATGGAGAGAGTCAGGCTAATTTGGGATTTGGGATCTCTCGGCAGACAGTATTTCCTATCATAAAGATCAGAATGCCAGAAGAAGCCAGTTTCCAAGCAAGAGAGGGCAAAATGAGAGAGGGAGAGTGGGAGAGAGAAAGAAGAGAACAGAGAGAAGACTGAGGTGTGTGTGTTATTTCTACCATTTATGGGTGACAAAACCCAGATTTACCTTTACAGGGATGAGTCTTTTCCCACTCTGTGTTCATTTCGTTCGATAGATCTGGCTGCACGCCCTCGCTTCCTGGGTGATTATGTAATTTACATAGTTTTAGCGTCAATATGAAGTAGTTTCTGAAGCTAGCCTCTGGGGTTTTCAGTTATCTGAGCCAGTATTTCCTCCCCACTTTTGTTTGCTAAACTCGGTTTGACTTGAGTCTCACAAGTGAAAAGGACTTCACTGAAACAGGAGCAGAGACAAGCAGCAGATAGAGATTAAGAAATTTCTTGAGAATGTACAAATTCCTGGATCCGGCTGTTCCCCAAACCCAGGCAAATCCTGCCTTCACTAACAACAGCCGGGCAGCAGCAACAGCAAACGTTCATTGAATGCTTATAATGAATTCCACCTTTTGCTAATTTAGTTTCTCTCACTCGCAATCGAGAAAGGCTTAAAGAATACAATATCCACTGCAAAAATATCTGGAAGTGGAGATAATGTGCCAAGGGAAGCAAATAAATCAAGGTTTACAAAAAGACAAAGGTGAAAGATTGTGTAAGACCATAACTGTGTCATGTGTAAATTTTGCCTAGACTTTCTCTGTATTTAGGACACCCTGTGGCAGGGACCTCAGCCCCATGGGGAGACCTTAATGGATTGGATGCTAAGCTGATGCAGGCTTGGGGAGTTGCCAGAGAAGCCTAAGCAAGGCATACATCTAAAAGCTTTCTGAATAGTTAAAATTAGGACATAAATCTATCTTCTTCTTAAGAATGACAGGGATGGGGCGGGTGCGGTGGCTCACACCTGTAATTCCAGCACTTTGGGAGGCTGAGGCGGGTGGATCACTTGAAGTCAGGAGTTCAAGACCAGCCTGGTCAACATGGCAAAACCCCATTTCTACTAAAAATACAAAAATTAGCTGGGTGTTGTGGCGCATGCCTGTAATCCCAGCTACTTGGGAGGCTGAGGCAGGAGAATTGCTTGAATCTGGGAGGCAGAGGTTACAGGGAGCCAAGATTGCGTTATTGTACTCCAGCCTGGATGACAGAGCCAGACTCTGCCTCAAAAAAAAAAAAAAAAGAATGACAGGGATGGAAGATGGTGTTGGAAGGGGGAGGTTTTTAAATTGAGAAACCATATTCCTCATGTATTTTTTTTTCTCTCTTAGATTTTTTTCCTTTTTTGCATAGAATATGAAGTTCAAGTTCTGTTGTTATTGTTGTTGTTTTTTTTTTGAGACAGAGTTTCACTCTTGTTGCCCAGGTTGGTGTGCAATGGTGCGATCTCAGCTCACTGCAACCGCCGCCTCCGATTCAAGTGATTCTGCCTCAACCTCCCAAGTAACTGGGATTACAGGCATGCGCCACTATGCCCGGCTAATTTTTTGTATTTTTTTTTTTTAGTAGAGATGGTGTTTCTCCATGTTGATCAGGCTGGTCTTGGACTCCCAACCTCAGGTGATCCGCCTGCCTCGGCCTCCCAAAGTGCTGGGATTACAGGCGTAAACCACTGCAAATGGCCTACGAAGTTCAAGTTCTACTTCCTCTCTCTCCAGAGGTGCCCGCTTTTTAACAGTTTGGAGTGTATTCTTGAAGGCTTTTTCTATGCATTTGCACACATATACATCTGCCTATGTGTAGTTTTGCGTTTACTTTCTTTTTTTATTTTTAACATAGCAAGTGTGTTTATTTTGGGTATAAACTATCTTTCATTGAACTGTGAGATGTTTCTGAAGATCCAAGAGAAGTGGACACAGCCAGAGTAGTTTATAAGCAGAATAGCTCATAACCCTGGTATGGAGAAGACCATTTCTTGAACTCACAGAACAATGTTTTTAAAATTTCATTCCTAAAAAAATACAAGCTGTTCTGGATAACAAAGTGGGAGACCTTGTGATAACCATTGTTTCTTCAGGATACTTTCCATTTTATGTATCCAGTGTCCTTTCTAAATACTTAATAGACCATCACTGAAATACAGTGTATTATTCAGAATAGAAGGTATATACATTTACTATAAATACTTATCTTGCTTATGCTGTGCACATATGTGGTTTTCAATAGCTTCAAGTATGCTAGAAATTTTTGACTGGCCCCTTTGGTGAACACCAGGCTATGGGCTGCATAAGTGGTAATGTCATGCCTCTGAGCCCAAGCTAAGCCGTCTATCCTCTGTGACCTGCAGGTATGCATCCAGATGGCCTGAAGCAACTGAAAATCCACAAAAGAAGTGAAAATAGTCTTAAGTGATGACAATCCACCACTGTGATTTGTTCCCACCCCACCCTAACTGATATTCTCCCCCGCCCTTAATAAGGTACTTTGTAATATTCTCCCCCACCCTTAAGAAGGTGCTTTGTAATATTCTCCCCGCCCTTGAGAATGTACTTTGTATGTCTATCCCAAACCTGTAAGAACTAATGATAATCCCATCAACCTTTGCTGACTCCTTTTTCGGACTCAGCCCGCCTGCACCCAGGTGAAATAAACAACCTTGTTGCTCATACAAAGCCTGTTTGGTGGACTCTCTCCACATGGACGCGCGTGACAGTAACACAATTCCGGGCACTCTTCTTTAGTTCCAGCTCTGGCAGAGATCTTCTCACTGTCGGAGACATGTGAAGTAGAACAACTCCATCTTAAATAGGACCTGGGTAAAATAAGGCTGAAACCTGTTGGGCTGCATTCCCAGATGGTTAGGCATTCTCAGTCACAGGATGAGACAGGAGGTCAGCACAAGATACAGGTCATAAAGACTTGGCTGATAAAACAGCTTGCAGTAAAGAAGCTGGCCAAAACCCACCGAAACCAAGATGGTGATGAGAGTGACCTCTGGTCATCCTCACTGCTACACTCCCACTAGCGCCATGACAGTTTACAAATGCCATGGCAACCTCAGGAAGTTACCTTATGTGATCTAAAAAGGGGAGGCATGAATAATCCACCCCTTGTTTAGCATATCATCAAGAAATAACCATAAAAACTGGCAACCAGCAGCCCTCGGGGCTGCTGTGTTTATGGGTTAGCCATTCTTTTGTTCCTTTACTTTCCTGATAAACTTGCTTTCACTTTATGGACTTACCCTGAATTCCTTGTTATGCAAGATCCAAGAACCCTTTCTTGGTGTCTGGATCAGGACCCCTTTCCTGTAACATCACCATGGTTGATGATGTTTGAGGGAATTATGGCTAATATGTGTTCCTTTTGCGTCTGGGTGCTGCTGTAACATAGGTTCCTGGCAAGTAAATACGGCCTAGTTTAAAGACCATTTCAACTAGGCGGTTGAGGAAATTAACTCATTTTCATCTTTGGTGAGTATTGAGCGACATCAGTATTTCCCATAGTCTTTGCTCTCTGGATACCTGAGGTATAGGAAACAACTACATTAGAAACACATTTGGAAGCCTGGGCCACTTGAAATTGTTATAATTAAAGTTTCGATGCTACAAAAGAAATAGCACTCGAATATAAAATTTTCTTTTTAATTCTCAGCAAGGCAAGTTACTTTTATAGAAGGGTGCGCCCTTACAGATGGAGCAATGGTGAGTGCACACTTGGACAAGGGAGGGGAAGGGGTTCTTATCCCTGACACATGTGGCCCCTGCTGCTGTGTCGTTCCCCTGTTGGCTAGGGTTAGACCTCACAGGCTAAACTAATTCCGGTTGGCTAATTTAAAGAGAGCGATGGCGTGAGTGGTTTGGCAGGAAAAATGGTTATGCAGGGTGGAGAATGAGTCAGGGCAGAGCAGGTAGCAGGTAATCGGAATGAGTCAGGGTGGAGCAGGTAATCGGAAAAGGTTGCTTTATGAGGAAGTTAAGTTTAAAAGTAGATGGCAAAGAATTGAACATACGACATACTGATTCTTTGAAAAGAAATTTAGAACTCATGTCTAACAAAATGTATTAAAGGTCTAAAGTTCACATTCAGGATTTATGATTCTGATTTTCCCCCCCAAGACCATTTCCTTTCTTTTTAATAATACTTATATTATAAATGAGTCTTGTGCACACAAGGAAATCTTCATTTTTAAAGAGAGATATATTTAATATTTCAACAGCATATTATCCATTCCTTTGTTAATGGGCATTTAATTGTTTCCGTCTATTTTGTGTCTGTTTCAAGCACACCTTTCTCCATATATATTTGTGCACGTGTATGTCTGTAGGAAAGATGGGTCCTAGAAATAGAGTTGAGAGGGTAGAAGTTTATGCAAGTTTTGAAGTTTTATGGAATCTGCCATTGCCTTGGAAAAAGCTATGCCTTGTCATTTTGGTGAGTTTAAGCTCCTGTTACTCTTTGCCTTGTCAAGGCTGGGCAATATCCAGTGTTTTGTTTTTGCTCATCTGATTGGTGAAAGGATATCCTTTTGTTGTTTTAATGTGAATGAATTTCCTTTATTTTTTCAACTTTCAAAAACTTCCTTTTTCTTGAATCCGCCCACCATCCCACTTCCTGCCACTCTTAGATTCCACATTTCCTTTCTTTTCCAAGTGAACCCAGCTGCCAGAATTCTTTTCAAGCTATGAGACTTCAGGGCTGGGCTCTTCAAGGGTGTAATTAGCATAACCGAATCCCTGGCTTTAAGCCACTCACTACTCTCAACACTGCATTTAAGGAAATTAGGAAGATGGCTTTGATCACTTTCAGGAGGTGGTGGTGGTCTGGGCCTTTCACGTTTGAGATTTCCCTGGGGTACTGGCTGCCAGTGGGTTTGGTAGAGAGAATGGGGTAAGGGTGTTGAGGGCAAGGAAGGGCTTCTTGGGACCCCAAGGACATCTTCAATTGATGGTGATTTGCAATTAAAGTCAAAGAAAGATGTGCAAGTCAGGATTAGGGGTTAAGGGTGTATGTGAGTGGGGAGATGGTGGAATCAATAATTAAAATACACATGTGCTAGGGACAGCGCTAAAGACCTGAAATGTATGACCTTATGTAGTCCCCACAACAACCATGTGAAGTTGGTTCTGGTGTTATCCCCCTTTATAAATGTGAAAACAAGGTTCAGAGAGTTGAATTGCTTTGATTAAGACCACACAGCAGGTAGGTGGCTGACTAGGACTCCAACTCCTGCTGTCTTGCTCCCTCTTAAACATTGCAAATACTGCCTCCCACTGCAAGGTAATGTTGGACTAGCCCTGTACAGCCTAAAGATGCATCTGGATGTATATTACTTGATTTCATATAAACCAGCTGTGAGATTGTTACTGGAAAAACCAAACTCTGTGAAATATGTAAAGAGGTTTATTCTGAGCCAATATGAGCGATCGCAGCCCAGGAAACCATCTCAAGAGGTCCTGAGAAAGTGCCCAAGGAGGTTGGGTTGCAGTTTGCTTTCATACATTTTAGGGAGGCAGGAGATACAGGCAAAGACAGAAATCAATACATGGAAGGTATACAGTGGTTTAGCCTGAAAAGATGGGATGAAGTAGGGGCTTGTAGGTCATAGATAGATTCTGAGAATTCTGAGATTTTCTTTTTTCTTTCTTTTTTTTTTTGAGGTGGAGTTTCGCTCTTGTCGCCCAGGCTGGAGTACAATGGTGTGATCTCGACTCACTGCAACCTCCACCTCCCGGGTTCAAGTAATTCTCCTGCCTCAGCCTCCTGAGTAGCTGGGATTACAGGCATCTGCCACCATGCCTAATTTTGTATTTTTTTTTTTTAGTAAAGACAGGGTTTCACCGTGTTGGCCAGGCTGGTCTTGAACTCCTGACCTCAGGGATCCACCCGCCTCGGCCTCCGAAAGTGTTGGAAACAGGCCTGAGCCACTACCCACATGCGATTCTGAGATTTTCTGTTTCGCAATTGGTTGAAAGAGTTAAGCCTTGTCTGAAGATTTGATGCCACTAGAAAGGGGATGCTTAAGTTAAGGGGGGTTGTGGAAGCCAAGATTCTTGTTATGCAGATGAAGCTTCAAGGTAGTAGCTTTCAGAGAGAATAGGTGGTAAATGTCTTTTTTTGGACTTTAAAAGGTATCAGACCCTTAGTTAATCTCTGGTAGATCCAGGAAAGGATGGAAAAAGGAATCTGTAGATTCTCTACAGATGCAAATTTCCCCCCACAAGATATGGCTTTGCAGGGCCATTTTAAAATATGTCAAGAAATGGGCTGGGTGCGGTGGCTCACACCTGTAATCCCAGCACTTTGGGAGGCTGAGGGGGGCGGATCACTTGAGGTCAGGAGTTCAAGACCAGCCTGGCCAACATGGCGAAACCCTGTCTCTACTAAAAATACAAAAATTAGCTGGGCATGGTGGTGCGCACCTATAATCCCAGCTGCCTGGGAGGCTGAGGCACAAGAATCGCTTGAACCTGGGAGGCAGAGGTTGCAGTGAGTCAAGATCGTGCCACTGTACTCCAGCCTGGGTGACAGAGTGAGACTCCACCTAAAAACAAAACAATATGTCAAGGAAATGTATTTTGGGGTAAAATGTTTTGATTTTCTTCAAGGTTTGCTGTCTGTCATGTGATGTTATACCACATTCAGGTTGGAATTTGGTATCCTATTGCCACAAAGACTGTTTTGTCAGTCTTCTTGTTACTGGAAAGGGGTCCTGATCCAGACCCCAAGAATGGGTTCTTGGATCTCGCACAAGGAAGAATTCTGGGCAAGTCCATAGAGTGAAGTGAAAGCAAGTTTATTAAGAAAAAAAATAAAGAAATGGCTACTCCCTAGGCAGAGCAACCCTGAGGGCTGCTGGTTGTCCATTTTTATGGTTATTTCTTGGTTATATGCTAAACAAGGGGTGGATTATTCATGCCTCCCCTTTTTAGATGCTATAGGGTAACTTTCTGAGGTTGCCATGGCATTTGTAAACTGACATGGTTCTGGTGGGAGTGTAGCAGTGAGGACGACCGGAAGTCACTCTCATCACCATCTTGGTTTTGGTGGGGTTGTAGCTGGCTTCTTCACAGCAACCTGTTTTATTAGCAAGGTCTCTATGATCTGTATCTTGTGCCAACCACCTTTCTCATCCTGTGACTAAGAATGCCTTAACCATCTGGGAATGCAGCCCAGTAGGTCTCAGCCTTATTTTACCCAGCCCTTATTCAAAATGGAGTTGCTCTGGTTCCAACACCTCTAACGTTATGATCTCTATTTTCATGTTAGTGCTGGTCGGTTGTGCCTAAACTCTGAAAGGGAAGGGGTGTAACAAATGAGGCATGTCTGATTTTTCTTCCTATCCTGGCCAGGCCTTCAGTTTCTTAGGTTTCTCTGGGATCCTCTTGGCCAAGAGGGGTGTCTGTTCAGTCAGTTGGGGGGCTTAATATTTTATTTTTGGTTTATAAGGTAAATTTATTATCCTCATTCTTATTGCAGAGGAAACTGAGGCTTAGGAAAGGTAAGTGGGGGAACCAGGACTTGAACACAGGCTTTCAATATGCAGCTCTGTCATTTTGACCACCTCACAATTGAATAAACCGAAGACCCTAAAGGTCAATATTTTTCTGTTGAATGTTTATCTCAGTCTTGTAGACAAGCACAAAACACTTACCAGCGAGCATTGTCACACACTGGTAGACAAATTAAGACAAAAACTTGTTAAAGAAACAAAATGACTCTTATTTTTATGATTAAAGAAGTAATATATGTCTGTTATTGGAAAGTTAGAAAACAGAAACAACCAAAAGAATATTAAAATGATCAATGTCGTGGTTGATTTTGTGTGTTAATTTGACTGAGTCACGGGGTGCCCAGATATGGTCAAGCATTATTCTGGGTGTGTCTGTGAGAGTGTTTCTGGATAAGATTAACTTTTGAATCTGCAGACTGACTAAAGCTGATTTTCTTCCCTGATGTGAGTGGGTCTAGCCCAGTAAGTTGGGGGCCTAAACGGATCACAGCAACTGAGTAAGAGGAAGCTTCTCCTTCTGGACTACTTGAACTGGGACATCTGTCTTCTCTTGTCCTCAGACTGGAACCCACACCGTCAGCTTTCCTCGTTCTCAGGCCTTTGGACTCAGACTGGAACTACACCATCAGCTCTCCTGGGTCTCCAGCTTGTCAGTTGCAGGTCTTGGGACTCCACAGCTTTCATAATTGCCAGTTCCTGATTCTCTCTCTCTCTCTCCCCACCGTGTGTGTGTGTGTGTGTGTGTGTGTGTGTGTGTGTGTGTGTTTGTTTATGTATGTATGTATGTATATAATGTCTCTCTGGTGAACATTGACTAATATAACTCATAGTCCTAAATAAGATCTTTTTTTATCCTTTTACTGTATAGTATTCCAGCCTTTATCTATGCATCCACATACACTGCTTTTTCATTTCACAGCATATAACAAATATATTTAAATAATCACCATTCTTTCAATTTGCCGAGAGCAAGTTTATTTATGTCTTTAAGTCATATTTATTGTGAGTCTTAAACTCTTTGAGTGCTAGACATGAGAGAAGGGGCCCTACCTCATGGTACTTACGGTCTAGCTAGACAGAAAAAATTTAAACAAGCAGTTACACAAAAATTTCTTAATTATATTTGTGATAAGTGTTATAATTTAAAAAAGGTATATAGAGATCTTCTAGAATATATAATAACCTCACTGAATGTAGCTCTGTGAGGTCAGGGGAGGGTTTTTAAAGGAGGAGACAATGAGGCAGAGACCCAAAGGATAAGTCGGACTCAGTAAGTCAAAGGGTGGGAGGAAGAGCGTTCCAGGCAGAGAGAACAGCACATGTAAAGGCTCAGAGGGAGGCAGGAGCTGCCTGAGAACCAGAAAGAAGGCTGCTGTGGCTGCTGGGCAGTGAGCCAGCAGGAATGGAAGGAGGGGGCACGTTGCAACGGCTGTTTTTGTAGAGACGGGGTCTCAGTATGTTGCCCAGGCTGTGACATTTCTAAAGCTGATTTTATGACTGTAATCAGGAAGCAAATAAGGGTGTGGGAGTGGGAAAACAAACCCAGACAGCATCACGGAAACTCAACAAAAATTTTCTTCAACTCTTGTAGCCACGGCAGAGAATTGTCAGGCAACAAAAATATGTAGGGGGTACAGAGAGGAAGGGGTTCTGTACTTTATTCCTATTCCTCAAAGATTCTAGAATAACAGCCATTTAGTCATTTAGTTCAATACAATTCCATCAAAATCCCCGTTTATTGAGTCCCTGTTATATGGCATTCTTAATGGTGAGCGTTAGAATTCTGTCTCTCAATGCCTCCCTGGAAAAGAGTTAGAAACCATCACTAGGTGGTCTGCTGTGGAGAGATTTTACGTTTGAATAAAGGTAAAGACAAAAAAAATTAATCAGGACAAGTAATCAAAGTGAAATTGAATCTGCATGCTAAGGAGAAGTTCCACCATCTTTGCTGAGTGATTAGGATTAAATAGAAATATCTGTTTTCTTTCTTCTCCTCTTCAACCTTTTTCCCAGTGTTGTTTTTTTCCCCTCTAAAAGTAAAGAGAAGTCGTAACAAGCGCCTCTGTGAATGATGCGAAGTTCTCTTGGAGTTTTCAATTTGGCTGTATTGATTTATAAGGTCTTTTCAATTACTGAATTCTTCTTGGTGGCAGAGTGCAGGGCCCCCATACGTGAGAATCATGCTCTATTGATCCCAGGTACTTAGAAAGGGGCATTTGTGTGTCTGCAGTAGATTGATGAAGTTGCAAATAATGAAGCTTCCCACGCAACATTTATTAAATGAAAATCTAGAATTCATTAACACAAGAACTTGTCTTGTATTAGAAACAAAGAAGGGGCTTGAGAAAAAAATAGGAATACAGTAGTTATCATGAACATAATATATGAAGCAATTTGAATTCAAGGGAAGGCAATTTGGAATCTTATTAAATTTTCTTCTTTTATTGTGTGAGCACGGTTGGGTGGCTTCTGGGGAGCCATCGATCAAAACCCAGGTGCATGGGGAGCTGGAGCCTGGCTAAAGAGACCAGTTCTCAAATTCTTGCTGTAGTTAAAATGGGACTACCACCCAGTGTTTAGTATCTGGCCCAAAACAGGAACTTAATAAATATAAATGAGAAATTACGAGTGAATGAATGAATGAGTGAATTACGGTAATGAATGATTAGGAGAGATTACTGAACATTAGCTGTGGTTCCTGAGAGAGACTGGCACAGCTATTTAGCTAAGCCCAGTTATACTCCATTCCCAATTCACCTATTCACTTACTCACTCACTCACTCACTCACTCACTCACTCACTCACTCACCAAACATTTGTTGAGAATGGATCATGTACAAGGTACTATGTTAAGCACTGTGTTAGTTTTCTAGGGCTGTCTTAACAAATGACTACAAACCTTTAAAGCAGCAGAGAGTTTTTCTCTTACAGCTCTAGAAGCTGGAAGAACAAACCCAGAGAAGGATCCTTTCTTGTCTCTTCCAACTTCTGGTGCCCAATGAGTTCCTTGGCCTACAGCAGCGTAACTCCAATTTCTGCCTCTGTCTTCATATGGCCATTTCCCTGTATGTCTGTGTCTCTGAATCTCCCTTTCCTTATAGGAACACCTGCCACTGGATTTAGGGCCTACTCTAATCCAGTATGACCTCATCTTAACTTGGTAACATTGGCAAACACCCTGTTTCCAAATAAGGTCACTTTCATAGGTTCTTGGTGGATGTGAATTTAGTGGAGACACTTCAACCCAGCACAAGCACTATGGGGGATACCCAGATTGGTGCCCAACTGCTATGAGCTAACATTTGAGAGAGGAGATAAAAAAACACAGGCTGGACAATTTGCAATTGCAAAGATATGGAAACAACCTAAGTTCCCATCACATAAGGAGTGGATAAAGAAACTATGGTATATATACACCATGGAATACTTCTCAACCATAAAAAAGAACAAACTAATGTCTTCTGCAGCAACTTGGTTGGAGCTGGAGGCCATTATTCTAAGTGAAGTAACTCAGGAATGGAAAACCCAATATCATATGTTCTCACTTATAAGTGGGAGCTAAGCTATGAGGACGCAAAGGCATAAGAATGATATAATGGACTTTGGGGACTCTAGGAGAAAGGTTGGGAGGGGAGTGAGGAGAAAAAGACTAGAGATTGGGTACAGTGTACAGTGCTCAGGTGACGGGTGCACTAAAATCTCAGAAGTCACCACTAAAGAACTTATCCATGTAACCAAAAACCACCTGTATTCCCAAAACTATTAAAATAAAAATTAAACACACAGGCTGGGATTTGGGGCCCATGCCTGTAATCCCAGGACTTTGCGAGGCTGAGGCAGGAGGATTGCTTGAGCCCAGGAGTTTGAGGCTACAGTGAGCTATGATTGCCCCACTGCACTCCAGCCTGGGCAACAGAGTGAGATCCCATTTCTTTAAAAAAAAAGAGGCCAGGTGTGGTGGCTCACGCCTGTAATCTCAGCACTTTGGGAGGCCGAGGCGGGAGGATCACGAGGTCAGGAGATCGAGACCAGCCTGGCTAACACGGTGAAACCCCGTCTCTACTAAAAATACAAAAAAATTAGCTGGGCATGGTGGCGGGCACCTGTAGTCCCAGCTACTCGGGAGGTTGAGGCAGGAGAATGGCATGAACCTGGGAGGCGGAGCTTGCAGTGAGCCAAGATCGTGCCACTGCACTCCAACCTGGGCAACAGAGCAAGACTCGGTCTCCAAAAAAAAAAAAAGAAAAAAAAAGAAAAAAAAAAGTGTGGCTGGGCGCAGTGGTTCACTCCTGTAATCCCAGCACTTTGGGAGTCCGAGGCGGGTGGATCACTTGAGGTCAGGAGTTTGAGACTAGCCTGACCAACATGGTGAAACCCCGTCTCTACTAAAAATACAGAAATTAGCTGGGTGGTAGTGGTGTGTGCCTGTAATCCCAGCTACTTGGGAGGCTGAGGCAGGAGAATCGCTTGAGCCTGGGAGGCGGATGTTACCGTGAGCTGAGATCGTGCCACTGCACTCCAGTCTGGGTGACACAGTATGACCCTGTCTTAAAAAAAAAAAAAAAAAAAAAGAAAAAAGAAAAACCACATAGATTCCCATGATACCTGCCAATTTACAGTGCATCAAGCCGGTGCCCTGCTTTATCCTCTTGAGTTCTTCATGAAACTTGATGAAATAGAGAGGGTACGCTCATTTTTAGAGATGAGGAAATGGAGGTTCAGAAAGGTGAAGTCACACAGCTAGTAACTGACAAGGCCCAGGTCTTACTGATTCTTTTTGCATGTACATGGTAGGGAAGTTAGAAAACACAGATAAGCATAAAGAAAAAGAAAATTAAAATCTAACCACACATAGGTAAGCATTTACAAATTTTGGTATGTAATCCTTCCAGAATTTATAATGAATACATTTCATCTACCAAGCACTCCTCTCCCCACCTTAGGAACTGGCCATGTTTCCATCTACGCCTCCCTGGCAGGCTCCTGGGAGCCATGTGTGGGCACCACCACCCAGTCCTGGCTAGGGTTAAGTAAGGCACAGGCTCCCGGTCCACACTGATTCAACAGTCCTTTAACTAGGGACTTGAGATAGAGACCAGGAGCTTCCAGCCTCAGTCTTGTTGATGCCTGAAGTGAAGCAGGCGAAGAGTCTGGAATGGGCCACACTGCATTATAGAATAGGCTTAGGAGCTGAGATAACTGGTCTGCAGTGAAGGAGTAGAAGGAGGGCAATGAGAGAGAATTTTGGAGATGATTCCTACAACCTAGTCACATCTTACCCTCGAGTTCTCGAAGTGTCCTTATGGCAAACCTCCCTTTTCCAACTCAACTAGATGGAAAGGGTTTCTGGTACATGCAGCCAAGGGTCTTGTGGCAAGTGGCAGGAAAAAAAAGAAAACAAAAAACAACATAAAGACATTTGTTTATTTACCAAGATGCCTGGTGAAAGGTAGTTCTGGAAGGTAGTTCTAGGATGGTTCCATGTCAGCAAAGGCATAGGTACTTAACTATCTTTTTGTCCTGCCTTCCCTGGTGTGTAGGCAATGATTCCTCTCGTGGTGACAAGATGGCTGCCACTGCTCTGAGAATCACATCCTCACAAGATAGCATCCAGATCCAGGAAGGGAAGACAGCCAAAGGCACTGTCTCTGCATGTACCACTCTTCTGTTGAAGGGAGTGTGAAGATTACCTTCTGAAAACCTCTCAGCAGATTTCTCTTAAGTCTCATCAGTCAGATCAGGGTTACATGCCCACTTCTACACCAGTCACTGGAAGAGGGAAATTGGTGTGCCATGACTGGTTTAGACAAATTGTAATTCACCCTCCAGGAGTTGAACATATTTTTAACAGAGTCAAATCAAAGGAGGCAGAATGGTATTGGGAGGGTAACCCATAAACTACTCCAGGAGTGCTAATAAAGTGTCTATAACATTTTTCAATCTATGATAGTCATTTAAAATATTGTGACCATCTTTCCATTTTGATAAATACACAAAGTGCATGCTTCTATCAATTTGTGATGGTTAATATTGAGTATCAACTTAATTGGAATGAAGGATGCAAAGTATTGATCCTGGGGGTGTCTGCGAGGGTGTTGCCAAAGGAGATTAACATTTGAGTCAGTGGCCTGGGAAAGGCAGACCCACACTTAATCTGAGTGGGTACCATCTAATCAACTGCCAGCACAGCCAGGATATAAAGCAAGCAGAAAAATGTGAAGAGGCTAGACTGGCTTAGCCTCCCAGCCTACATCTCTCTCCCGTGCTGGATGCTTCCTGCCCTTGAACATCGGACTCCAAGTTCTTCAGCTTTGGGACTCTGACTGGCTCTCCTTGCTCCCTGGCTTGCAGATGGCCTATTGTGGGACCTTGTGATCATGTGGGTTAATACTACTTAATAAAGTCCCATATATATAAAATATATCTATTATATATATAATTACTTCTGTCCCTCTAGAGAACCCCAACTAATACACCATTACACTATAGAGCAGCAGTTCTCAATACAGGTGATATAGACAGTGATTTCCGCTGTCTGATACCCCCACCTCCTCTGCTGTTGCCCTGGCAACAATGCATTCTCTGACCCGGTTGTCAAGGACAATTGTGTCTTTGTCTTTCTTTCCCACTTCTCTGTTAGAGACTATTTATTTTTCTCCCTCAGGTAAGACTTAGGTTTCCAGAGAGGATTATCAAGTTCCTCCTGGCTTACATAGCTCCTGCCTACCCATTCCTGAAGTCCCTGTAGGATAGAGACTCACCACCAAACGCTTGGCTACGGGAGTCAGGGACCAAGGGAAGGGCAGATGCAGCACAGCTTTAGGGCGGGAGCTGGGCTCTGTTTCTGGAGATGCTGGGAACTGATCACCTCAAAGTGACCTAAGTAAGTGCCCCGCACAAGCTGATCATAGCAATGTTCCTTTGCACTTCCTATTCCTGTTGGCCTCATGGTTCAGCACACAGACTTTGGACTTGGGCCGACCTAGGTTTGAATCCTGACCCTGCTACAAGGAAGCAAGTTACTTAAATCCCATGACTCTCAGTTTCCTCATTTGTAAAATGGGGATAAGAATATGTGTCTGTGGGTTATAGTGTGGATTGGAGATAATGGGCCTAAAATGAGGAGAGGAGGGCCTGGCATGTAGGAGATGCCTGAGAATTGATAGGTGCTGCTGATGTTGTAATAATATTTCCTCGGTTACTTATTCCTCCTCTTGCTTCCAATCCTGTACACGGGGGAAGGATGAAGAACAATTGTGCTTCTCAAATTCCTCATCTGTAAGAGGAAACATCATTAGATGACATATTGTATGCAAAACATCCAGCACGTGGTAGATACATATGCAATGTAATTAGCGGTACCAATACTTCTACTAGTTGGATGTTTATGTATGCATTTAACAATTATTTGCTGGTGCCTCCTAGGAGCCAAGCCTTGTGCTTGGTTCTGGGGATTTAGCAGTGGCCTGGACCAGCTCAGGATTGTCCAGGGGGCTGAGGGGCTGAGATAGTCACCTGTGACTGGGGAGTAGACATCTGTGCACTAGGCCCTTGAAACAGAGCTCTCTCTTCCTCTCTCCCTGGAATCATGGAGCAGGAAGGAAGCAAGGATTGAGATGGTGGAGTGAGTAGGAATAATAATTCTATCAGCTGTAGTCCCAGCTACTTGGGAGGCTGAGGCAGAAGAATCGCTTGAAGCTGGGAGGCGGAGGTTGCAGTAGCCGAGATCGCACCACTGCACTCCAGCCTGATGACAGAGACTCCGCTTAAAAACAAAACAAACAAACAAAAAACTATCAGGAAGAAGGGAGAACCACCAACTGCAAAGGGATGTCGAGGTCCTGCTCTTGTGGCTGCAAGGGGTGGGTGGAAGCTCTTTTGGGTAAGGCTTCTGAAGACCCAAGAGATGTTTAATTGTGTCCAATTCAGTGGGCAAACTAAGCCCAGGCCTGTGTGTCTGGGATTCCATCTCTTTTGGATCAGGAAACATGAACTGTATTCAGAGACTTTTGGGAACAAGGACCCACCAGAGTCTTTTTGTCTGCTGACTTGACCAAATTAGGCAGGCTAGGCTGGAAGGATGCTGAGAAATTCCAGAAAAGAAAATGTTGGCTTCTGTTTATGGTTGACTTCAGCTTGGAGTATCCAAAAGCATGAGCTCTGGAGCCAGAATGCCTGGGTTTGACTCCCCACCTCCTGTTTCCAGCTGTTCAACCTTCGAAAAACCACTTTACCTCTCTTATGTTCAGTTTTCTTACATATAAAATGGGGAGGAAAGTTGTACCTATCCTATGGGGTTGCCAGAAGGATTAAGTGTGTAATGCATGTGGAATGCTAGTTATCCTATTAGATCTGCACAACATGCCTGAAGGCAATGCAGAATCTGTGTGCCCATTTCACAGATGGGAAAACTAAGATTTGAGAACTCCTCAAGGGCAGTTGATGGGTCACAGTTATCTTTGTTTGTCTTCTCTTTATTAAGCCTTCAATAAGTGGTGGTGTCACATATTATTCTAGATATGTGATAATTGATTGCCTTCACTCAGTAAGTGGAGGTGAATGAATAAATGAATTGTTTCATATCAGACTGTGGTTGAGGCCACACTTGACTAGATCCTGGTTCCAAATTTCGTGCTTCATGTGAGTGATTCGCTGGAGTGGGTGTGCCAGGTGGATTAGATGTATGCCAGTCCATTTAGTGGTGGTGATGCAGGTAAGAATAGTTGTATTTTTTAACTTTTATTTATTATTAGAGACAGTCCTGCTTTGTTGCCCAGTCTAGTGCAATGATGCAGTCATGGCTCACTGCAGCCTCAGCCTCCAGGGCTCAAGAGATCCTCCCACCTTGGCCTCCTGAGTAGCTGGGACTACATATGTACATCACCACACCCAGCTAATTTTTAATTTTTTTTTGTCAAGACAGGGTCTCCCTGTATTGGGCAGGCTGGTCTTGAACTCCTGGGCTCAAGCGATACTCCTGCCTCAGCTGAGATTACAGGCATGAGCCACTTCACCTGACTAAGAACAGCTGTACTGATGGAGCAATCCCTATGTGCTGGGCACTGTGCCACACATATTGCATGCCTTCTCATAGGATGCTCAAAGTCACCCTGTAAGGGCTGTTATTTATATCCATTTCATGGATGAATAACCTGAGACTTATGAAGGTTAAAGAACTTGCCCAAGGTCATCCATCTGGTGGTGTTCAAGCTCGGATTCCCACCTGTGTTTGTCTGACACCAGTCTGAGCATCTGGTCCACACTACATTGCCCAGGGCAGGCGAATGACTTGCCCAAGGTCACACGGCAGGTGAGGCTGGCCCAGGATGCCAGCTACCTTCCTTCCTTCCTTCAGTTCTGCCTTCTGTGACCTTCAGCCCTCCCTCCAGGGCGAAGCCTCTCAAGCCTGAAACCCACCTCACTGTGCCTGGGACCCCTTCGAAGCCCCAGGGAAGGACAGTCAGCAGGAATCCGGGGGGGAGTTTCAGCTGTTCCCTTCAGATCCCCACTGTGATCCAGTGACTTTCCAGTTTGGATCCAATTTCCAAACAGAGCTGACATGTGTCGGGCATTTGGCAGCAACAAGCCAAGCCTGGCTGCGTGCGGTGGGGATGGAGGAGGCTAATGATTTGCCGGTGGCGTCCCATTAGCAGCAAGTTGTCAGAACACACTAGCTTGGGAAGACGGTGTCAATGATGGCGCCACATCTGAGACAGACAACCTGAGAGGAGCAAGGTAGGGACGTTCTTCTGGAGCTTCTGCGGTCGCCCCAAGCAGGGGCTGGCATATTTTCCGTCTCAGACACCACAGGCAGCAAAAGAAAAAAAAAATCACAATGCCTTTTGGTGTATCTGTGGGCTCATGGCCTGTGGAATCCTGGAACAGAATCATCATGTGTGCATGGAAGGCAGGACAAAGTCGTGATTAGGAGCAGGGCTTTGGAGGCAGGACTGGGTTGACCTAGCTGTGTGACCTTGAGTCTTATTTATTTATAAAATAATTTCTTTGTTTCTTTATAAAATAAGAATAATGTGACCAGGTGCTGAGTCTCACTCTTTTTATTCCAGCACTTTGGGAGACCAACGCAGGGGGACACTCTGGGCAACCTATTGAGATTCTGTCTCTACAAAATTTTTAAAAATTAGCCAGGTGTGGTGGTGTGCACCGGTGGCCCCAGCTACTCAGGAGGCTGAGGTGGGAGGATCACTTGAGCCTGGGAGTTTGAGGCTGCAGTGAGCCATGATCGTGCCACTGCACTCCAGCCTGGGCAACAGAGCAAGACCCTGTCTCAAAATTAAAAAGAAAAGAATAGAATATGCTACCTTTCCTGTAGACTTATCAGGTAATTTAAATGAGAGAGTACTGAGAAATGTCTTAACAAGGCACCCAGCACCTAGCACATGCTCAGTTTCCTCAAAGGGCTGATAAAACTTACCTCAAAGGGTTGTTGTAAAGTTTAAGTAAAGTCTATTTGACTCTGTGTGTGTGTGTGTGTGTGTGTGTGCGCGCGCATATATACCTACATGTGTTTGTATGTGTACATATACATGTGTACATATACATCAACATATACATAGATACATGTGTCTTGGTACGTGTGCATAGCACACAGTAGTTTCTATCTAATGTTGGCTATGATTATTATGCCAAGTTGAAATCCATGTCCCTGTACCTCTCATCCACTGATTTTACCTTGGGAACCCAAACAGAACATTCATCCATTCTGCAGCCAACATCTAACAATAGTTTCTGAGTCTCTACTATGTGCTAGACGTAGCCGATGCATAGTAGGTGCTGGGTTGTGGCCCCAAAGGTGTGCTGTTCAGATCCCCCTTGGAGGCAGCCAACTGACTGCCTCTTGCTGCTGCATCTATGGCTCCACCATAATGTTCAGGTCTAGCTGTGCTTCTCCCAAATGCTCTCAGCCAAAGACTGAGCACTTTGGGGTAATAGAGCTTGGCCAGTCCTGCCTAGCATGGGACCCCTCTATATTAGTTTTCTGTGGTTGCTGTAACAAATTGCCACAAAATGGTGGCTTAACACACACACACAAATGTATTTCCTACCAATTTTGGAAGGCAGAAGTTCAAAATCAAGGTGTTGGCTGCACTCCGAGGCTCTGGTGGAGAAGCCTTCCTTGCTTCTTTCCACCTCTGATGGCTGTCAGCCTTCCTTATGGCTGCATAACTTCAGTCTGTGCCTCTGTTTTCACATTGCCTTCTCCTCTTCTCTTGGTGTCTTCTCTTCTGTCTGCCTTGACCCCTCTCTACCTTTCTCTTATAAGAACATTTGGAATTGATTGAGGGGTCACCCAGATAATCCAAGATAATCTCCCCATCTCAAGATCCTTAATCCCATCTTCCAAGACCCCTTTTCCAAATAAGGTGACATTCAAGTTTCCAGGGATTTTTTTTTTCTTTTTTTTTTTTTTGAGATGGAGTCTTGCTCTCTCGCCAGGCTGGAGTGCAGTGGTGCAATCTTGGCTCACTGCAACCTGCACTTCCCGGGTTCAAGTGATTCTCTTGCCCCAGCTTCCCGAGTCGCTGGGACTACAGGTGCCCACCACCATGCCCAGCTAATGTTTTTGTATTTTTAGTAGAGACAGGGTTTCACCATGTTGGCCAGGCTGGTCTCGATGTCTCGACCTCGTGATCCACCTGCCTTGGACTCCCAAAGTACTGGGATTACAGGCATGAGCCACTGTGCCCGGTTCCACGTATTTGATGTGGATATTTTTTGGGAACCTTTCTCAGCCCACCACATCTTTCGATGGGCAACCTTTGCTTGGGAACTCCCCCATTTTTCTCTGGCTGAGACTGTCTCAGAACTCTCTGAGTCCAATTCTCTACCAATCCAATCCTTGCTCCCCTCTCTGCTTTCACAGATGTTAGACCCAGAGTTTAGTTTGGTTCGAAGACTCTCCTGCCTGTACCTGCCTCCTCTCCCCTTTCCCTTGATGGATGTTTCCTTCAATCATTGTACATCAAATCCTTTCTTGGCATGTGCTTCTCAGAGGACCCAAACTGAGGTAGTGCTGAAGGATGGCTATTCAGGCAAAGGTTTAGCATTGAGCAAGCTTGTCTTAGAGCCTTCCAGTGCCTGTATTGTGAGTGCTTTCTCTTCCACCTTCCACAATGTCCTGGTACCCTCTACCTAGTGAGATATCACTAAAGCAGACAGTTCAGTGGTTCTGTGACCAGGTGGGATACAGCCCTATCTGGGTATGTTAGCTTTGCATGGTTCTTTGCACGTGGTGTCTGCACCCCAGACTCCACCAAATAATATGGAGTTGACAAGAGGGCAGCCATCTTCTTCTATCCTCACCAGTGATTGGCTGGAAGTGGGCATGTGATTCAAGCTAGCTAATCAGAACTCTTCCCTTGCAATTAGGGGATCTACAGTGGCCTAGAAGAGTCTGGCCTCTATGATCACAGAGTTGAGGGGATGTGCACTCAGGAGCTGCCAGTGGCCATGCTGTGAGCCTCATGGAGAAAGCCAGTCTGAAAAAATGCAACCAATGTGCAGACAGAATCAAAGATGAAAGGTGGAGAGAGAGAGGAGTAGCAGCTGACCAATACTCAGTTGCAACTCCCTGGTGGTGAATATCCCTGAAGCCAGCTCTACCCCTGCCCTTGCTACAATATGTTCACTTGAGCCAGTCAATTCCTCTTTGACTTATGCTGATTTTGTTATTTGCAACCACTGGCCATGACCAGGAGGAGGTAGGGTCCCAGCTAAGCATGTTGGCTAATTCTGGCATCTGGTGAACTTGGAGCCAAGGGGCCTGGATTAGAGTGCTGGCCGTGCCTTTTCCCAGCTGTGTAACCTGAGGTCAATTACATAATCTGAGCCTCAATTTCCCTATCTATATGTACAGTTGTGGTGCCTGCTCTGGCTTTTTTGCAACTTTTTTTTTTTCCAAGTCTCAAATAAGGCAGTCCTCGCACAAAGTGCTCTTTCTTTCTTTAAACCCCTTTTCCAGCTTTATTGGGACATAATTGACATACGTTTTATTGCCCGTATTTGAAGTGTATGATTCATGAATTTTGACACATGTGTGTACCTCTGAAGCCACCAGCACACTCGGAATAGTGAGCCCATCCATCATTGAAGAGGTGTCCTTGAGCCGTCTGTCATCTCTCCTGCACCCCTCTGTCCCACCTCCTCCCAAGGAACCACGGATTTGCTTTTTGCCACTATTGACTAGTTTTCATTCTATAGAATTTTATGTAAAGGGAATGATACAGTATGTGCTTTTTTGGTTTGCCTGCTTTTACCAATCGTAATTATTTTGAGATTCATCCATGCTGTTGTGTGTCATAATAATGCCTATTCTAACTCCATTAATTTTATTTTTGTGAAGCTCATTATACTTTTTTTTTTTTTTTTTAAAGATCAGGTCTTGCTATGTTGCACATGCTGGTCTCAAATCCCTAGGCTGAAGTGATCCTCCTGCCTCAGCCTCCCAAGTAGCTGGGATTACACCATAGTTTCAGGGCCAGGTGTGGTGGCTCATGACTATAATCCCAGTGCTTCGGGAGGCTGAGGCAGGGTGATCTCTTAAGGCCAGGAGTTTGAGACCAGCCTGAGCAACATAGCAAGACTCTGTCTCTACAAAAAAATTAAATTAGCTGAGTGTGGTGGTGCATGCCTGTAGTCCCAACTACTTGGTAGCCTGAGGTGGAAGGATCACTTGAACCCAGCAGTACAAGGTTACAATGAGCTATGATCATGCCACTTCTCTAGCCTGGGTGACAGAGAAAGACCCGTCCCTAATAGTAATAATAATAATAAGTACATAGTTTCAAATAGCTAGAAGGATACTGAATATTCCAACACAAAGAAATGATAAATGTTTGAGGTGATGGATATTTCTAAGTATCCTGATTTAATCAGTATATTTTTATTTTTTTGAGACAGGGTCTTACTTCGTTGCCTAAGCTGGCGTGCCCTGGAGTGACCACGGCTGGAGTGCAGTAGCGTGATCACAGCTTACTGCAGCTTCAATTTCCCAGGCTCAAGCGATCCTCCCACCTCAGCCTCTCAAGTAGCTGGGACTACAAGTGCATGTCACCATGCATGGCCATTTAAAAAAAAATTTTTTTAGTAGAGACAAAGTCTTGCTATGTTGCTCAGGCTTGTCTTGAACTCCTGAACATAAGCAGTCCTCTTGCCTCAGCCTCCCAAAGTGCTGAGATTACAGGCATGAGCCACGGTGCCTGTCCCACTATGCTTTATATGTATCACAACATCACTATATACCTCATAGGTATATATAATTATTGTGGGCCAATTAAGAAAATCAAATTTAAAACGATGAAAATACAAAAAAGGAGTGGGAAGTACCCTGAATGCCTTGGTAAGTCAAATTTGGTCCAGAAGATAGGAGAGAAAACCTGTTAAGATTCAGAAGCTTGCCACATTAGTGAAGTTTTCAAGGGTCCAGTGATCTGCCAACACATCCCCTCTTAAGGTAAGGACAAGTTATTGCATTTGCACTTTCCACCAAATAAAAGGAAGCACGATGCTTGGTGGGCCTTTTTGGGTTTTGAAGACAGAATACTTTGCACTTGAAAATACTTCTCCAACACATTTATTGAATGACAGGGAAGGCTGCTAGTTTTTGAGTTCAGCCAAGAGCAAAAAAGGGCTCTGGAGCAGATCCAAGCTGCTGTACAAGCAGTCCTATTGCTTGACCATATGACTTAGCAAACATCATGGAACTAGGGGGATTTTTGGTAGAGAAGGATGCTGGGATTTTGGCATATGGCCATGCTATCTATAGTTGGTGGAACTGTGTCTCAAAAAGATGTGTTGAAGTCCTAACTCCTGGTACCTATGAATGTGACCTTATTTGGAAATAATGTCTTTGCAGATGTAATCAAGTTAAAATAAGGTCATCCTGTATTAGGGTGCACCCTAAATAGGATGACTTGTGTCCTTATAAGGAGAGGGAGATCTGGAGGCATACATACTCACAGGGAGAGAACGCCATGTGAAGACAGAGGCAGAGACTGGAGCAATGCGTCTAGAAGCCAAGAAACACCAAGAATTGCCAGCAACACCAGAAGCTGGGAGAGAGGCATGGGATGGTTTCTCCCTCAGAGCCTCTAGAAGGAACCAACCCTGTGAACACCTTGACTTTGGACTTCTGGCCTCCAGAACTGTGAGGAATAAATTTTCTGTTGTTTTAAGCCATTTAGTTGGTGATAATTTGTTATGGCAGCTCTGGGAAACAAACACACCATCTAAAGCACCCAATGGTATACCATCTGAAAAGCAGCTCTGGGCTTGCTACTGGGCTCTGGTGACAACTGAGTGTCTGACTGTGTGATGTCAAGTGACCACGTAGTCGGAAGCTGCTAGTCTCATCAAGAGCTGGGCACTGTGAGGCCTATAAGGGCATAAGGTCAGGTGGGCCCAGCAGCAGTTCGTTGTAAATTGGAGGTGGTATCTATTGGACTGGGCTCAAGCAGGTCCAGGGAACACAAGCACCCAGGGCCACTCTCTTGACTCTCACTTATGACACATGTAGGGGTTTCCAGCTGATGGAAGATGAATAAGCTTGCTTGACCCAGTCTGTGGCTGTAAGCCAAAAATGAACTGTGGCAGCACTACAGGCACACTTGGAGTTGGCCCTGAAGGACTGGTGAGGGGAGATCCTCCCAATCTCTGAGCACCTTCCAAGCCATTCCCTTTGTGTAGAGAGAGAAATGGCCCAAGTTAAGGATAAACATTGACACAGTTTGGATATTTGTCCCCGCCCAAATCTCATGCTGAAATGTAATCTCCTGGCTGGGCATGGTGGCTCACACTTATAATCCCAGCACTTTGCAATGTCGAGGTGGGTGGATTGCTTTAGGAGTTCAAGATCAGCCTGGGCAACATGGTGAAACTTCATCTCTACAAAAAATTCAAAAATTAGCAGGGCATGATGGCACACACCTATAGTCTCAGCTACTCAGGAGGCAGGATAAATTGAGGCTGGGAGGTCAAGGCAGCAGTGAGCCATGATTGTGTCACTGTACTCCATCCTGGGTGACATAATGAGACCCTGTTTCAAAAAAAAAAAAAAAAAAAAAAGAAAGAAAGAAAGAAAGAAAGAAAGAAAGAAAGAAAGAAAGAAATATAATCTCCAATATTGGAGGTGGGGCCTAGTGGGAGATGTTTGGGTCATGGAGTGGATTCCTCATTAATGACTTGTGCCATCCCCTTAATGGTAAGTGAGCTCTCACTCTGAGTTCATATGAGACCTGCTTGTGTAAGAGTGTGGCATCTCCCTGCCTCCAGCTCCTGCTTTTTCCATGTGATATGCCTGCTCCTGCTTCACATTGCACCATGAGTGAAAGCTCCTTGAGGGTTCACTAGAAGCTGATCAGATGCTGGTGCCATGCTTTCTTTAAAGCCTGTGGAACTGTGAGTCAGTGAAAAATCTTTTCTTAATAAATTACCCAGTCTCAGGTATTTCTTCTTCCCTTCTCTTCTCTTCTCTTTTCCCTTCTCTTCTCTTCTCTTCTCTCTCTCTCTTTCTCTCTTTCTTTCTTTCTCTCTCTCTCTCTTTCCTTCTTTCTTTCTTTCTTTCTTTCTTTCTTTCTTTCTTTCTTTCTTTCTTTCTTTCTTTCTTTCTCTTTCTTTGTTTCTTTCTTTCTTTCTTCCCTCCCTCCCTCCTTTCTTTCTTTCCTTCTTTCTCTCTCTCTCTTTCTCTCTCTTTCTTTCTTTCTCTTTCTTTGTTTCTTTCTTTCTTTCTTCCCTCCCTCCCTCCCTCCTTTCTTTCTTTCCTTCTTTCTTTCTCTCTCTCTCTCTTTCTCTTTCTTTCTTTCTTGTTTCTTTCTTTCTTTCTTTCTTTCTTTCTTTCTTTCTTTCTTTCTTTCTTTCTTTCTTTCTTTTCTTTCTTTCNTTTCTTTCTTTCTTTCTTTCTTTCTTTCTTTCTTTCTTTCTTTCTTTTCTTTCTTTCTTTCTCTTGCTCTCACTCTCACTCTCTCGCTCTCTCGCTCTCTCGCTTTCTTGCTTTCTTGATGGAGTTTTGCTCTTGTTGCCCAGACTGGAGTGCAATGGTGTGATCTTGGCTCACTGCAACCTCTGCCTCCTGGGTTTAAGTGATTCTCCTGCGTCAGCCACCCGAGTAGCTGGGATTACAGGTGTGTGCCACCGAGACTGATTAATTTTTGTATTTTTAGTAGAGATGAGGTTTCACCATGTTGGCCAGGCTGGTCTGGAACTCCTGACCAAAGGGCCAGCCTTGGCCTCTCAAAGTGTTGGGATTACAGGTGTGAGCCACCACACCCGGCCAGGTATTTCTTTATAGCAATGCAAGAATAGCCTAATACAGACATGAACTTCTGGAAAGTGGTGAATGATTTGGCTGATTGCTCAAGGGCCTGGAGAAATATTGGAAGATGAGGTAAAGAGTTTGGGGACAAGGTATGCAGATAGAGATATCAGACCGGCTACAAAGTATAAATTCCTTATTTTGTATCTTTTTTTCTTTTTTTGAGATGGAGTTTCACTCTGTTGCCCAGGATGGAGTACAGTGGCACGATCTCGGGTCACCGCAACCTCTGTTTCCCGGGTTCAAGCAATTCTCCGGCCTCAGCCTCCCGAGTAGCTGGGATTACGAGTGGCT
The DNA here is from genome assembly GCF_003255815.1 of Theropithecus gelada. Lineage (NCBI taxonomy): Eukaryota > Metazoa > Chordata > Mammalia > Primates > Cercopithecidae > Theropithecus > Theropithecus gelada. Next base: position 67,433,328 of record NC_037679.1, on the reverse strand, counting down.
GCCACCATGCCCGGCTAATTTTTGTATTTTTAGTAGAGATGGGGTTTTGCCATGTTGGTCAGGCTGTTCTTGAGCTCCTGATCTCAGGTGATCTGCCCACCTCAGCCTTCCAAAGTGGTGGGATTACAGGCATGAGCCACTGTGCCCTGCCCTTATTTCACATTTTGATGCCAACTAGAAGACATCTATTATGAAAAAAGCACTAAAAAATCACATGGACAGGATGACTTAGCCAGTAGGTGTCAGCTATCCTTTCTGTGTGGCCAACTCAGGGTTTGCATCATAGAGTAGCCATGGCGGCAGAGATGGAGATGATGCATGGGCCAAACAGCATGATTCATCTTACCAAGGCTGATCCAGGTACTGCTGCTGCCCAATCACTAATCTTCTCACATTAGAGACCGTGCAGTCTCCCACATGGTATAATCCATGGAGGAAACCACCCACACCTGATGTGGACATGATAGAGTGAAAAACTGACTGTATTAGATTTTTACACTGTGGATATCTTGATTGGGATTGACGTATATTCCAGGTGTGTGTGTACCATTCCCGCTCTCAGGGCCTCAGCCAACACTGCTGTTTAAGGATTCATGTATATGTGCCATCATGTGATACTGTGGAATTCTACTTTGGGCCAAGTGATGCAGCAGTGGGCACATGACCATGAAATCCACTGGTCCTACCGTATTCTGCATTATCCAGAGGCGGGCACCTCTGTTAGAGCAGTGGAATGGCCCACTGAACACATAGATGATCCGTTAGCTTGGAGATGATACCCTGCAAGTTTGGCACACTATCCTTAAGGATGCAGAACATTCTGTAAATCAATGGCCATTATATCTTGCTGTGTCATTAAGAGGTAGAATATCGGGTCTGAGAGCCAAGAAATGGAAATTGGCATTGACTCACTCTCCATACCTCCTAGTGATGAGTTTGGAGGATTTGTGTGGTGTCATCAGGCTCTGTGAACCTTGAGTCTGTAATTTCCAGAGGGGGCAATTTCCACCAGAGAACACAATAAAAGTAAACATAAATCTATGCATACCATCTGGGCACTTTGGGTAGACCACAGGGCAAAGAAAATAGTCACCATCCTGGCAGAGGGCATTGACCCTGCTTATCATGATGAGACTGGGCTGCAACTACACAATGAGAACAGGGAGAGATATTCTTGGTGCTTAGGTGCTTCACTGGGGCATTACTTGGTACCTCCATGCCTAATTGTCACTGAAAATAGGCAGTTAGCAACCACTGCCTGATAAGGGCATTGTAACCAGGGGCTCAGACCCTCCAGGATGACCAGCCTTTTAGTCCAGCAGAAGTGCTAACTGATGGAGAGGGTGATCTAGAATGAGTGGTGGAGGAGGGAGATGATGAATATTAGTGATAGCCTCAAGACCACCTGCAGCCGTGGGAGCTCTAGTTCATCCCACTAATCTTCCCCTTGTTAAAATTTCCCCCAAATGGTGACAAACTAGAGTCCTAGAAAGAAGCTACAGCTGCATGGAATGAACTTAATGTGAGAAGCGATGGATCAGAGCAGTTTAAGGGGCAGACTGTAATAGATGCTGTTAGTGTCCCTCGCAGATCCCTTTAATGGGCTGGTGGACCCGTCTTCCAGGTGCTGTGAGTGCTGACTGCATGGCTCATGGATACCTCGCCTCATTCTCTGGTGAGTCAACTTTAGCCAACAGGCACCCTCTATTACCTGGGTGCAGCACAGAGCCAGTAACAGACTGACACAGAGGAATAAAATCCAGATCCCTGGCCTCTAGGTGGTATCATCTTTATGATGTAATTTATGTTCCAGAGATCCTTCTGGGGTCAGGCAAAGGCTATTCTCTAGCTGGCCATACCCTTGCTTAGATTTTACCCTCTTCCTTGCTTTGCCCCCATTATCTCCTTCCTCCTGTGAGTATTCACTCAAAACATCACTTGCAGAAGCACCAAAGCCACCAAAATCTGGGGATTACCAAAAGTTTGAAATATCATGATTAATTAATTCTTTAATACTATCAAGTAATTTCTTAGCTCACTAATTTCTTAAAATCATCAAATACCTAGTGTTAAAATTTTCCAATGATTTAATTTTATTAAAAAAATTTTGAAATGTATTTATTTTATTTATGACTCTTATTTTAAGTTCAGGGGTACATGTGCAGGATATGCAGGTTTGTTAAATAGGTAAACATGTGCCATGGTGTTTTGCTGCACAGATCATCCCAAAACTATGGTTTGCTTGTTTGGATCCATATTAGTTTTCCATTGCTGCTGTAACAAATCACCATAAACTGGGTGGCTTAAGCAATACAACTTCATGATCTTATAGTTCTGGAAGTTGAACAAGGATATCTCTGAGCAGAAGTCAAGGTGTCATTACAGCCATGTGCCTTTCTGGAGGCTGTGCAGGAGAATCTGCCTCTTTGCATTTTCCACCTTCTTAGAGGTTGTTCACATCCTCTGGCTTGTGGCTCCCTTCCTCCCCCGTCTAAACCAGTCACATCGCTCCTCTCTGATCCTTCTTTTATAGTCACATTGCTTTCTGATTACAGCCAGAAAGGATTCTCCACTTTTATAGACTCATTAAATTAGACTGACCCTTCCTGAAAAATTTGGAGTAATCTTCCCATCTCAGGATCCCTAACCTTAACCTCATGTGTGAAGTCTCTTTTGCCATAAGGTAACGTATTCACAGGTTCCAGGGATGAGGAGATGGACATCTTTGCAGGCCATTATTCTGCCCACCACAGTATCCAAATGAAGTTCATATATTTCACTTGGTTAATATGCCTAAGTCTTTTTAAATCTGTAGATCCCTTTCCTTTCTAACTCACTCTCTCTCTCTCTCTCTCTTGCTTTTTTCAGAGACAGAGTCTCACACTCTGTTACCTAGTCTGGAGTGCAGTGGCATGATCATAGCTCACTGCAGCCTTGAACTCCTGGGCCCAAGCAATCCTTCCACCTCAGCCTCCTGAGTTGCTGGGAATACAGGCTCACACCACCATGTCTGGTGTTTTTATTTGTTGTAGAGATGGGGGTCTCGCTATGTTGCCCAGGTTGGTCTTGAACTCCTGGCCTCAAGCCATCTTTCCACCTCAGCCTCCCAAAGCACTGGGTTTACAGGAATGAGTCCTGTACCTGTCCCCTTCCTTTATAACCCTTTTTGTCTTTGCAATTTATGTGGAAGAACTGAGTTATTTTCTCTAGAAGATTCCTCCAGTCTATATTTTGCTATAGTCTCACAGTTTCTTTAAGGTGTTCTTTTCTTGGTTTTCCTTGAAAATTGGTAGTTGGATCTACAGGGTTTATCAGACTTATGTTTCTTTCTTTTTGTAAGACATAGTAGGTAGTGTACTTTTTGTGATATTAGCAGCTATTGATGCTTAATGCCTAAATCTATTAATTTTTTAGGGTTTGTAAAAGGGTGATACTCTTTCTATAATTCCATATTTATTTATTGCCTATAATACATCTATAATGTATTATCAAGTATTTGGGTAGCTTGAGGTACAGTTCTTAGAGGAGAGGCAGAATAAATGCTTGCTCCTTTCCCTTTATTTACTAGTTTTCACAATAGTTTGTTCACTAGTATCCTCCCTCCATGATCAGTGAGTTTCCTTTCAATTATCATAATGAAGTCAAGGATTTAAGCATTTCGATTCCAAATCCAGATCTTCTATATTCTAGTTATAGAACAACAGTGTGCAAATTTTCACTCACCAAGAACCCTGTTATTTTATCTCCAGGACTCCTTAATTGAAAATATCTTGCTCACTAAATGCACTGCATAAAATAAGAATTAATTAGTTGCCCAAATTTTAATAAGTTAAAGATAATCAAGAGTAAAATAAGTTTCTGATCACAATAGTCCTAATGCAACTCTTCTAGAGTCTTCTAGAATGCCAGAATACCAGCCAAAATAAAACATTCTTTAGTCAACCTGGTCTTATCCCCTGTAATTAGCCTCTCTATATTGAGAATAGCTTGAATACCCTTGCCCCCATAATGGGCTCCAAGAATCCGTTGTTTCAAAACCATTGACTTAACAACCAACGAGCTAACAGTTATTGAGTCCTTCCTATGGGATAGGCAATGTTCTAGGTACTTCAATGTATGGTGCATTTAATTCTCAGAACCACCCTAAGAGGTAGCCATTATTATTATCTTCATTTTGTGGATGAGAAAATTAAGCGACAAGAGAAGTTAAGTGACTTGCCCCAGGTCACACAGCTGGTGAATGATGGAGCTATGAGTGGCAACCCTGGGCCCACACTCCCACGTGGCGATGATTAGCTGACGCTGAGTGGTGGCTTCCTTCCTTAGACAGAGCATGTACCCTTCGGGTCACGATAACACCCACCTGTCCATCTTCATTCATTGACATTACTGGCCTAGCCTCTGCAGGCATTTGGGTTTCAGATCTCTGGCATGCCTCACCAACCCTTTACACATCTTATGATTCTAGGAAGCTTTAATTGGGTTTGTAATAAGAATGGATGCCTCATCTTAACCTGTCCAGGGAATAGAGTTTTATTTGTCCTGGATCTCACACTAGGCTGGATTTATAAATGCAGAATCCCAGCACCAAATTTAGCAGAGTGAATTATTTTGTTTTCCGAATGTAGGCCACAGTATCTAATTGGAGCTGTAATGCAGTAACTGTGTGGGCAATTACCCAGCAAGGTGATGGGTGATGGACATATTCAAGATGGAATCTGGGAGCACTGGACCAAATAATTTCCTTTTCTCTTTCTCTTTCCACAAGAAACAATTTTCTTCCCTGTTGTCCATCTTGGTGGTTTTGGGTCTCCTTTTGGACCTTGGAGACGACATTGAAGGTGTGGCTCAAAGACCAGCCAGCCAGCAAGAGATTATGGAACTCAAGTCCCACACCACAGTTGCTTGCTACGTGAGGCTGGGTTACCTCTTGAGGCTCTCTGGGTCTGTTATTTTGGTAACACAAAGACCTGGAAACATTTTCTTTGTCAAAGACCTTTGGTTCTATGAGGTAAGTGGGAGGGGGTGGGGGTTGCTCTGGGACTAGGCAGATTTTGTTTCCATGCAAGATATGGTAACTGCCTTTAGTTGAGTACTTACTGTATACCATATATATGCAAAGCATTTCACAGACATTATCTCATTCAGAACACACAATGCAACAACATATACAAACTGAGCTTCAGAGCAGCAAAGTGATTTGTCCTTTATTCCACAGCTAGCGAGTGGCAGAGCTGCAAAACCCATTGAAGAAGATTCACTGGGAGGCAGAAGACTTCCCACTGGGAGGCTGGACAATGACTTGGCAGGGAGTTGATCAGTTAAGTCCACTCTCATTCTAATATTCTGTGAACTCAAAGTGCTGTGATATTGGAAGCAAGGGTTTTTTGTGTACTCCTCCACTTTATTTCCAGCCTTCTGCTTATGAAACACGGGACACAGTATCATCAAGCTCTTGGTTAATTTGAACAAAACTGAATTGGTAGGAATATCTCATGGGACCAAATGTAGCTGAATGACAGTCCCTAGGAATAAAAGGACTTTGGCACCCTGGGGAACCAGATGGCTGTGGAAACCAATGGTTTTGGGGGTTGGTGACAATTATGGGTCAACTCCACCTATTTCTAGTCTGTCTTTGCTCTGCTTAAGATTTCACTCCTAGGAGACAGCTGAGTGGTTCAGATTGAATCAAGGGAAGAAGGAGCATTTTGATGGACAGCCCCAAAGAAATGCATTCAATGGGAGTGAGTAGGTAGGAACAAGTCTCCAAATAAAACTGAAGTTGTTGGTAGCAAATGAAGGGAAAGGAATGTCAGGCAGGCAAAACTCAGCAGTGGTCCATTTAGAGGACTTCTTAAGGAGGGACGGATGCCACAGGTCTTGGCAGCTCTTTTAGGAGTTGGGATAAGGGTCGTTGGTTCTCCCCATCTGTAGAAGGATTGCATTAGAGTACATCGATTCTAAATCCCTCTCTGTCCCACCACCCACTCTTGCCATGTAAGGCCCTCTGGGTCTTTCAGCATATATCAGCACCCAACCAAGGAATGCTGCGTTTTTTAGACTTCTGCTGGGTGAAGCCCTGGGAAATGCAGCTGTAGCTGTCACTGAGCTCTCCCCACCCTCCCCTTTGTTTACTAAACATCTCGATGAGATGCAGGAAAAGCATCTTTAACATTGGACGATTAGTGGGTTTAATTACATACCCACAGCTATTCTCTTCCCCCATCATTGTGTATCCATCTTAATCCTCATCAGGCTTCATTATGCATGAATAATAGAGAGACATTGGGATTGTAACTGTTAATGCTGATGAAAAGGGGGGAGTGGCTGCCGGCACAAGGCTAAGGTAGGAACTGCTTTCTTGGCTACATCAGTCGTGTTGGCCACCTCTCGGTTGAGCCCTCTGGCTTTTTCAATTGCATTGTTCTCCTTGGTGGTCAGAGACCAGGCTTGAAGCCAATATTCCTCTTCCTTGGCTGCAAATTGGAAACACCTTAAACTACCAAGACCGGGGTCCCATCCCAGATTTTTTTTTTTTTTTTTTTTTTTTTTGTAGACAGGGTCTCGCTTTGTCACTGAGGCTGGAGTAGTACAGTGGTGTGATCACAGCTCACTGCAACCTCAGCCTCCCGAGCTCAAGCATTCCTCCCACCTCAGGTTCCACAGCAGCTGGGACTACAGGCATGAGCCACCATGCCTGGCTAATTTTTGTATTTTTTGTAGAAATGGGGTTTCACCATGTTGCCCAGGCTGGTCTCAAACTGCTGGGCTCAAATGACCTGCCCGCCTTGGCCTCCCAAAGTGCTGGGATTACAGGTGTGAGCCACTGCACCTGGCTGAGATTGTGATTTAATTGTTGCATGGTGCACTTTGGGCATTAATAGTTTAAATGTCTCCCCCAGGTGATTCTAAGATGCAAAAAGGCATACCACTGTCAGGTTATGGGCTAGTATTTTAGGCTACCGAGCCTCACTTCCGTGAAAAGAAATGAAGATTCTGAGACAGTAGCCTTATTGTGGGCCTTTGCAAGTACTTTGTAGTGGTGAAGCACATAGACCTAGATAGCCATGGCTTCAAATCCCAGATCTTTCTCTCACTAGCTGTGTGCCTTGGGGCAAATGTCTTAACCTCTCTGAGATCTAGCTTTTCCATCTATAAAATAAGGTTGATAATAGAATTATTATTATCTGGTATTTTCATTTTTTATGACATTTGATGTATCACTGTGAGCAAGATAGCCCCATGAGGGGAACTGGTTTTATGAGATGCAGCAAGATCCCTAGGGCCTCATTATCTGAAGTGTGGCCTGTGCTACAGAAGCATCTGGATTAGCCAGGAACTTGTTAGAAATTCAGATTCTCAGGCCCCAGCCCAGGCCAGTGAATCCCAATCTGCATTTTAACATGACTCCCAGGTAACCCGCATGCACTTTAAAGTTTGAGAAGGCTTGGACTAGAATATTCTGAGCCTAGGATCCCTCTCAGTTGAGTGTCTTTCTCCACTATTGCTTTAAACCAAGATATTTATAATGAAATTCCAAGCACTGTGATAGGGAGATATTTCTGATCAAAGGGACTTCAAAAATCATTTTGTAGGATTGCTGGGATGCTCACATTGGCTTCTCTTTGGGATGACATCCATTGCCACACCTCAAAATAGTCTACCTTATAGGTATCATTATTACCTCCACTTACCATATAAAGAAACTGGGACTGAGAGAGGCTAAGAAACTTGTCTAAAGTCACACAGCCCCTACAGAGTCTTTTGAAGCCTGTTTCAAAGTTTTAGTACATAACTCCTTGACTTTTAGTTTAGTTAAAACCAGGAAGTAACCCCCCAGCAATTCCCTATTCCCACTCTCGGGGAAGTGGGACACAGCCACTTTGCAATCCTTCCCTCTTTCTATGCTGTTTCCAGCTAGAGTAGGAGCATGCCAATTGCAGATGCTCCCAGTGGCTGCTGCTTAATACTGTTGTACAGAAGCGCCTTAATTGTGGTGATATCCTCTCCTCCTCACAAAGTTAATATCTATTCTGATCTAGGCTTGATTCTTACGAGTGCATGGGCTGATATGAGGCTTGTCAAGAGCACAGCAGAGATGGAACAGGAGGGCTCCCCTGTACCTGTGTGGTGTCATGCTTTCATAACTCTTTCTTTAAGCAAAGAATAAAAACTTCACGCCATTTCAGTGGAAGGGCTGAAGGGCCTTTAAAGTACAAGGAACCCCAGCCTCATCCAGAGAGGACTAACATTGTTTGACTCACAGGGAAATTAAAGGAGTTGGGGTGAGACAAAAGTCATCTTCCCATCCTATATGGAACAATGGAAGAGGCTGCAAGAACTTCGTCAATAACAATTAGGTGGTGGAAGGAGCTAGAAGTTATGAGGGACAGGGCCTTGTCCCAGTCTGTTGGGGGAAAAGCAGGTGATCCTGAGCAAAAGGATGAAGTAGGTGGATCTTGATGATGATGATGTTGGTGATAATTGTTGGTTCATATTGAGAGCTATTTTATGCTGGGCATCCTGCAAGTTCTTTACAAGTACCATCTCATTAAATCCTCTAGAATGGCACCATTCAATATGGAAGCCTCTAGCCACATGTGGTTTTTCAATTTAGGTTTACATTACCTAAAAGCAAAATTAGGTATTATAATTACATTACCCACATTTCAAGTTTTCAATAGTCACATTGGCTAGTGGCTACCATATGGGACAGTGAAGATGTCAAATAATATTCTCTCATTGCAGAAAGTTCTACTGGGCAGTGCTGGTCTAGACCCTATACACTCAAAGGATGGTCAATCCATGCCACCTATGAGCTTGCTGGAAAGGCAGAATCTCAGCCCTTTCTTTGGATCTGCTAAATCACCAATTGAAAAGTTTATGGATACTATTTTATTATTTCTTCAAATCCTTTTTTTTTTTGTCCTGCTTCATTCTTGCTCTCTTTCTCTCTTTCCCTCTGTCCTCTCTTTTCCTTCCAGTACTCAAATAAGACTCTGTTAATTTGTTTCTCAATCTTTTTTTTCTTTTCGCTCAAGAATGGTTAAAATTTTTTTTTTTTTTTTTTTAGAGATGGAGTCTCACTAAGTTGTCCAGGCTTGTCTTGTCTTAAACTCCTGGCCTCAGGTGATCCTCCTGCCTTGACTTTCCAAAGGGCTGGGATTACAGGCATGAGCCACCATACCCAGCCAGAATAGATAGAATAGATAGTTTCTATTGATCTATCTCCAAGGTTGCTGATTTTTTTGTATTATCCAGTTCTAAAATTTCCATTTGGTTTGTTTTTTATATTTTATGTTTCTCTCCTAAGATTTCCCATCTTTTTATTCACTATGAGCACTTTTTTTTTTTTTTTTTTGAGATGGAGTCTCGCTCTGTCACCCAGGCTGGAGTGCAGTGGCGTGATCTCGGCTCACTGCAAGCTCTGCCTCCCAGGTTCACACCATTCTCCTGCCTCAGCCTCCTGAGTAGCTGGGACTACAGGCACCTGCCACCACGCCTGGCTATTTTTTTTGTATTTTTAGTAGAGATGGGGTTTCACCGTGTTAGCCAGGATGGTCTCGATCTCCTGACCTCGTGATCCACCTGCCTCGGCCTCCCAAAGTGCTGGGATTACAGGTGTGAGCCACTGCGCCCAGCTGAGTACATTTTTCTTTATGCAACTGGACATAGTTACAATAGTTGATTTAAATCCTTGTCTGATAATTCCAACATCGGGTCATCTCAGGGTTGGCTTCTGTTGATTGTATTTTCCTTGACAATCAGTCACATCTTCCTGATTCTCTGCATGCTAAGTAATTTTGGATTTTATGCTGGATGTTGTGAATCTTTTGTTGTGATTATGGATTCTGTTATATTGCTCTGAAGAGTATTGATGTTTTTGTTTTAGCAGTCAATTAAGCTTGTTGATTGCAAACTCCGTGTCACCTATGTGGGCGGTAGTTGAAAATCTTAGTTGAATTCTTCGAGTCTTACCTATAATTTACTTTTAGTCTCTTCTGTGTATGCATGATCAAGTAGTGGACCAGAAATGTAGACTAAATGTATACCCAGCATTTGGGGTTCTTTTTCTCTTCTCTCTCCCCTCTAGGACTGTCCCTGTGGCTAAGGTTACCCTGGCCTCCTTTCTCAGTTTCCCAGGCCAGAAAGTTGGACGGCTTCTATGAGAGTTTTATCTTCTCTGTACTATGCCACAGCTGTAACCTGCCCTCAGATCAGAGTACAAAAAACTCATCCTGTGCTGGTCCCTTCCTCCAAAATTTGACTCCTCTCCAAAATCTACCTGCTTTTTTTCCCTCCACTCCCCTGACACTTAAGGTAATTTCTTTTTGTATTCTGTCTAGAGTTTATAGTTGTTACATGCGGGATTATTAGTCTGTTAGGGTCTTACTCTGCCATATCAGAAATAGAACCCCAAGTTACTGAATCAGAATCATTTTAACAAGAGCCCAAAGTGATTCATGTGCAGTTGAGAAACCCTGCACTAAACTACCCAAAGAGGAAGACACATCTCTTATGCTCATTTTACAGGTGAGGAAATTGAAGCTTAAGAAGGGCTCTTAAAATGTCCAATGCCACAGAATAAGGGGATATGGGATTCTAGCCTATCAGGAGTCTGGAGCTAAACCCCAATATTTTAGTCTCTCCCCTCCCTGGAAACAGATGAGGTTCATCCTACTTGGAAGTGTGGTGGTAATCAAGAGATCAAATATGCAATGAGAAAGCTATGAGTTGCTGCCTTTGATCATGCACTGAGAAAGAGATTACCAGTTAAGTTGGAACTGGACTGACCTCATTCTCTTGTCAATCTTTGCCATGGTCCTTGATCACTGGGATTTAAACTTTCTGAGTCACAAAATCTGGCATGAGATGTTATCAATCCTGAAAGCCTCAGGATTGAAACAGCTTGAAAACCTTGAGTAGGAGATCTACTTTGTTTTTCAGTTGAAGCAAGTGACTTTGTCACCATATAAATTAAACATTAAGCATTAATTGAACTTGAAAATTAAATCAGATTTTCATCATTTCAAGGAATTCTAACATGACTCTTGCCATCCAAGTCAAGAAGACTTTTGTATTCTAAATGATCATCCCCTTCCTTTGATTTCCACATCCTAATTGTCAACTCTAAAGAGAGTTTATTGTTTTCAGTATCCTATGTAGTAGGCCAATCCATCAGTCAAAGGAATGCTTAAAAGGTAGGAAATATATGTCAGAAGATATGTTATCTCCTTTCTCCAGCCTGATTCTAAGTTTCTATGTTCAACAGAACTCTACTTACAGGTCATCTGGATTGATATTTCAGTAGCATCTATGGAGAAGATGGATGTGAGGCTGGCTGGGAATAAGTTTAGAGAATATCTGCTCCAACCCCAGGCCAAGAGAAGAAAAATGCCTTATTCCAGGGCACAACAGCTATTAATGGGTAGAACCAGTTGTTTAATCTCAGTCCTTGTCCCATTCATTGTAAATTGAACGAACTAGAGCTTGAAAAAAGATGTGGATGTTTGGGTAAGGGTCAGAACTGATTGTGGATGTTGGCAGACAAATACACTTCCAGGGATTTTTTAGATCAAATGACATCTCAGGGGGTAGGAAACAGGCACCTGAATGGTATTTTGGCAGCTGGGGAAAGAGTCAGGAGCAGCTGGAGAAAGCTGAAATTGATCCTCACCCTAGAGAGCTCCAGGACACATTGGACACCAGATCAAGCACCAAGGATAGCACTGGGGTGGAAGGGAGGGAGTTGTTGGACACACAAAGAGTGGAAGAGCATTTGCCCTGAGGTTACTGAGGAACACAATCTTAAAGCAAGAATAATCTCTCTTGGAATAGTTGTACCACTCTCCCAAGATTCAAAGCCAGGGTAGGGCCAAATGATGGACCATGCTCTGGGTGTATGCAGGGCGGAGGGAAACCGTCTTTAAGTTTTTTTGTTTTTTTGTTTCTGTTTTGAGACAGTCTTGCTCTGTTGCCCAGGCTGGAGTGCAGTGGTATGATCTCAAGCGATTTCTGTGCTTCAGCCTCCCGAGTAGCTGGGATTACAGGTGCACATCACCACGCCTGGCTAATTTTTGTATTTTTAGTAGAGATGATTTCACCATGTTGGCCAGGCTGGTGTCGAACTCCTGACCTCATATGATCCACCTGCCTCAGCCTCCCAAAGTGCTGGGATTACAGACATGAGCCACTGTGCCTGGCCTGTCTTTAAGTTTTGTAGTGGGAGGAATGGCTTTGTCTCCCATGGATCTTGATATTTCTTCAAACTGGAATGATGCTTAGATGTCTGGATGACAAATGTCCATTATGTTGTGGATTAGGGAGAGGACAGAGGAAGAACAGAAGAAGGAAAAAAGGCCAGGGGATGGTGGAGAGAGAGCGAGAGAGAAAGGGAGAGAGGGGAGGGGAGGGGAGGAGGGGAGGGAAAGGGAGAGAAGATGAAAAGAGAGGAGAGGAGGAGAGACAGAGATCCACCCACAGAGTAAATAGTCCATGGAGCAAGAGACAGACATTAAACATGGCCGTTCCTTCAGGCTCTATGTTCTTCTCATGCTGAGCATCTCACCTTTCTTCCAGAATGTAGCATGAATGGAAGTCAACCCCTACCTCTGCTGCTTCCTGAGGTAAATATCAGCCTGTCTCAACACTGGAGGAAAACTGGCTGTGTGGTTTCGTGGGAATGGATATGCACCTTTCTCAGGCATTTCCAAGAGCTACTTTTGAGCCATGATTTTTTTTTTTTTGCCTAAGTGCTGGCATAAGGGATGACTCCCCTCATGAACTCACTGTGTGCAGGCACTTTGCTTGCCTTTCTCTAATCCTCACTCAATCCTGTTTGGTAGATGTTATTGTCCCATTTTACAGATGAGGCGCAGAGAGGACATGACTGTAATGCAGGGTTGTTTTTTTTTTTTTTTTTTTTTAATGCTGTCTTGACCTAGTTTTTTTTTTTTTTTTCTCTTCTTTTTCTTTTCTTTTCTTTTTTTTTTTTTAATTTATTTATTATTATCATACTTTAAGTTGTAGGGTACATGTGCATAACGTGCAGGTTTGTTACATATGTATACTTGTGCCATGTTGGTCTGCTGCACCCATCAACTCGTCATTTACATCAGGTATAACTCCCAATGCAATCCCTCCCCCCTCCCCCCTCCCCATGATAGGCCCCGGTGTGTGATGTTCCCCTTCCTGAGTCCAAGTGATCTCATTGTTCAGTTCCCACCTATGAGTGAGAACATGCGGTGTTTGGTTTTCTGTTCTTGTGATAGTTTGCTAAGAATGATGGTTTCCAGCTGCATCCATGTCCCTACAAAGGATGCAAACTCATCCTTTTTTATGGCTGCATAGTATTCCATGGTGTATATGTGCCACATTTTCTTAATCCAATCTGTCACTGATGGACACTTGGGTTGATTCCAAGTCTTTGCTATTGTGAATAGTGCTGCAATAAACATACGTGTGCATGTGTCTTTATAGCAGCATAATTTATAATCCTTTGGGTATATCCCCAGTAATGGGATGGCTGGGTCATATGGTACATCTAGTTCTAGATCCTTGAGGAATCGCCATACTGTTTTCCATAATGGTTGAACTAGTTTACAATCCCACCAACAGTGTAAAAGTGTTCCTATTTCTCCACATCCTCTCCAGCACCTGTTGTTTCCTGACTTTTGAATGATCGCCATTCTAACTGGTGTGAGATGGTATCTCATTGTGGTTTTGATTTGCATTTCTCTGATGGCCAGTGATGATGAGCATTTTTTCATGTGTCTGTTGGCTGTATGAATGTCTTCTTTTGAGAAATGTCTGTTCATATCCTTTGCCCACTTTTTGATGGGGTTGTTTGTTTTTTTCTTGTAAATTTGTTTGAGTTCTTTGTAGGTTCTGGATATTAGCCCTTTGTCAGATGAGTAGATTGCAAAAATTTTCTCCCATTCTGTAGGTTGCCTGTTCACTCTGATGGTAGTTTCTTTTGCTGTGCAGAAGCTCTTTAGTTTAATTAGATCCCATTTGTCAATTTTAGCTTTTGCTGCCATTGCTTTTGGTGTTTTAGACATGAAGTCTTTGCCCATACCTATGTCCTGAATGGTACTACCTAGGTTTTCCTCTAGGATTTTTATGGTATTAGGTCTAACATTTAAGTCTCTAATCCATCTTGAATTAATTTTCGTATAAGGAGTAAGGAAAGGATCCAGTTTCAGCTTTCTACTTATGGCTAGCCAATTTTCCCAGCACCATTTATTAAATAGGGAATCGTTTCCCCATTTCTTGTTTCTCTCAGGTTTGTCAAAGATCAGATGGCTGTAGATGTGTGGTATTATTTCTGAGGACTCTGTTCTGTTCCATTGGTCTATATCTCTGTTTTGGTACCAGTACCATGCTGTTTTGGTTACTGTAGCCTTGTAGTATAGTTTGAAGTCAGGTAGCGTGATGCCTCCAGCTTTGTTCTTTTGACTTAGGATTGTCTTGGAGATGCGGGCTCTTTTTTGGTTCCATATGAACTTTAAAGCAGTTTTTTCCAATTCTGTGAAGAAACTCATTGGTAGCTTGATGGGGATGGCATTGAATCTATAAATTACCTTGGGCAGTATGGCCATTTTCACGATGTTGATTCTTCCTATCCATGAGCATGGTATGTTCTTCCATTTGTTTGTGTCCTCTTTGATTTCACTGAGCAGTGGTTTGTAGTTCTCCTTGAAGAGGTCCTTTACATCCCTTGTAAGTTGGATTCCTAGGTATTTTATTCTCTTTGAAGCAATTGTGAATGGAAGTTCATTCATGATTTGGCTCTGTGTTTGTCTGTTATTGGTGTATAAGAATGCTTGTGATTTTTGCACATTAATTTTGTATCCTGAGACTTTGCTGAAGTTGCTTATCAGCTTAAGGAGATTTTGGGCTGAGACAATGGGGTTTTCTAAATATACAATCATGTCATCTGCAAACAGGGACAATTTGACTTCTTCTTTTCCTAACTGAATACCCCTGATTTCTTTCTCTTGCCTAATTGCCCTAGCCAGAACTTCCAACACTATGTTGAATAGGAGTGGTGAGAGAGGGCATCCCTGTCTTGTGCCAGTTTTCAAAGGGAATGCTTCCAGTTTTTGCCCATTCAGTATGATATTGGCTGTGGGTTTGTCATAAATAGCTGTTATTATTTTGAGGTACGTTCCATCAATACCGAATTTATTGAGCGTTTTTAGCATGAAGGGCTGTTGAATTTTGTCAAAAGCCTTTTCTGCATCTATTGAGATAATCATGTGGTTCTTGTCTTTGGTTCTGTTTATATGCTGGATTATGTTTATTGATTTGCGAATGTTGAACCAGCCTTGCATCCCAGGGATGAAGCCCACTTGATCATGGTGGATAAGCTTTTTGATGTGTTGCTGAATCCGGTTTGCCAGTATTTTATTGAGGATTTTTGCATCGATGTTCATCAGGGATATTGGTCTAAAATTCTCTTTTCTTGTTGTGTCTCTGCCAGGCTTTGGTATCAGGATGATGTTGGCCTCATAAAATGAGTTAGGGAGGATTCCCTCTTTTTCTATTGATTGGAATAGTTTCAGAAGGAATGGTACCAACTCCTCCTTATACCTCTGGTAGAATTCAGCTGTGAATCCATCTGGTCCTGGACTTTTTGTTGGTTGGTAGGCTATTAATTATTGCCTCAATTTCAGAGCCTACTATTGGTCTATTCAGGGATTCAACTTCTTCCTGGTTTAGTCTTGGAAGAGTGTAAGTGTCCAGGAAATTATCCATTTCTTCTAGGTTTTCCAGTTTATTTGCGTAGAGGTGTTTATAGTATTCTCTGATGGTAGTTTGTATTTCTGTGGGGTCGGTGGTGATATCCCCTTTATCATTTTTAATTGCGTTGATTTGATTCTTCTCTCTTTTCTTCTTTATTAGTCTTGCTAGTGGTCTGTCAATTTTGTTGATCTTTTCAAAAAACCAACTCCTGGATTCATTGATTTTTTGGAGGGTTTTTTGTGTCTCTATCTCCTTCAGTTCTGCTCTGATCTTAGTTATTTCTTGCCTTCTGCTAGCTTTGGAATGTGTTTGCTCTTGCTTCTCTAGTTCTTTTAATTGCGATGTTAGAGTGTCAATTTTAGATCTTTCCTGCTTTCTCTTGTGGGCATTTAGTGCTATAAATTTCCCTCTACACACTGCTTTAAATGTGTCCCAGAGATTCTGGTATGTTGTATCTTTGTTCTCATTGGTTTCAAAGAACATCTTTATTTCTGCCTTCATTTCGTTATGTACCCAGTAGTCATTCAGGAGCAGGTTGTTCAGTTTCCATGTAGTTGAGCGGTTTTGATTGAGTTTCTTAGTCCTGAGTTCTAGTTTGATTGCACTGTGGTCTGAGAGACAGTTTGTTATAATTTCTGTTCTTGTACATTTGCTGAGGAGTGCTTTACTTCCAATTATATGGTCAATTTTGGAGTAAGTACGATGTGGTGCTGAGAAGAATGTATATTCTGTTGATTTGGGGTGGAGAGTTCTATAGATGTCTATTAGGTCTGCTTGCTGCAGAGATGAGTTCAATTCCTGGATATCCTTGTTAACTTTCTGTCTTGTTGATCTGTCTAATGTTGACAGTGGAGTGTTGAAGTCTCCCATTATTATTGTATGGGAGTCTAAGTCTCTTTGTAAGTCTCTAAGGACTTGCTTTATGAATCTGGGTGCTCCTGTATTGGGTGCATATATATTTAGGATAGTTAGCTCTTCCTGTTGAATTGATCCCTTTACCATTATGTAATGGCCTTCTTTGTCTCTTTTGATCTTTGATGGTTTAAAGTCTGTTTTATCAGAGACTAGGATTGCAACCCCTGCTTTTTTTTGTTCTCCATTTGCTTGGTAAATCTTCCTCCATCCCTTTATTTTGAGCCTATGTATGTCTCTGCGTGTGAGATGGGTCTCCTGAATACAGCAGACTGATGGGTCTTGACTCTTTATCCAGTTTGCCAGTCTGTGTCTCTTAATTGGAGCATTTAGTCCATTTACATTTAAGGTTAAGATTGTTATGTGTGAACTTGATCCTGCCATTATGATATTAACTGGTTATTTTGCTCATTAGTTGATGCAGTTTCTTCCTAGCCTCGATGGTCTTTACATTTTGGCATGTTTTTGAGATGGCTGGTACCGGTTGTTCCTTTCCATGTTGAGTGCTTCCTTCAGGGTCTCTTGTAAGGCAGGCCTAGTGGTGACAAAATCTCTAAGCATTTGCTTATCTGTAAAGGATTTTATTTCTCCTTCACTTATGAAACTTAGTTTGGCTGGATATGAAATTCTGGGTTTAAAATTCTTTTCTTTAAGAATGTTGAATATTGGCCCCCACTCTCTTCTGGCTTGTAGAGTTTCTGCTGAGAGATCTGCTGTGAGTCTGATGGGCTTCCCTTTGTGGGTAACCCGACCTTTCTCTCTGGCTGCCCTTAAGATTTTTTCCTTCATTTCAACTTTGGTGAATCTGGCAATTATGTGTCTTGGAGTTGCTCTTCTCGAGTAGTATCTTTGTGGCGTTCTCTGTATTTCCTGGATTTGAATGTTGGCCTGCCCTACTAGGTTGGGGAAGTTCTCCTGGATGATATCCTGAAGAGTGTTTTCCAACTTGGTTCCATTTTCCCCCTCACTTTCAGGCACCCCAATCAGACGTAGATTTGGTCTTTTTACATAATCCCATACTTCTTGCAGGCTTTGTTCATTTCTTTTTCTTCTTTTTTCTTTTGGTTTTTCTTCTCGCTTCATTTCATTCATTTGATCCTCAATCGCTGATACTCTTTCTTCCAGTTGATCGAGTCGGTTACTGAAGCTTGTGCATTTGTCACGTATTTCTCGTGTCATGGTTTTCATCTCTTTCATTTCGTTTATGACCTTCTCTGCATTAATTACTCTAGCCGTCAATTCTTCCACTTTTTTTTCAAGATTTTTAGTTTCTTTGCGCTGGGTACGTAATTCCTCCTTTAGCTCTGAGAAATTTGATGAACTGAAGCCTTCTTCTCTCATCTCGTCAAAGTCATTCTCCGTCCAGCTTTGATCCGTTGCTGGCGATGAGCTGCGCTCCTTTGCCGGGGGAGATGTGCTCTTATTTTTTGAATTTCCAGCTTTTCTGCCCTGCTTTTTCCCCATCTTTGTGGTTTTATCTGCCTCTGGTCTTTGATGATGGTGATGTACTGATGGGGTTTTGGTGTAGGTGTCCTTCCTGTTTGATAGTTTTCCTTCTAACAGTCAGGACCCTCAGCTGTAGGTCTGTTGGAGATTGCTTGAGGTCCACTCCAGACCCTGTTTGCCTGGGTATCAGCAGCAGAGGCTGCAGAAGATAGAATATTTCTGAACAGCGAGTGTACCTGTCTGATTCTTGCTTTGGAAGCTTCCTCTCAGGGGTGTACTCCACCCTGTGAGGTGTGGGGTGTCAGACTGCCCCTAGTGGGGGATGTCTCCCAGTTAGGCTACTCAGGGGTCAGGGACCCACTTGAGCAGGCAGTCTGTCCCTTCTCAGATCTCAACCTCCGTGTTGGGAGATCCACTGCTCTCTTCAAAGCTGTCAGACAGAGTCGTTTGCGTCTGCAGAGGTTTCTGCTGCTTTTTTGTTGTTGTTGTTGTTGTTGTGTAGCTGTGCCCTGTCCCCAGAGGTGGAGTCTACAGAGACAGGCAGGTTTCCTTGAGCTGCTGTGAGCTCCACCCAGTTGGAGCTTCCCAGCAGCTTTGTTTACCTACTTAAGCCTCAGCAATGGCGGGTGCCCCTCCCCCAGCCTCGCTGCTGCCTTGCCGGTAGATCACAGACTGCTGTGCTAGCAATGAGGGAGGCTCCGTGGGCGTGGGACCCTCCCGGCCAGGTGTGGGATATGATCTCCTGGTGTGCCTGTTTGCTTAAAGCGCAATATTGGGGTGGGAGTTACCCGATTTTCCAGGTGTTGTGTGTCTCAGTTCCCCTGGCTAGGAAAAGGGATTCCCTTCCCCCTTGCGCTTCCCAGGTGAGGCGATGCCTCGCCCTGCTTCAGCTCTCGCTGGTCGGGCTGCAGCAGCTGACCAGCACCGATCGTCCGGCACTCCCCAGTGAGATGAACCCAGTACCTCAGTTGAAAATGCAGAAATCACCAGTCTTCTGTGTCGCTCGCGCTGGGAGTTGGAGACTGGAGCTGTTCCTATTTGGCCATCTTGCTCCCTTCTTCATCTTGACCTAGTTTTGAGGCCCTGGCTGGAGGCCGGTCAGTTCCTCTTCTTAAGCAGTGGATGAAGTTTACACCCCAGCTACTTCTCTTATCAAGCTCTCACACCATGTGTGAAGTACACTATGTGCTTGGCTACATCAGGACCACATACTGGACAACTAGAAACAGCTCCTATGCTCCTGAGCTGCGAATTCTTCAAATTAGCTGATTGACAGATTAGCTGCACCCCAATCCCTCATGTCATATACAGGCTACCCCTTCCAACCTCAGCTGGCTGTCACTCTGTTACTCTGGTTAGTCTGAGCAGCCCATGTGTGGCCCCGCATGGCAGCCTTTTCTCTTGTTTGCAGATGTAAGTAACATGGAGTTCTGCCTTTCATCTGTCAGTGTTGTGTTGTGTTCCACCATAAAAGGAGCTTTAAATCTCATGAAACAGTGACATACCGCACCCTCCAACATGCCAATCACAGGTGCAAGCACTGTCTAAATGGAGTGATCAAGGCGAGGTTGTCAACTGATGAATGTCCCTTTTAGCCTGTGTGCTTCGAGGGGACAGATGCAATGTCTGTGCTAGTGACAGTTGTACCTCCAGAACCCAGGACAGCACTGGCCCAGTAAATACCAGCATCATGGCACTGACCTCAGCAAGTATTTACTATGTCCTTGGGGCTGTGGTAGATGTACGGAAGCTGTTGCTGCCCTGGCTGAGCTGACAACGCTGTGACAAGACAGCCCACGCACAAGAACTGCAGAGAAATGAAAGCATCCCCTGGCAGCACCCCCAGACTCCCACATGCCTTGTTTTGCTTGACCCTGAGATTTAGTCTGCAGGAACTTCAGGTCCTTGGCAACTTGTCATCACTGTATTTTGTGACAAATTCCACTTCTCTCCAGTAAAATGACATGGATAATTATATAGTTTGCAAGGAGAGAGACCTGGGTTTTCCCACTTGGATGCCAGGTACCAGGGGAGGACAATAGAACTGAGCTTATTCAGTTGTGGTGGAGAGGCAGCTGGGGATGGAGGCAGGAGACATGGCTGGGAAGACTGAAGAGTGGCACTCCTCCTCCCAGGGGACAGTTTCCTCATCTCTGTAGTGAGGGGATAAGATCACTCCTGAGGATGAGAGAGAGTATGTGAAGGGGTTCAGAGAGTGCATTCTGCAACCAGACTACCTAGGTTCAGATCCCAGCTCACCCCTTTATGAGCAGCGTGACACTGGACAGGATTCTCCCTTGCTGAGCATCAGTTTCTTAATCTATGAAATGGATACAGAGTATCATCCTCGTAGGATTATGGTGATCATGAAATTAGATAATGTGCATTTAGTACTTAACTCCTGGAACATAAGAATTGCTCAATATGTGTTAGCAAGAATAACAATAATAACGACAATAAATATAATAGTAAATAGGGTGAAATTTCAATGAGGAACAAGAGAGGATAGAATCAAAATATTTCAAAACCAAATACTTATCAATTACTCCATTGGTGTCACATGGCTGCTATAACAAATTATCACAAATTTGCATGAAACAATACACATTTGGCTGGGTGCAGTGGCTCATGCCTACATTCCCAGTACTTTGGGAGGCTAAGGAGGGAGGCTCGCTTGAGGCCAGGAGTTTGAAACCAGCCTGGTCAACAGAGCGAGACGTTGTCTCTACAAAAGAAAAATGAAAACGAAAACAAAAGCAAAAAACCCCCCACACATTTATTCTCTTGCAGTTTTGGAAGCCAGAAGTCCAAAATCAGTTTCACTGGGCTGACATACAGGTGTCAGCAATACATTTATGTTGTTTTAAGCCACTAAATTTGTGGTAATGTGTTTACAGCAGCAACAGGAAATGAATACTCTACCTATGCATATAGTTATGTATACATGCATGTAGTTATGCATTTCTAAATACAGTATATGAATACATAAATAAAGCTCTCTAAATATGTTTAGAGAGAGACTGCATGATTAAGCTAATGTGGGAAAATATTAACATTTGGGGAATCTGGGTCTTATGGAAGTTCTATGTACTCTTTTTGCAATTGTTTTGTTAAGTCTGAAATTATCTCAGAAAAAAATCTTGAAACAATACTATGCTCGTTAAAAAGGACTTAGATTCTCCATAGTGGCTGGACATTTCCTTTGTAAAAACGGTCATTTTCCTGGATTCTTATTACACTCCAGGCACCGGGCCAGAGCTTTTGGAGCATCCTCTCATTTGATCCTCAAGTAACCCCTTGAGATAGGAGATCTTGCCCCATTTTACGACAAAAAGACTAAGGATCAAATAGCTTAGGGAACTTGCTGGGAGTCACTCAGCTAGTGGGCAGCAAACCCAGGATTACACCTGGCACCCCTGGTGGTCAATGCCCTTCCCCGTGGGGAGGGAGGGAGGAGCAGGCAGTAGTGAGTTAGAACAGCAGTGCTTAAAATGTGGTCCCTCGGCTGGCATCAGCGTTAATACCACCTGGGAACTGGTTGGAAAGGCTACTTCTTGGACATCACCCCAGACCTCCTAAATGGACACGCTGGGGGTGGAGCCCAGCCATCTGTGTAATAACAAACCCTGCAGGAGACTCTGATGCTCACTTAGATTTGAGACCCTCTGTTTAGAGGGCTGGTGCTTGCTCCCGGTGGCAAGCCTCAACTCTGTCTGTCATCCTCTGCATTATTTATGAGGTTTCATTAATGTGCAAATTTCAGTCAGTTGATTGGCTTGCCTGGCATGGTGCCATGCATCTCATCAATCAGAGGCTGCTGTGCTTTCTTGTTTAGGAATGCCCCAACTGTGGGCCGTTCTGTAGTTGCAATGAGATCGATAAATCCTTCACTCAGAGGGCAATGAACCAGGCTGGCTCCCATATGCCCAGAATTCCCACTGCTTGGAAACTCCTCTGGGGGCCCATGGAGTTGCAAAGGGGCCCTCCTGGAACCTTGGGCTCTGGAGTCAGGTGGATTTAGGTTTTCATTTCAACTTTGCCAATTAACTGGCTGTGTGGTGAGAGCAAGCCATGTGACTTCCCAGCCCAGTTCTATGAAATAGAGGTGGGAGAAGCTTAGGACTTAGTGTGTAAGTGCTTGACTCTTGCTTCCCTCAAGTCTTGGCCTCTGAGGGGTTCAGTCATGTGCCCAAGGTCATGTGGCTCTCTCGTGGTGGAATCAGGCTAGACGCCAGGTGTCCTGAGTCCGCATTCAGCATTCTCTCTCCCATACAGGGACTCCTGGCCCTTGGTTAATCCATCTGGAGGCTGGTGCGTTGCCAATTCAGTTGTTTTGCTGCTGACTGTGTAGGGAGAGGGGTCAGCTTCAGGAGTCTGGACACATGGCCACCAGCTGGTCCTCTTTGGAGACAGAGGGATAGGACAGGCAGGAGACAAAACTAGCTGATGAAGGTGGCTGTTGTCCCTGCTTTGAAATACAAGTCCTGGTCAACTGCCTTGTTCTCAACTTGTCCCCAGACCACTTGGTTGGAGGGACAGTCAAGCCACCTTTCGTTGTCCTCCTTGTTCTGTCTCAGGTAGATATTTCTGATGGAATGGT
The DNA here is from genome assembly GCF_003255815.1 of Theropithecus gelada. Classification (NCBI taxonomy): domain Eukaryota; kingdom Metazoa; phylum Chordata; class Mammalia; order Primates; family Cercopithecidae; genus Theropithecus; species Theropithecus gelada. Next base: position 67,410,623 of record NC_037679.1, on the reverse strand, counting down.
GGTTAGAAGCCCGTGTGTTGGAGTCAGGCATAATGGAGTCATACATGTCTGTGCGTCCTTGGGAAAGTTGCTTAACTTCTCTGAGGCTCAGCTTCTGTATTGTCACATGGGACTAATCATGGCATCCACCATACAGGGTGATTGTCAGGACTGTGTGAGATAGTCCTTGGCGCAGGGTCCAGCACAGAGTGCCCACTCAAAGGCAGTCACATATAACTTCAGGATGGCCACCCACCCCTCTCAGCATTTCCCACAGGGCAAAATACATCCCACAGCTGGTGGAGTGGAGGATACAGAAGAAAATGTTAGGTTACATAGAATGCCAGTCAGGTTTCAACTAGAGGAACAGAGCAAGTGGGGGGTGTATATGAAGAGATGTATTTATTTTAAGGCTTACCTGAGTATGGGGCTGGCTGGGCAAATCTGAAATCCATCATGCAGCCATCAGGAGGGCAGGCTGTCACTCTCGAGGAGGACCTGGATCTGCAGTTTACAGGCGGAATTTCTTCTTCCTGGAAACTTTAGTTCTCCTCTTAAGGCCTTTGAATCCCACCCAGATTATGTAGGGTAATCTCCTTTACTTAATGTCAACTGATTATGAACATCAGTGACATCTACAGAATACCTTTAGCGTGACCAGCCTAGTTTGGGACAACTGCCACCCTGTAACCAAGGAAGGGGAGAGTGTCTCAACTGACAGGCTCCCCAAACTACTTGGAGTGAGAGAGAAAGTCATTTCTCAAAGCAAAGGCCAACCCAAGGCTCCACTAGGATTTAATTCAGAGCAACAAACAAACAAAAAAGAGTTTACTAATAAATGAAGAAAGAAATTACCTCCAAAGCGTTTTTATTTTGTATGTGAATAAAGATAGAGAACGGTGAAAACCAAAACAACTACCTTTACAGCACGCTCTAAATGAGTGTTTGATTGATTGACATGGTCTATAGCCTAGCCAAGTGAGGCATACAACTGACCATCACACACAGCAATGAGAAATCAAATGACAGTGAGGCGTGTGAGAATGCTATTTATTTTTTCTCTGGTTGCTAATGGAGAAAGGCTCAGCTGGTGTGACTATATCTTTAACACTTTTCTAAAGCTCGGCGATGGTCCTTTATAACAAAGAGTAACCCAATGACAGTGGCTCACAAGAGCCAGCTGTAGCCACCCAGCTGTTGTTCTTGGTCACTCTGATTCCTGCTTCACTCCTTCTGCCTCTCCCCCATGATACTCCAGCCTCACTGTCTCCTTCTTACTCCTTACAAATGTCAGATCACTCCCAACTCCTGGCCTTTGCACTGGTTGTTCCCTCCACCTGGTGTGCTCTTCCCCTAGATGGCCATTCATCCAATTCCTTCCCTTCCTTTCAGTCTTGTGCCACTGCTACCTTCTCAGTGAACTCTATCGACTAGCCCATTTAAATGTCACAGCTCTGATCCTTTTACCCACTTCTGCACTTATCACTTCTTACATTCTATTTAGTTATTCACTACCTTTTTGGAATGTAAGTTCCTCTCCCTTCCCCTTGGAAGACAAATTTCAAATAGAGTGAAGAGACTGCTTACTCTGACCCCAGGTTGAATCCTGCATCTTCTACCCACTGACTGGGTGCCGTTGTACAGGTTCGTTGGCCTCTGTGGTCCTTGGTCTTCTCATCTCTAAAATGGGCTAAGCATGCCCACCCCACGGATTATGAGGATCAAATGGGATGATGCACAGTAAGTCCCCATTTCTACTATTCACCATTCTGAACATTCTCATTGATTTTTAAAGGAAATGGACACACACACACACACACCACCCCCCCCCCCCCCGCCCAGATACTCAAGTGCCATGCTTTATCTCCTCCTCTGCTCATCTCCTTCCTCCTTCCCTTCAGGGCCCCCTGTCCTTGTTCCTACCAGACCACACCCTCCTTGCTGTCAGGAATAGTCTGCTCAGTCCTTTAGGCTTTCATATGAATCCTAAGGGTGCATGAGGTAAGCCACTGGGGTCTTCATTCCGGGAGCTTTTTCACCTTAGCAAATTTAAAAATGGCTGAGGTCATTGTTATAGTTCTGGTAAAAACCCAAATAACCCAAATAGCTCCTAAGAGGAGGAAAATTATAAAGTCAAAACACTTCCATCCATTCCTAATTTCCCTTGCCAGGGGTGCGTCACTATTAACCATTCAGAGTGGATCCTTCTGTCATTTTCCTGTGCACACACAAACATGAGGATTGGATCTATGCAATGGATTTACATCCTACCTATTGTTTTTATGACTTGCCTTTTTTAAAAAAAATCAACAACGCATTTTGATTTTGGGTGTTTCTTCTAATTCTTTTCAGATCAGCACTCCCTTATTCTTTCTATATTAGTATAATCTTTCTTGGGAAGGTGATTTCTCAGCTTCAGTGTTCTCATCTGTACAATCGGCATGATGACAGAATCTGCCTCAGAGGTTGGCAGTGACCCTTTGGTATTGATAATGCAACCCCATTGTATGGGTGGGTCCTGGGTGGGTCCTAGTTTGTTAACTAGTTCCTGATGGGTGGACTTCTAAGTAATCTCCACTGTTTGCTAGTACAGGTCCACAATCCCTTATCCAACCACCTGGAACCACCTGTGTTTTTGGATTCAGTGTTTATAGATTTTAGGTGGGCTTTAAGGTATATATATCGTATACTATGTAATAAAACCAGAGATTGGAGGGGGCTCAGAGCAGCGTCCTATAATCAAACACATGGATAAATTCTTCAGTGCAACACATAAATATTCCCACCAAGTGGCATAAATAAAGACTATAAATAGCCTCACGTTTGTTCAGGGAAGGTTTTGTGCCAAGTAAATGTTGGCTCCAAACTTAGGATGGAAACACATTCAATTTTCAGAGCTTCTTGGATTTTTAAATTATAGATAAGTACATGACTACGTACTTGGGCAAATATTTCTGTAAGATAAATTTCTAGAAAAAAAACGTTGGATTGAAAAGTCTGTTCATTTTTAAACTTTTTATAATTGTTTATAAATTTCCACCCCAGATCGCCCTGTGAGCGGTGTTTGTTCTAAGCTGGGGCTGCTATGGAAGTGGACGTTCTCGCGCTCCTGCATCTAGGGGTGGGTGGAGGTCTGTGGGGGTGGACCAGGGGGCCTTGAAGTCCTTGGAGAGAGAGATGCATGGAGGCCGCACCAGGCGCCTGCCAAGGGAGCTGGGGCTATGTGAGCAGAAGGAGAAGCCAGGCTTGGAGAGACTGGAGCTCAAGGAATTGCAATCTGAGCTCCCCAAGGTCTGCAGAGAAGGCATTTGAAGTCTCCAGGGAAGCTGGCCTCAGAGGCTGGAGCTGCTTGAGGCAGCTGGTATTGGAATGAGCTCTGGCCCTCTTCCCATCCCAGAGCCGTGAGCTCCGGGGCAGGACCTGGGCTGTGTTTCCTTCCAAGTTTCTCCATCTGTTTTCATCAGAGGGAAAATGATTGTGTGTGGAGATGGAAAGCCTGCTGCGGCCACAGCTGTTGGAGCGGGTGGCATGAGGGTGGTGTGAGGCGGGAGTCCTGGGTGAACTTGGTAGGTGCTGGGTACCTCCTTTGTCAGGGGCACAATGTAGGGACGTGAAATAACCCCAACATGGTCCATGATCTTCCCACGGTGGGGTTTGTACAGGCACAGTGCCTGGCACTCAGTAGGCGCTTTATGTAGAATTAGATGGAAGGAAGAACAGAAAGGGAAAGAAAGAAGCCATGTGATCTTGGCAGGTCGGAGCTAGAACAGTCTTTGATGATCACCCTATGTACCAATTTTACAGAAAGGGAAGTGGGAGCACAGAGAGGTCAACAAGCTTGCCCAAGGTCACCCAGCTAGCAGACCTCCTCAAGTCTCCCTAGTCTCTTCTCTCTGGAGAATCCCAGGGTGGGGGATGCCAGAGGGAGAGCTGCTATCATGCCCTATATCTGCCTGACTCGGCTGGATGTTGAGGCACCCCATTTCTTTGGCCTCAAGCTCCTCATCTGTCAAATGTATGTCCTGTTCCTGACCTGCTGCCTCTGCTTGGGGGCCAGGGTTGGGGTAAAGGGGTTTAAGAATCAAAGCTGATGACATCCCTCCCCTGCTTAAAATCTTTTTGTGACTCTACACTGCTCTCAAAATAAAGACCTGTGTCCCAGATGTGACTGTGTGGGCTGGCCCTGCCTGCACCCCAGCCCCTCTGACTCTGCCCTCTTGCTCTCCTGCCTGCTGGTGGTCTCTTCCCTATTCAGGCCCCTTCCCTTCACAGGGCCTTTGCGTAGCCCTCTCCTTCTTGTTTGGCCCCTTGGTTGTGGAGCTGGAACACCCGCTTCAAATCCCAGCGCTGCCACTTCCCAGCTGGGCAGCCTTGGAAAAGTTACTTCCCCTCTCTGGACATCGGCTTCCTCCTCTGCAAAATGGTGCTGACAATAATAAAACCTGCCTCATGGGGTTGCGGTAATGAACAATTGCATGTTAATACACATGTGGGCTAAGAGCTCGGTCAGCGACAGTTCTCAGGATTCTGATATGATTTGGCTCTGTGTCCCCACCCAAATCTCATTTCAAAGTGTCATCCCCACATGTCGAGGAAGGGACCTGTTGGGAGGTGATTGGATCATGGAGGTGGTTCCCGCATGCTGTTCTCATGATAGTGAGGGAGATCTCATGAGATCTGATGGTTTAAAAGTGTGCGACTTCCTTTGCCTTCTCCTCCTACTGCCACGTAAGACGTGCTTTGCTTCCCCTTCGCCTTCTGCCATGATTAAGTTTCCTGAGGCCTCCCCAGCCATGTTGAACTGTCAATTAAACCTCTTCTTTCATAAATTACCCAGTGTTAGGTGTTCTTTATAGCCATGTGAACACAGACTAATACAGACTCCTTCTTGCAGCCCTGGGTCCTCTCCTTTGCTGCTGTGCCACGATTGTTATTTCCTCTGAAGTGTGACCATTTGACTATACCTGTCTCTCTGCCAGACTGTCATCTCTTGGAGGGTAGGGCCAAGTCTGTCTCATCCACAGCTGTGTCCCAGCACCCAGCACATCCACTTACATAGTAAGTGGAAGCTCCAGAAATACCTAATGCATCTTGGTGAACCCTGACATGACTCCATTGTTGTGACCGTAGAACTCTGACTTCTCCAGGTTACATGTGTCCAGTAAGCCCCAGCTGCAGTTCTCCCCCTCCCCCGCCACTCTCTTTTTAGAAAGACAATTACTCTGCAGGGACTGCTCTGCGCCTGGGTCCTGGGACATCTGACCGTGGCCTGAGTCTGCTGGGGTCAGTCCATTTAGTATGGTCACTGCTAGGCTAATTAGATCCATCAAGATGAAAACAGAGAAATGGCACATCCTGCATGCTCCCAATTAACTCAGGAGCACCTCCAGGCACCGCCGCTGACTCTGGGTCCCCTTCGTCTGGGTTGGCTGCCTTTGGGAGCTAAGAAATGCAATTATTTCCTGGCCATGTGGTTGGAGGGAGTTGGGTGACCTGGGCCAGCCTGTCCTCTCTGTCTACTCCAGACAGAGCCATAGGGTGGGGTACAATAAAATGGACATATGGTCAAAGTGCCCAATACTGGCCTTCCCATTGCTTGTGCTTTAGTTTATAAAAACAATGATGGCCATGAGTTTAATTACTTTCCCCCCAACTGGCTGTTGAAGAAGATATCCTCCAAAACATTCTCAAACCCTGCAAGCCTTTGCCACTTCCAGCTCATCACCTTCTACTCATCATTCTGTTTCCACTATTACCCCACAGCAACCTGTGTTCTACCCTGCAGCCAGGCTGATCTTCCCAAAGAGCAATCTGTCTCTCTTCTGTTTATAGCCCTCTATGGCTCCCTATTGCCATGGATAAATCCCAGACCTCTGATAAAGATCTACAAGGCCCTTTGTGATCTGGCCCCTCCTGACCTCTCCAAGCTTAGTTCTTGCCCTCCCTCCATCTCTGCCTCAGTGCCTTTCACCTTATGATTTAGGCAAAAGGAATGTCTTTCACTTTCTTGACTAAGCTTTGTCACCACTGGCACTTCCAGGCTTTTGCACATGCTCTTCCCTTTGCCAGGAACACCATCTCCCTCTTTCCTTGGTTCAAGTCAATTCATTTTTGAGAGTCTTTCCCGATGTCCCCAGGGAGGCCCTCACTGGATCACACATCATTTGTCCAATGCTCTGTCCTTTCTTCTAGACGTTTAACTTTGGAAGGTCAGGAACTGATGCTTATTTACTCATTACATCCTCAGTTTCTGGCACACAGTAGGTGCTCAATAAATGTTTGTAACATAATCTAAAAAATGAGTGTTTCAGATTGTATGATACCAATGGTTCCTGATAATACTGATGATGGTGATGATGATGATGATGATGATGAAAGTGGAAAGCTAAGGTGGATGTTACCATTCTTATTTTATAGTTGAGGAAATGGAGGCTCACAAAAGTGGAATGCACCAGTGCAAGGATCTTCTAGTTTTAGGAACTCACAGAACCAGCCCCACCTCCTCTCCTCTGTGTATATCAAGCTGGGAGGCCATGCAACCTGGTGGTGGAGGTCATCAGCCCCTTCTTGGTGCAGGCACATTGCAGCTTAGGAAGCTTCTCCAGTTATAGCTGCCCTTTCCCAACTCATTGTCCCAGTCCGAGCCCGGAGTCTCACATGGACTATTGTAGCAGCCTCCTACAAAGATTTCTATAATAGGTCTTCCTGCTGGAGTCTGCCCTCTATGCACTGTGGGGAATCAGAAAATCCAACTGCTCTCATGTTCCTAATCTTAACAGCCCTCAATGGCTGCTTTCCGCCAGTGAAATGAAGTCCCAGGCTCCTTTGAGCTGACATCGAACACCCTGCACAATAGGTCCCCAGCCCCCATGAACTGTCCCGACCCCTTGTCCAGCTTTCATTTTTACTCTTATGTCTGCCCCACCCTCCATCCTAACCAATCCACTCCTTGTTTGTACCGTCCCCCACCAACTTCCCAGCCCCATGTTTTTTCTTGTGCTGGTCCTTTTGCCTAGAATGCTTTTCTCTCTTATTTCATTGTGGGAAATGCCTCTTCACTCTTCAGGGCCCAGGCCTAGACACCCTCCTCCTCCAGGAAGCCTGCCTTGATTTCCCCAGTTAGAAGTGATCTTTCAATTCACAGAGCACTTTCTCTGGTCTTTTTGAGCATATGCCTCCCCAAACTTCTGTTTGAGCTCCGTATGCACTTGCTTATTGCCCCAAAACCCTACCACAAAGGAGGCCCCCAGAAGGTGTGTCCAGGCATCTAACAGAAAGTGGGCATTATAAAAATGCATATTTGCCTAATTAATTCATTCATTAATGAAGGATGAATGAGTGAATGAAAGACCATGAAGTTGCAAAAGTTCAGGCTTTAAAGCCATACAGACCTGGGTTTGAATCTATTTCTGGCACTCACCAGCTGTGTGGCTTTGGATAAGTCTCTTCACCCCTCTGAGCCTCAATCTTCTGGATAACTTTTCAGGAATATTCAGAGGATTGGGCATAATACAATAGAGTGACCAACACATAGTAGTTGCTCAACAGATTGATGTGTTTTTTTGAATGAATGGATGAATATGGAGGGTGTTTGAAAGATCATGGGTTTTGAAACCAGCTGGATCTGGTTTGAACCCACCTCAAACCAGGTATTTTGGTTGTATTTTGTGGTTGTGATGAATTTAGGAATGATCATTCACCTGTCGATCCTCAGTTTCCTCCTCAGTAAAATGAGAGTAACTAACAGTCCTTAGAGGCAGGGTTGTGATAGGGGTAGAGATGCTTCATTTACAGTGTCAAGCTCATAAAAATGAGTAGTACTGCCATGATGATGATGGTGGTGGTGATGATGAGGATGATGGTGATGATGGTGGTCATTGTGGTGATTATGGTGGTGATGATAGTGGTAGTAATGGTGATAGTGGTGGTGATGATAATGATGATGGTTGTGATAATGGTGGTGGTGATAATAGTGATGATGATGATGATGACTGTAATAGTGGGGATAGTGGTGATGATGGTGGTGATAGTTGTAATGATAATGATTACGGGGATGATAATGGTAATGTGATGATGGTGGTAGTGATAATGATGGTGGTGGTAATGGTGGTAATGCTGGTGGTGATAATGACGATTGTTGTGATAATGGTGGTGGTGATAATAGGGATGCTGATGTTGATGGTGACAGTGGGCATAGTGCTAATGATGGTGGTGATGGCTGTAATGATAATGATAATGGGGATGATGATGGTGATAGTGATAATAATGATAGTGTTGGTAGTGGTGATAATGGTGATGGTGATGGTGGTGGTAGTGATAATGATAATGATTGTGATGATGGTGGCGGTGATGATGGTGGTGGAAAAGGAAGATTAGGGAGTGCTTGACCAGTCTTGGCACAAATTTCCATGCCCAACCAGCATTCTTCTGGGCTGCCCTCCAAGCTAGTGACTAGTGTCCCTTAGTTCCCCGAGGTTTCACTGTAATGTCCTCCTCCTAGCTAGCAGCTATCTTTCCATTACCTGCTCTTCTTCCTCCCTCCCCATCAGGTACTTTAATGAGGGGCCAGCACCATCTACAGCCAGGCTGGGCCCCATGTAGGGTGATGGCTGACAATGGAACCAGGGCAGCTCTAGTGAGAGCTGCCAGTGCAGGCACAGTGATCATGGTAGATCATGGAGGCAGGTGAGCCCAGGGGTCTCACACCCTGAGCCCTGCAGGGGTCTTAGTTGTGTAACAGCATCAGCACCACATGGGCATCGCTTGCAACAGCTATTCCTCAGTGTGATCTTGCCTAGGGAGAGTGAAGAGGGGCTTTTCTTCTGTAGAGGCTGAATCTGCCTCCCTGAAGCTCCTCCAGGTTAATGCTGGCTCTGACTTCTGGACCCACACAGAATATGGGTGTTGTCTATTCCTCAGGATTCTAAACCTCATAAGACAACAACAGAAACTGAAATGTTATCTTAGCTTGGGTTCCCCTGGAAGCAAAGCTGGAGACAAGGATTTGAGTGCAATAAGTTTATATGGGAAATGAAGGAAACAGAAGGGGAACAGGGAAGTGAGACAAAGAAGGGAAGGAGCCTAAAACACATCCATTATTAAACCGGTCATCACTGTGGGTGGCTGGAGTCCAATCCCACTGGGAGGCTCTAGGAGACTGTATGGAAAACATGCCTCAGACTTATCCTACCTGAGGAGTTGGGGGGCTTCAGTATTTGGTCATTGGGGATGTTGCCAGGAGGCACCAATACCCCAGCATTTCAGGCCAACCTTGGACCTGAGAAAGCCCTTAGGTGCTGACAACAGAGAATTGGGGCAGTGTGCCCTGAAGTGATGAGGGCAAGGGGATATGTGTGGGCACCAGAGGGTCTGTAACTCATGTGTTGACTTATGGATTTTTCAGTTAAGTCCTAATGATCCCTGACACATTTTATGTGTCAACTTGGCTGGACCAAAAGATGCTGATAATCTGTTTAAACATTATTTCTGGGTGTGCCTGTGAGGATGTTTCTGGAAGAGATTGTGTTTAAATAGGTGAACTGAATAAAGCAGATGGCCCTCCCCTAGGTAGGTGGGCATGAGTCAACCCATTGAAGGCCTGACTAGAACACAAAAGCCAAGGAAGGTTGAATTTGCTCTCTGCCTGACTGCTTGAGCTGGGACATCAGTTTCTTCCTGCCCTCAGACTGAGACTTACACCACTGGTGCTTCTGGTTTTGAGGACTTTGGACTCAGGCTGAACTACATCGCCAAACGTTCTGGGTTTCCAACTTGCAGATGGCAGACTGTAGGACTGCTAAGCCTCCATTCTCTCTCTCTCTCTCTGTCTCTCTCTGTCTGTCTGTCTCTCTCTCTTTCTCTCTCTCTCTCTCTATCTCTCCATCTTTCTCCACAATTGGTTCTGCTTCTCTGGAGAACCCTAATATAATCCCTTGTATTGGTCCATTCTTGCATTGCTATGAAGAAATACCTGAGATTGGGTAATTTATAAAGAAAAAAGGTTTAATTGGCTCACAGTTCCATAGGATGCACAGGAAGCATGGCAGCATCTGCTTCTGGAGAGGCCTTAGGGGGCTTCCAATCATGGCAGAAGGCAGAGTGGGAGCAGGCATCTTATGTGGTGGGAGCAGGAGGAGGATCAAGAGTGGGGAGGTGCTATGCACTTTTCAACAATCAGATCTCCTGAGAACTCTATCTTGAGAACAGCACTAGGGGGTGGTGCTAAATCATTCATGAGAACTCTATCCCCATGATCCAACCACCTCCCACCAGGCCCCACCTCCAACACTGGGAATTACAATTCAACATGAGATTTGGGTAGGAACACAGATCCAAACCATATCATCCCTATTTTACAGGTGAGGAAACTGAGGCTTGAAGAGGTAATGTGACCTGCCCCTGCCCAAGCTCACATATCTTGTCAGTGGCATCACTTCTCTCCCCAGGAACTCCCTTATGAGTTGATTTCATCCAGGTCATCTGTGAGTAATCATGATGGAGAAGCTGGGGGACTGTGGCGGGAAGTAGGGATGGGGCAGGGCTCCTGCTGGGAGATTTCAAATCTATTACCCCAAGAGTATTTCTACTCTCTGATTGGGATGTGATGGGTCACAGGAGAGTGGATCCAGGCCCTTCGCTTGGGCCCCAGTGAGTTTCCCTGCACCCGAATAATGCTCCTGCCTTTAAATAATTCATATCTGCAGATGGTCTTCATTTAGCACCATCCATCAGCCAGTAATTTCCAAATAAGCAAAAACCTCAGGCATAAATTATTCCTGCAGGGTCAATGGGTCTGACAGAGCACACCCGCTACCACCAGCCGAGTGTCATATGACCAGGGGATTGCAGCCTGGGGCCTGCATTTCCAGATGTGTCAACCCCACATCACACCAAAGAGTGAGAAGGATAATGATTTTTTTTTTTTCCAGAATTTGGGGTCATGAGTTTTAACTCCAGATCTGTTTGTCGTTTATTTCAGCCTATCCAGGCCTTTATATCTTATCTGGAAAACAGGACAATCAGTTTCTCCTCACAGCACAGTGAAATTTAAATAAGATAAATGAAGACTTTTGTTATAGTGCCTGGTAAATAGTAAGTGCTCAGTAAATAGTCCTTTTTCCTTCCTTTCTCTTTTCTTTCCTGTTTACATTCTTCTGTTCTACCTCGTTTGCTCTCCCTCCCTCTCTTCTCTTTTCCTTCCTTTCTTGTCAAGAATTATTCATGCATCCTGTAGCAAATGCTGTTGGTGTCCCATCTGCAGCCCTCCAGCATTCATGGACCCTGAACATGCTCACAGACTTCTGTGGCCAGCACCTGAGGCTTCTTTTCTGAAGGCATTCTTCAGCCATATGCATACTCAGTCTGCAATGGGGCTGGCCAGAAATGCTGGGGAGACACAGCCTTTCAAACTAAGCAAGGGTGGTTAGTTGGTGGATAAATATCCTAGCTCCCTCACCTTCCAAGTGAGACCACTCTGAGCGTATGCTACACTGTCTCCCAGAAGCGCCCAGTGGGATTAGCCCCAGTCACCCATGCCCTGCTCATCAATGCCCTATCTATTGGTTTCTATCCTTCCCTATCCCATTTTCCCACTTTCCTACCAGTGCTTCTTAGCATCACTTCCCACATAAATAACTGTGCCCAAATCGGTCTCAGGGTCTGCTTCTTGGAGAACCTAAACTAAGTCAGATGCCAAGAGGCTGTGTGTGATGGGGCCACTGAAGACTTCAATTCAAACAAGTTGCATTCCCAGATTTTCCGGCCTCAAGGACCTGTCCTCGAGGCCCCACCCACAAAATTCAGGCCCTCAGAGTCTGTGGTCTTGAAGGCTATTTAAGATGAATCAAGACTATGCCAGAGTCCCCTAGTCATTCCACCAGGGAGTAGCCAGAGTGATCTTTCTAAAACGAAACAAAACAAAACAACAACAAAAAAACACAAAAAACAAAACCAAAAAATAAAACCTGACTATGCCCTTCCCAGAGCCCTCAATTCCAAAGTCACCTACATGGCTTACAAGGCTCTTCTTAACCAGGCCTGCAGCCTGCTCTAGTCTCATCTCTCATCCTACCTCCACATGCTCCCTTCCCTTCAGCCAGGATGTTCTATTTCCATGAAACACTCTATACTGTCTGAATCCTCTTAGCCCTTGTTCACACTCTTCCCTCTTCATGGAGTTCTCCTCTACTTTGTTTGCCTACTAAATTAATCATCAACACCCAGCTCATGTTACCTCCACTGTGAAGCCTTTTCCCCCTCCTGTTCCTCCTCCGTGCTTGGGTAATCTTAATGGTGGCTCCTACTCCTGTGCCTTTTCAGTACTGAGGCCAGTGGGAAGGAGAAGTTGACTTTGTCCCAGAAGTCTCTGTAAAACCTCTTGCCATCTCACTGACAGATGAAGCCATGTGTCCCCACCCCTGACCAACACCCTGACCAGAGGAATGCAGGACTCAGACTGGCCAGGTCTGTTCACTGGGACTCCTTTAGCCATGCATGATCTTAACACCTAATGGATTAACAGTGAGGAAGGAGGAGTTCAGGATGGTTAACGCTTTGCCACAAATGTTCCCTCCATGGCTTCAATAACTTTCTTTTCGAATTCAAGGAACTCACTTTAAAAGATGAGTTTTATTGATTTAAAATTTTTGAGCTAAGTAGTCATGTCTAGGAAAATTTTGTCTGCTTATGTGCAGATAATCTAGCTGTTTATTACTCAATAAGACTCAAGGCCTAAGACTAAATCTCCATGGCTCTTGGCTTCACCCTTTGAACTCTTGGTTTGATTACCCAGTCATCATTTCTTCTCCATGAAGGTAGCATGCATGAAGATGAGATGTATTTTTAGCTTACTTTTTTTCTGTAGATGTGGCGGGGGTGGGTCTAAAGTTCTCTTTTTAATTTGTGCAGTTTATGCTTCTTTCAATACAAATGGGCTGTGTTTCTGCCAATACATTTCTCTTAAAAATTTTGTGGGTCTTTTGTGAATCTCATTAGGGGCTCATTTCATTAGGAAAAAAAGCCACACTCATGAATCTCATTGGCATAAACTTTTCTCTACCTCAAACTTCTGCTGAGAATCCCAATGCAGTGGAGGCACAATACCCTTGCTTATTAAAAGTTGCATGGTTTGACTGATTTGGTTACCTTAGGTCTTTATGAGGCATTAATAATGAATTTTACAGTCACACCCTCAACTTTATATTGTATTTCCTGACAGTGTCCTGGATTCAACCTTTGCCCAAAGATATTTCTTAATTTTTGCATCACTTGCCATCTAGAGACACAAGCAATTTTCAAAACCAGCAAGTCCTGGCTTCTTTTTGTTTATCAGTCATTCCTTCAAGTTATCTCTTGCCTCTTGCATTTTACTATAAGCAGCAAGAAGAACCAGGTGTCATCTTCAACATTCTGCCTGGAAATCCCCTTGTTTAGATAACTGAGTAGACTAGACATTTTACTTAATTTCCATTTTACTACTGGTGACAGTATGGCTAAACTCTCTGCCACTACATAACAAGCATCCCCTTTCCTCTGGTTCATTATTTATTCACACATGCACTCGCTCATAAGATTATGAACTCAACCAATATTTATAGAAGGAAGACATGTACTTACAATGATAACACAATCTCAGGACCTGCTCTCATGAAGCTTACCTTCTATCAGAATCTCATGTAATTCCCTTCTCCTCCAGAACCCTATGAAATTAGTGTTGTTATTATTTTGATTTTACAAATGAGGGAGCTTGAGCTCAGAAAGGTAAAATCAATTTTCTAGGGCCTGCCAGATAGTAAGTAGAAGGTCTGCTGTCTGAACTCAGTTCTGTTTGATTGTAGAATTCTTATGTGTAGGTGCTGCTATTATAATTCCCTTTCCTGGAATTCAATTTCCACTGTTCTTGTCAAGGTCTGAAGTGGTGTCCATTTCTTCATTGAAATTTTCTGAGAATCAAGCTGTTGACTTTCCTCTATAGATATGTTTTTTTAAGGTAGAGATGAATAAATATGTACATTTAGAAACAGTCAAGTGCCTAGAATTGCTGTTTAGTAGGGGGGCTTTGGGAACTTCTCACAAAACCTCACTGCCCCCTAATGCTGTATTCAATAAACAGGAATGACAGAGGTGCTCTGAACTTCCCCTTGGGAGGGTAGGACCAGGACAGGTTTGGAAAGGGTTGAACTCATTGACTTTTGAAGGATGCTTGGAGGAAGAGACAAGAGACAACGATTCAGGCAGGAAAACTAAATTATATGGTCATAAATCCCCAGAAAATTGCTATTTTCTCTCTTCTCCCCCACACCGTGACATCTTACTAAGTCACAAGATGCTCTCAAAAGCTTAATAACACCATGTGATCTAGGGCAAGACATGTGTTTAAGGAAGGGCAGACCCTGTTCCCTGGATGCTGCAAAATGTGCTGCATTTTCTTGATCTTGACCTTCAGTTAGAAATAGGGGGAACTTTCATAAGCTGTAGAAAAATTTAGTTTTCTGAGCAGCCTGTAAGACACTGACCTCAGCTTTAGCTGCAAGTGTGGGCTTGGTCTGCAGCCTTGGTGGCTTCTTACAGTGAAGGAAGCCTAAGGCTTTTGCTGTGGGTCTTGAGGGCCCAGGAGGGAAGGATTTCACTAGCACCTGAAGTGTTCCCCAAGGATTTAGTTTAAAACACAACCTGTTTGCTCTTCTCCTGCCTCATCTCAACTGTTCTTCCCTCTCTCACTCTACAGGAGGCCACGTTGACCTCCTTGCTTTTCCTCAAACATAATCAACTCTCTCCAACATCAGAGCTTTGGAACTTTTTGTCTCTTCTGCCTGAAATGAATGTCCCCACATTTTCCTACAAGTAGTCCCTTCTCAACCTTCAGGTGTCAGTTCAATTGTCACCTCCTCAGGGAGACCCTTCTCAACCACCTTATTTAAGGTGACACGTGTTCTCATATTATCTTTTTAATCATATACTGTTGATCTTTTCTACAGCACTTACTGCAGTCTGTAATTCTTTTAAAAACTTGTTTACCTTTTCTTTTTAACCTGCTTACTGCTGCTCACCAGAAGAGACAAGAATAGAGATTTAGGTTCCTGGATTCTTTAAGTCTAGAAGAACAGACTCAGGACTGGGGCAATGAGGGTGATTCCCCCTGTGCACTACAGGGAAAGCTGTTTACTTAGATTGCTGGTTCTCAAGTGTAGGTGTTTTTGTTCCCACTCATTGGGGATGTCTGGCAGTGTCTGGGAGATGATTTTAATTGTCATGACTTGAGGGTGGTGTGGGGTGTGTGCTTCCAAACGTTCTGCAATACATGGGAAAAATTCCAGAGTTATCTGGCCCCAAATGCCAACAGTGCTGTGATTGAGGACCCTTGACTGAAACTGTAATGTCAGCATCACTCATACATACATCTATCTTCACACAGATTCAGGCATTTTTCTTGGGATGCCCGCAGGCTCGGAGCTGTCTGTGGTGCTGAAGCAGGCCACACTCCAAGCCCCTGACTTTTTTTTATTATAAAAATTAGTGTTTATTATATGTCAAAATTACTTCACAGCAAAAACACTCAGAAAGCTATAAATATAAGGAAACTTCTCAACCATTATTAAGGGCATCTAAAAATAATACTATACTTAACATCGTATGTAACTGTGAAAGCTTCACTTCTTTTTTTTTATTATTATACTTTAAGTTCTAGGGTACATGTGCACAATGTGCAGGTTTGTTACATATGTATACGTGACTTTCTTAATACCATTTAGATCCCTGTTTCTGACCCCACTCAAGACTGTTGTATATAGAATCATACAACATTGAAGCTGGAGGGTTCTTAGAAGTCAGCTAATCTAATTCCTCTCTTTTGTATGAAGAGGACACCGAGGCCCAGAGCCCAGATTTGCCAACGGTCACATTGTACCTGCAAGTGCATTTGTCTCCCTCCCCCCGTGAACAATGTCCCTCCCAGGACATCTTGGCCAATGACATTTTGCCATCTGAGGGTTGTTAATGGAGTTGTCCCCCAGTTGAGGCAGCTTGTTTCTTAATCACATTGGAACTAGAAAGAAAATGACTTTGAAGATTTGTTCCCGTGGTGCTCAGGGTGGCTGGGGCAGGCAGGCCCTCTCTGGGTGCCTGGGGTGAGACAGCTTGTCTGGCAGGGAGCTAATTGATTCTTTAGGTTAGCGCTGTTTTGTGTGCACAGACAAATCTGGGCATCCATTCTGCCTAATGTGTCACTGAGCATTTCCTCTGAGCTTCCCAGCCCCAGTCTTTTGCTGCTGACTTCGTGGAACTATGTTTTGTGAAACTTCTCTCTCTTCTCTACCTTTCAGGAAAACAAATTCAAGGAGGCTATTCTGTTGGTGGTGATCTTCATTGAAAACCTTATTTTCCAGCACCTCGAGAGAACTGTCACCTAGAGTTGCCCTCTATCGACAGCCTGTTAAGTATCAGGTACTTTTTCTATTACCTCTGATCTTAACAACTCTGTGAAGTAGACACCATTTGCCGCATTTTAAGATAGAAAAACTGAGTCTCAGAGAGGCCAAGTAGCTTTCCCAAGGTCACACAGCAAAGAAATGGCAGAGCTTTGATCTGAACTCCATCCCCCCTGTCTTTCCTATAGATTTATTATTCTCTAAGTGTGGTCGCCAAACCAGCGGCATCAACATTGCTTGGGAATTTGTTAGAAATACACATTTTCAGATTCCCCATTCTTGGGTTTGGTTTTGGGCAAACCCAAGATTTCTAACATTATCTTATGGAATTGTAATCCCCATTTTGCAGATGAGAAAACTAAGCAGAAGTCAGCTTGTCCAAGGTCCTGCAGGGAGTAAGTGGCAGGGCTGAGGGCAAACCCTGGTCTCGTGCTCCCTCTCATCCAGTTCTGCTCATGATTCTTGTGTGCCCGATTGTTTCATTCTATTTCTCAGGCAGGGAGGGTGATAAAAAGGACCCTATTCTACTCACACAACTGGGGAGTGGTAGAGGTAGGGTTTGGATCCAGGTCTTTCAGAATCAAAGCCTGTGTGCTGGGGTCTGGTCTACCAAACTTGGGGCTTGGTCTGAAAAACTCCATAAAGGAGCCAAGGTGGATCTTAGAAAAGAGCAAAGTCTTCAGTGTATAGGTATGGCCTTAGGCAAGCCATTTCACTTTTCTCTGCCTCAGTTTACCCATTCTACAGTTATACAATGCTCATCGACCACACGTATTTGTTGTTATACTTGAATGCAACAATGACCCTGAAAGATATTTTAACAATGACAACAGCATTGGCTATGTTTTATTGAGCATGTGCTGTGTACCAGGCATGGTGTCTGGAGATTTGTAAATTCTAACTCCTGAATTCTCACCCCATGAGATAGATGCTTTTGTTCAGTTGGGTGAGCTCTTGGCTTCAGTTGCTTCATCTGTACAATGGGAATGATGTCATAACTACCACACAGTGTCATTTGAGTATTACATGAGTTAATGTATGTAAGTTATTTAAATGGAAGCTGACACATCGTAAGCACTAGGTAAGTATCATGTCACCATGCGCATCTTGGAACAGGGAAACTGAGGCTAAGAGAAGCAAAAGACTTGCTCAAGACCATATAAACAAGGAGTAGCTGACCACAGGGTCTTACACTGGTGTCTTGTGACTTTTACATCTGTTCTTTCTCCTCCCTGTTCAGAGGATCCACTGGTTTGGGTGTCCATTCTCCCTTGCTCTGCCTCAAATATCAGGATGGGATACCCTAGCCTTTAAAAATTTAGTCTGTCCCCTCTTGGCCTATGGATGTGCTACACCTACTCTTTGAGCCTCAAGGGCCATGGAAATAAACTGCAGAGCCTGATAAATAAATAAAAAATTAGCTTCATGATCCTGATGTCCGGAGGCTGTGGTTGTTGAATTATTCAGGCTGTTTGGGTGTGAGCTGTTAGTTTTCTGCTGTTCTCGTCTTGACGGCTGCCCTGACAGTTTGATGGATGAGCCAGTAAAACACTTGGAGGCCAGAAAGAAAATTCTTAATCATAACTCACTGGTGGGAGCAAGTGTTTTCTCTACACTGGCAGCTCCAGAGGCTTGGCCTAGTCCCAGCTCTCTCTTGCCTTCTGCCCTAATGAGGCTGGAGGTACCAACTGTAGAGTCATCCTTGGCAACCGGTTGAGGGCTTGTAGTAGGACTTTTAAGAATAGAGCTGTTCATTCATTTGACTTCATGTTTTTGCTTTTAGAAAATTAAGGTGTAATTTACATAAAAGGCATAACATTTTAAATGTACTGCTTGGTGAATTTTTACGTTTGGGAATGAAGTGTAACTACCACTCAGATAAAGATCCAAAATATTCGTATCCCTCTAGAAGGTATCCTTAGAAGGTAGCCTTATGTCACTTTTTAGCCATTACCATTTTTACTCCTAGACAACACCTACCCTGACCTCTATCATCATAGATTAGTTTTTTTCTACTCTGGAGTTTTATTTTATTTTATTTATTATTTTTTTGAGATGGAGTCTCACTCTTTACCGAGGCTGGAGTGCAGTGGTGGGATCTCGGCTTACTGTAACCTCCGCCTCCCGGGTTCAAGTAGTTCTTCTGCCTCAGCCTCCCAAGTAGCTGGGACTGCAGGTATGTGCCACCATGCCCAGCTAATTTTTGGTATTTTTTGGTAGAGACGGGGTTTCACCATGTTGGCCAGGCTGGTCTTGAACTCCTGACCTCAGGTGATCCACTAGCCTTGGCATCCCAAACTGCTGGGATTACAGGCGTGAGCCACCGTGCCTGGCCTGGAGTTTTAGTTTTTACTTTTTATTTATATTTTTTAGAGATAAGATCTTACTCTGTCACCCAGACTGTAATGCCCAGATTGCTCTAGTGCAATCATATCTCACTATAACTTCACATTCCTGGGCTCAAGTGATCCTCCCACCTCTGCTTCCCTAATAGCTAGCACACCACCATACCCAGCTAATTTTTAGTGTTTTTTTTTTTGTTTTTTTGTAGAGTCGAGGTTTCACTATGTTGCCCAGGCTGGTCTTGAACTCCTGGCCTCAAGTGATCCTCCTGCCTCAGCCTTTCAAAGTGTTAGACTTACAGGCATGAACCACCACACCTGGCCTTTGAAATTTTGTGTAAATGGAATCATATAGTTTGTGTTTGGCTTCTGTCACTGGCTTTTTTTTTTTTTTTTTTTTTTTTTTAGATTCATCCATGTTGTTGCATGTATCAGTAATTTTTCGTTTTTTTTTGTTGACTAGCATTCTGTTATAGGAATAGGTGATAATTTCTTTTAAAAAATAGTTTCCACTTTTATTTTAGATTCAGGGAGTACATGTGCAGGTTTATTACCTAGGTATATTGTGTGATGCTGAGGTTTGGGTACAGTCGATCCTGTCACCCAGATACTGAGCATAGTACTCAATAGTTTGTTTTTCATCCCTTGCTCCCTTTCCTCACTCCCACCACTGGTAGTCCCCAGTGTCTATTGTTGCCATCTTTACATCCGTGAGTACCCATCATTTAGCTCCTACTTGAGTGATAATGTGGTTTTCTGTTCCTTCATTAATTTGCTTAAGATAATGGCCTCCAGCTGCATCCACATTGCTGCAAAGAACATAATTTTGTTCTCTTTAATGGCTGTGTAGTATTCCATAGAGTATATGCACCACATTTTCTTTATTCAACCCACTGTGGCTGGGCACCTAGGTTGATTCCATGTCTTTCCTATTGTGATTAGTGCTGCAATAAACATAGGCATGTGTGTGTCTTTTTGGTAGAATGATTTATTTTCCTCTGGGTATATACCCAGTAATGGGATTGTTGGGTTGAATGGTAGTTCCAAGCTCTTTGAGAAATCTCCAAACTGCTTTCCAC
The DNA here is from genome assembly GCF_003255815.1 of Theropithecus gelada. NCBI lineage: Eukaryota > Metazoa > Chordata > Mammalia > Primates > Cercopithecidae > Theropithecus > Theropithecus gelada. The sequence continues at coordinate 67,390,799 of NC_037679.1, read as the reverse complement.
GGTGGCTGAACTAATTTACGTTCCCACCAGCAGTGTGTAAGCATTCTCTTTTCTCTGTAGCCTTGCCAGCACCTGTTGTTTTTTGATTTTTTAATAACAGCCATTCTGGCTGATGTGAGAAGGTATCTCATTGTGGTCTTGATTTGCATTTCTCTGATGATTAGTGATGTTGAATATCTTTTTCATATGCTTGTTGGCCACTTGCATGTCTTCTTTTGAGAAATGTCTGTTCATGTCTTTTGCCCATTTAAAAAATGGGGTTCTTTGTTTTTGCTTGTTGATTTAAGTTTCTTATAGATTCTGGATATTAGACCTTTGTTGGATGCATAGTTTGTAAATAGTTTCCCCCATTTTGTAGGTTGCCTGTTTACTGTGTTGATAATTTATTTTACTGTGCAGAAGTTTTTTAGTTTAATTAGGTCCCACTTGTCATTTTTTGTTTTCGTTGCAATTGCTTTTGAGATCTTAGTCTTAAATTATTTGCCAAGGCCAATGTCCAAAATGGTGCTTTCTTGGTTTTCTCTTAGGGTTCTTATAGTTTGAGGACTTACATTTAAATCTTTAATCCATCTTGAGTTAATTTTTGTACATGGTGAAAGATAGGGGTCCAGTTTTATTCTTCTGCATATGTCAAGCCAGCTATCCCAGCACCATTTTCCCCATTGCTTATTTTTGTTGATTTATCTAAGATCAGATGACTATAGATGTGTGACTTTGTTTCTGGGTTCGCTATTCAGTTCCATTGCTCTGTCTGTTTTTATATCAGTAGCCTGTGGTTTTGGTTACTGTATAACTTACAGTATAGTTTGAAGTTGAGTAATGTGATGCCTCCAGCTTTGTTCTTTTTGCTTAGGATTGCTTTGGCTATTTGGGTTCTTTTTTTCAGTTCCATATGAATTTTAGAATAGCTTTTTTCTAGTTCTGTAAAAAATGATATTGGTAGCTTTCTAGGAATAGTATTGAATTTTTAGGTTGCTTTGGGCAGTATGGCCATTTTAACTGTATTGATTCTTCCAATCCATAAGCATGGAATATTTTTCCATTTGTTTGTATCATCTCTGATTTCTTTCAGCAGTGTTTTGTAGTTTTCCTTGTAGAGACCTTTCACCTCTTTGGTTAGGTATACTCCTAGGTATTTGTGTGTGTGTGTTTGTGTGTGTCTATTGTAAATGGCATTGCATTCTTGATTTGGCTCTCAGCTTGAATGTTATAGTTGTATAGAAATGCTACTTATTTTTGTAAATTGATTTTGCATCTGATATTTTGCTGAAGTTGCTTATCAGTTCTAGGAGTCTTTTGGTAAAGTCTTTAGGCTTTTCTATGTATATAGTCATGTCATCCACAAAGAGAAATAGTTTGACTTCTTTTTCCTATTTGGATGTGTTTTATTTCTTCTCTTGCCTGATTGCTTGGTTAAGGACTTCCCGTACTTTGTTGAACAGGAGTGGTGAGAATGGGCATCCTTGTCTTGTTCCAGTTAACTCATCTTTGTCTATGATGAGTAAAGCTGTGATGAACATTTGTGTACAAGTATATGTGATAATATGTGTTTTTATTTGTCTTGCGTAAACGCTCAGGAGGGAGATAGTTGCATCTTAGAGCCAGTGCTTATTTAGTTTTACAAGAAACAGCTAGATATTTTCCCAAAGTGATTGCAAAATGATTATATTGCCACTAAGGATGTATGAGTTTCACTTGTCCTCCATCTTTGTCAACACTTGGCATTATCAGTCTTCTTAATTTTAGCCATTCTAAAGGTATGAAGTGTTATCTTATTGTGGTTTGTTATTAATATGACTAATACTGGTAAGCATTTTTTCATGTACTTACTGGCCAGCCTGGGGGTGTGAAGGAGTTAACACCCCAGGGACCATCCTCAGTCATGGGAATGGAATTTAGTAGATAAACAATGCAGCTGCCTCTTCCTCCAGTGGGTTGATTCTGGGGCGTGTTTCACAGTAATTCTTAGAAGGGCCCCTGTGGGATTTAGTCCCAGTTGTCCACAGTAGTAACCCATCCTTAACGCATCCTTTATCAGCTGTTATCCTTTCCCTATCTCACTTCCCCTCCCCGTCATTTGTGTCTCCCAGGATTACCTTCCGAATAAATTCAATGCATTCTTGTCTATTTCAGGATCTGCTTTGAGGGCAACCCAATCTAAGATAGGAGACACTCCAGAGATTGGCAAGAGCATGAAGCTCCTACATCCCTTAGGTCTAGAAGAATATAAGGAGGGGTGGTGTTACTGCTGTCTTGGGGCTGGGGTCACCTGGCAGAAGTTGTAATTACGGTGGGCTTGTCCAGGGGAAATTGATGCCAACGAGGAATCCAACACTGTCAGACACACTGCCTGTTATGGTTTGAACATTTTTCTTCTTCCAAACTTGTGTTGAAACTTAATTGTAATCATAACAATATTAAGAGGTGGGACCTTAAGAGGTGATGAGTCCATGAGGGCTCCAACCTCATGAACTGATTAATGCTGTCATCATTGGAGTTGGTTCATTATAAACAGGCAGCTTCAGTGCCCCCCCTTCCACTCCCTTTTCCCTTCACCATGTTATGACATGGCAAATAGGTCCTCACCAGATGCCAACACCTTGGTCTTGGACTTCTCAGGTTCCAGAACTGTGAGAAGTAAATTTGTCTTTATTATACATGATCGAGTCTGTATAACAGCACAAAATTCTGTTGTATTCTGGTGTAATAGCAGAAAATAGTATTTTGTTATAACAGCACGAATAGACTAAGTGCTATTCTGTTATAACAGCACAAAATAGACTAATGCACTACCCAAATCAGAGAAGGAAAGGGAAAAATATTCTGGCTCTGCCTTTTCTCCACCCTCATATCTCCTGTCTGGGCCTCCCACTGGTGGAACCCAGAGAGAACCCAGTTGACCAAGGAGCCTGGGAAATTCAGCCCACAGGGTCAGGCCCCCTGAAATACGGAGCTGGGCCAGGGAAGGGTGAGGTGTGGATATGAAGACAAACAGGCGCAGACCCAGTGGGAAGCAAGTTGGCAGGGAGTCCTTCTCAGGTGCCTAGATGAGCCACCCTCCCTCCCCAGTGGGTAATCAAGACTTGGCTGCCAGGCTGGATCTAGGGGCAGTCTCTGTCTTTTTTTTCTCCTCCAAGGTTCTGTGTAGGATGCTCTGTTTCTTAGTCACTTGGATGGCTGACCATGATGACTGTCCCTTTGTGCTCAGACACAAGGCATTTTCTTGAGTCCCCTTCTCCTTCCCTAGTTACTTTGAGCTTTTGCTTTCCCCAGGGTGGTGGGATGCTTTTGCTTTCCCCAGGGTGGTGGGATGCTTTTGCTTTCCCCATGGTGGTGGGATCTGTCATCTGAAAGATTAAAACCCACCAGGTGGAAAATTGCAGGAGGAATGCCAAGCCAAAGGATTCCCTGCTTCCACAGCAGGAAGACAGTCCTTTGAGCCAATGCCAGGGACTCCCGGATGCCTCTGCTGGCAAGACCTGCTGTGGCAGATGGAATTTATGGACTTCAGTGTCCTGAATGGGAATAGCTAGACACAGAAGAAAGAAATCCAGACTTGAGCTCCCATGCTCATCCACTAACAGGTAATGTGGCCTTGGGCAAATCATCTAAACCTCAGCCTCAGCCTCTGCCTTGCCATCTGTAAAATGGGATCATGGTACTAGTTTTACTTTCTTCACAGGGTATTGGATAGATTTATGTACAAAGGAAGTATCTGTGGAGTCTTGTTAATAGGATGTAGGTAAACAACCTAACTGTTGCCCCTACACATTCTCTTACTCAGAAGGGGTAATATTGCGAGGAGGTATGCCAGAAAGCCCAATTTGTCTTTGGCATAGTCATGTGGTGGACAAACTCCAAAGTGGTCCCCCTGATCCCCACTTTCTGCATCACATCTTGTGTAATCCTCTTCCATTTGGTATGGGCAGGAACTGTGACTCACTTCTAACCAAGATGGTGGGATATTACTTCCATGATTATACTACATACAATTCTAAGGGCTTTCTTTCTAGTAGACTCTCTCTATTGCTTTCTCAGTTTGCATGCTTGGATGAAGGGCTGTGTTGGTGAGGTCCACATGTCAGGGAATTAAGGGCAACCTCTGATCAACAACCAGCAGGGAACTGAGGACCTCAATCTGACAGCCCTTGAGGAACTGAATTCTGCTAACAACTGGAGCCAGCTTGGAAGCAGTCCTTCCCCAGCTGAGCTTTCAGATGGGACCTCAGCTCCAGCTGACAACTTGATTGCAGCCTTGGGAGAGACCCTGAAGCACGAGGACCTGCTAAAGCATGCCTGGATTCCTGGCCCATAGAAACTGTGTGAATAAAATATTTTATTTGTTGTTACTACTAATTTGTAATTGGTAGTAATTTGTTATGCAGCAGCAGATAATCAATACAGCACACAAAATCTTACATGTTCTGGCCCATTTCCTCTCTTGTCTCACTTCCTAGTACTCAACATTTTACTCACTTTGCTCCAGCCCACTCTGGTCTTCTTGCTATTTCTCAGACACACCAAAAATTTCAAGCCCTGGTTCTTTGCACTTGCTGTTCCCTCTAACAGGAATGTCCTTCCTTCAGAAAGTTGCATGTCCCAATCCATGCATTTATAGCTATGTGATGTGTTATTTTGAGGACGGGGAATAAAAGCTTTAATTTGATTGAGAGAGAAATAATTAGAAATGTCCTGGGGGGCAGAGGCTCTGCCTGGTCACTTCATTACTTCTATAGCTGTGGTTCCTAACTTAGAGTTTGGCTTAGGTTGGTCACTTAGTGAATATTTGCTGAAAACATTCTAGAAAATGAGAAGCAGACAGGAGTTTTGTTGGATGGCAGCATGAGTAAATTGAAGGCTCCCAGAATCTGGGTAGTGGGCACTGGGGGAGAGGAGCCAGTCAGTATCTGTACTACCCAATAGTGCTTCCTGGGGCTCAGGAATGGAAATGCAGGTGCAAATTCTCAGCCTCTTAGTCCTAAGCAAACTTGAAAGATGATGGCGACTTTGCTTCCAGCACCTCCATCCTTTTTTTCATCCCCCATAGGGTCCTCAAGTTCTGTCAATTTTAACTTTTCTGGAATCTCTATTGCTTTCCTCTCCATCCTTATAGCTATTGCCTTATGCCAGGCCATCATTATGTCTCCTGGACTGCAGCAATAGCCTCCTAACTGATTTGCTTCCTCTTGCCCCTCTACAACCCATTTCCACCATGAAAGCCAGAGAGATATTCTAGAACACAGATCTAACCATGTTGCTCCTGCTTTAGAACTCTCAATAGCTCCCCATTGCCCTCAGGATAATCCCAGCTCTTTGCCAGGTCCTGTGAGGTCTGGCCCAGGCTTACATCTTCAACCTCACCAACCACATCCCACTCTCTAGCAACACTGTGCTATATTAAATTCTCGAAATATGCTTATTTCTTGACTATCTTTGGGTTTTTTGTATATTCTATTTCCTCTCTCTGGAATACTCCCCCTTTGCACTATTTTCACATTCCCACCAACTTGATTACCTCCTACTCATCCTCAGAGATCATCTTGGGCATGATCTTCCCTCCACAGTGGAGGTTATACATCTTCCTACCTCTCTCTGCCCCATCATAGCATGCCCATCATGACTCCTATATAACTGTAATATAATTACCCTCTAAGTATAGGACCTTTGATTTTGGTTTACCGTTGTATCCCAAGTACCTAGCACAGGGCCAGGTACACACAGCAGGTGCCTAATAAATATTAGCTAAATGGATGAATAAATCAACACCAGCCCCCTACCACTTATTAAATCAGATCTACACTACACTAATACTTGGTGGTCAAGGCCCCCATGATCCATCTAGCTTCTCCTACCTACCTCCTTTCCCACTGTTCCCCATTATGCAGTCCACACCCTACCAATGTCTGTCTTTTCACTGCCCTGCTGGGCTGTGGCTTGGCTGCATCCCCCTCCAGAAGGCCACAGATTCTGTTGCACAGTTCTGAGTTCTGGCAACCAGTTCCCTCATACCCCATGCTCCTTCATTCCTTGCCCAGACCGACTCATGCTTCAAGCACTTTATCCCATCCTTGGTGCCTGATGTTTGGGGAGGATTTGACTCAGTGGAAAGATTGAGAGTGATATTCTGGAAAGGGGGCACAGCTTACGCAAGGGCTCAGGGGTGGGAAGAAGTAGGAACTAAATAGGGAACAGGAAGGAGACAGAACTGATTAAAGGGGTGGGTAGAGGGTAAGCTACCGAGGACCTGTTCTGTGCCAGGCACGGTACCAAGCTTACTATCCACATTCTCATTTCACTTGCTTATTCATCTTAGAACAGCCCCTGCATTACAGTAGCTAAGATCCCAGGCTCTGTATCAGGCAGCCTGGGCTCAGATCAAACCTCCTCCACATCCTGGTAGTGTGAACTCACAAGAACTTAACCTCGCCACCCTTCATTTTCTCCAGAGAGAAAATAGTGGAAATAATATCTATGTCATAGGCTTCTTATGAGACCTAGGAGTTAACATGTGGGAAATGCTTGGAGCAGGGCCTGCCACATAGTGGCACATCTATGGCTCCATAGATGTTAGCTATCATTAGGGTTACTATACCTGCACCGCCCTTTCAATATCGTAGCCACTAGCCACAGGTGGCTCTTTAAATGTAAATTCGTTAAAATTCAATACAATTAAGAATTCAGTTCATAATCACATTAGCCACATTTCAAGTACTCTACAGATGGTGTTTTGGAGAATGCAGATATGGAATGTCTCCATCATTGCTGCCTGGCAGGGCTGCTGTTGAAGGATGTGTAAGAAATGGGTAGTGATGGTCACAACTGGGGAGATCTTGGGAGGTAGAGGAGACAGGGAGACAAGGGTAGAAGAAAGATTTTCCTCTTTTGTTCATGTGGAATGTTTTTTCTTTTTTTGAGACAGAGTCTCGCTTTTTGGCCCAGGCTGGAGTGCAGTGGCACACTCTTGGCACTCTTGACTCACTGTAACCTCTGCCTCCCAGGTTCAAGTGATTCTCATGCCTCAGCCTCCTGAGTAGCTGGGAATACAGGTGTGCACCACCACACCCAGATAATTTTTGTATTTTTAGTAGAGACAGGGTTTCACCATGTTGCTCAGGCTGGTCTCCAGCTCCTGGCCTCAGGTGATCTGCCTGCCTTGAACTCCCAAACTGCCGGGATTACAGGCATGAGCTACTGTGCCCAGCCTTATTTGAAATTTTTAAAAATCCATTTATTACCTAGCAAAACACAAGAACAAAACACACCTTACAACAAACCCTTTTTAATAGAGGAGAAACAGACTCAGGAAAAGTCCAAAACCACAGTGCTGGAAAGTAGAGGGGCTGAGGCTGGAACTTCCTGTCTGACCCTAGGACTTGAGCTCTCAAGTACTGGGCAGCAGAGATGGGGGCTCCAACAGAGGTGGGGGGATTAAATGCAGGTGATGTTTCAGAGTCCAGCCCGGAAGTCCCCAGGAGCTGACTTTCCTCATTTAGTCTTGACCAGGGGACCCCACCTTGTGAAGACCCTCAGGGAAAGATGAGCAAGATATGTGGAGCCTGAATTACGTGGACTGTGGTGAAGGACTCAGGCTCTAGTACTCTGGTGTCAGAAGGCCCTGGCTCAAGTCCAGGCTCCCCAACTAAATCATTGTATGACCTTTTTCCTTGGTCTTTTTCATCTGCGAAATGGAGATAATAACTGTTTCATGCTCGTAGATAGGGCTGTGGCCAAGATGAAGTGAGACGATGTAAAGTCCCTGGCTTCTATCGAGCTCAGAATATGGGGAAGTTAATGTACCATTATTATTATTATTATAGTCAACTTTTTTATTTTTATTTTTACTTTTTTATTAAAATAGAGATGAGGGCTCACTATATTGCCTAGTCTGGTCTCAAACTTCATGGGTTCAAGTATTCCTCCTGCCTCGGCCTCCCAAAGCACTGGGACAAAAGACATGAGCCACTGCACCTGGCCTCTGTTCAATCTTTAAAGCTGGTTTCTGAAGAAAAAAATACAGGAGAGGGAGCAATCTGTTGTCCTCCCTGAAGCATCTTCTCTTCCCATACACCTGGGAAGGGCAAATTGAGGCCCTATCCATTTGCCCTTTGCTCCCAGGAGGGAGAAGGGGCCCTGAAATTACTCTCAATTATACAATCGTGCCCAGTCCCCAGCATATCCCTTGGCCTTGCAAAGCATGAGCAGAAAAACACTGGGATCCTACATTCTGATAACAAAGGATGTGGCAAAAGACAGGAGTGGCCTCAGGGAATATTTATGGGGCTGTTGCATGGGTGTTCTCCAGATTTCCCTGACTATCCCAAGGTGAACAAGCAATTTTGTATTTGCCATTAATCTTGCAAACAAATGCATGGAGTGACCACAGCTAGGAGTTTTCATATTAATTGATTGTGGCATCAGAACTGAGTTCAGAGCCCATTAGGCAGGGCTGTAAGCAGTAGACCCACTGGGCTCATTTTGCTGTGAAGTTGCTGTGTAGTATGTGTGGCATGTGGCAGCCCACTCTGGCTCTGGTCTGTTGGTGGGTGATGCTTGGAGCTTCCCACTAGCACTGGCACTGGAGCTAGTGGCAGAACCCAAGGGAAGCTAGAAGGGACCATGGGGTTGGAGAACAGCAAGCTGGGGAGGACCCAGTGTGTTTCAAACATTTTAGTGATTCCAGGGTTATGAGAGAGTGTGCTGCCTGGATTGGGAGACAATCACGGATTGGGTTTCAAGTCTGAACACAGCTCCCCACCCCAAACTCTCTGTGTTTGAATTTTGATCATTGTCCCTCTTTGAGTCTCAGGTTTCTCATCTTTGACATGGAGATTATACCAATACTTTGTGCAGAAGAATGCTTAAGGGTTATATAAAACTATGCCATTTTCTTTAGGTCAGAGGTGCTGCTCACAGGATTTAATTATTGGGTCTTAGAAGAACTCTTTTCTTCAAATAGCTCCATCTGCTCTAGGATGGCTAAAATACTCCCATTAATGCTATATCTCTGTGTGTGTGTGTGTTGGGGGGGCGATGTGAGGGGTGGCAGGGAGAGAGAGAGAAAGAGAGTTGGAGAGGTAAGAGAGAGCTGTGATCCATCACTGACATTCCTAGATGGGTAAAGGATTGAAGAACAGGTTGTTTGGGGGAGCAGTGGAAGAAGAGAAAACAGGAGGGACTGGAAGCTTGGAGGGAGGGGGTAGACTCTTGATGTGCGTACTGGATTTTACAGTTTATATAGGACACTCATATTCATTGGTTTATTTGTTCACTTCCCTGTTCAAGATGTTGACAAACAGGCTCTGGCAATAGCAACTAATACTTTTTTTAAACTTTCACTTTTACTGAAATCCCTGAGTGAACCCCACTTCTCCCTCCTTGTCTCAGGCCATTTGCTTGATGCCCCTTTCTTCCTATGTGCACTTTATGTCTGGAAGCCTTCTCCAACACACTACATATGCAATCACTAACTCACTCATTTGTCCAGCCAGCCAGTTAAAGAGCCAGCCAATGAACTAACTAAACATCTAACCAACCAGCTAGCCAGCCAATCAATGGACTGACCATCTAACTTAGAAAACTGACCATTCAGCCAACTAACTGAATAACCAACTAACCATCAACCAACTAACCAATCAACCAGCCAAATAATCAATGAACCGATGGACCAGCCAATCAACTATTCAACCATTCAGTGAGCAACTAATACATTATCCAACTAACCCACAAAGTAACTAACCAACAAATCAAACAAAGTGTGCTGGTGTTAGGCAAATACTCACAACCAGACTCTGACTTGGCCCAGGTGAAAGGCTGCCTCTCTTCTGCTCAGGTTTTCAGCACCGCCACCTGGGAAGGGGCCTCACCTTTGCATCTTCTCCTTGCCAGACATTTTCCCTTCTGGGCCTGTTTCTCCATCTGACTAGAGTAGTGGTTTGCAAACTGGGTTCCTTGGGGCACTAGGGTTCTGTGGAAGGGCCCTGGGGCTGCTTTGGAAGGAAAGAGGAAGCCAGGTAGATGGAACTGGGATTCTCATTTCTCCTTTCTCCCTTTCATGTGTTTTGCTTGTTGGGATTTTGAGTAAGATTTTGTTTAAAGAAAGGCTTTGATGTCTTAAGTTTAAAAGCCATCACGTTGGGTCACCTTCTCAGCACAGAGGCGAACATCCACATATCTCCCTGGGATGTAGGACCACTGAGTTCTGAGGCAGAACTGTTGGATGCCTGATGCGCTAAGTTGCTCCCAGAGAGGCCCGCATGTTGGTGAGGGGCTGAGCATAAGTAGCCCTGACAGCATTTCCTTACCCATTTCCAAGCAGAGTTTGCTTCCCATGATCCAAGGTTGGTTGGAACTCCAAACAGCTCCTGGCAGGGCATGGGATGTCCTTGCACATGGCATCCATTGGAACTGACTCCATAGGAACTTCTGGCCACAGCTGGAGCTGACCATCTGCCAGTTTCTCAGAGTTGCTACATGAGAGAAAACACAGAGCTGGGGGTATGCGTAGGAAGACTGTGTGAGTCATATCAGTCTGTTGCAACCCAACCCTCAGAGGCCCTGGGTGGGGTGCATGGCCTGGGACTTCCTTGTGGGCTCTAGTCCCCAATAGTAAAAAAGCGGCCAAATATGACGCAGGGTTCCCACTACTTCTCTCTGCAGGAGACAAGGCACAGCACTGGACTCATGCCTTGCCTTTGCTGAAAGACCTTGAACGAGTTGCTTCATGTTCCTGAGTGTCTGTTTCCTATTATATTTGTATAAAATAGGGCTAGTTGGTGCTTATCACTGAACTGTGCAAGGCCAAGGGAAGGACGCATCTCTGTTTAGTGGAGTCCCCCCTTTGTAGATGGAGAAACTGGCCAAACAAAATTTTTAGAAAAGTTAGGATTGTCATTGAGGTTTCTGAGTTGGCATCTCTTTCCTTAACCCTTTATAGATTTTTATTTATTTATTTTTTAGAGACAGGGTCTCACTTTGTTGCCCAGCTGGAGTGTAGTGGTGAAATCATAGCTCACTGCAACCTCAAACTCCTGGGCTCAAGTGATCCTGCTGCCTTAGCCTCTGGAGAATCTAGGACTACACGCACCGGCAACCATGCCCAGGTAATTAATTAATTAATTAATTAATTTTTTTTTTTGTAGAGACAGGGGTCTTTTTAGGTTGTCCAGGCTGCACTCGAAGTCCTGAGCTCAAGTGATCCTCCAGCCTTAGCCTCCCAAAGTGCTGGGATCCATGCCCAGCCCCTTTACAGGTTTTCAAGATCTTTTAAGACATCATTAAATGATGTCTGGGGCATCTTTTCCTCTCCCTCTGGGAAATATTTTCCTTTTGGGCAAGGCAGAACCATGCCTGACTGGGAGAGCTCTGTTGGGTTTGAATCTGTGCAAATACCCAGGGATGACTCTGGGGACTCTTGCTCTCCTTACCAAGCCCCTTGCCTTCTCAGCTATTCTCACGTCTTGCTTTCTTTACCAAGCTCCCTACCTCCCCACCCAAGCACAGTGTGGGTTTAGGTGTCTCCCAGGGTACATTAAACATCTCCAGCCAGCCTGCCTGATGATCCAAGTGGCTGTCATTTATTCAGAAGCATCACTGAGAGTTTTTGATTTATTGGTGATGGGTCAGCTATGTTCTTCAGGCAGCTGATGGTCATGCCATTAATTTTCAGAGATTAAGAGCATGATGGGGAAGATAAATTTAGTGACTTGGGGAGATCTGCAGAGAGCAGCTCCTGGGAGGGTCTCCACACACCTTCATGCTCAAGCCGCTGAGAAGCAATTCCCTTTCTGCTGCTTTTTGAGAAGGTGATGATGTGAGCATCCCGTGTGGAGGAGACTTGCTTTCAGAATGACAGGATGTCTGTTCCTGCACTCAGAGGGTGTTCTGATGCTAGAATCAGAATGTTGGAATGGAAGAGTCACAGGCCGTAAGATGAGTTCTCTGAAACCATGTAGTCCAGCCTCTCATTTTACCGATGAAGAAACAGGCCCGGAGTTTGAAATGACCTAATCAGGGGGAATTCAACCAGAGGCTGCATCCTAGCTCTCCCTCCATTGCTCCTTTTTCCTAGAGTTGCGGATTAGTTGCACAGTGTAAGGAAAACACTTTTGGCAGGGCATGGTGGCTCACACTTATAATCCTAGCACTTTGGGAGGCCAAGGCAGGCAGATCACGAGGTCAGGAGATCAAGAGCATCCTGGCCAGCATGCTGAAACCCAGTCTCTACTAAATACACAAAAATTAGTTGGGTGTGGTGGTGCGTGCCTGTAGTCCCAGCTACTCAAGAGGCTGAGGCATGAGAATCGCTTGAACCTGGAAGGTGGAGGTTGCAGTGAGCCGAGATCGTGCCACTCACTGCACTCCAGCCTGGCGACTGAGCGAGACTCCGTCTCAAAAAAAAAAGGGGACCTTACGTCTTTATGAGTACCCCCACTTTACAGAACAAAACCCCTGAGGTTCAGAGAGGGCACTTGACCTCCTGGCTGTAAATTTCACAAGGTGTGTTTGGTTTTGTGCTGCCTCTCTGGCACCTACCTCAGTGCTTACGGCATCACAGATGCCATAAATATTTTCTGAATGAATGAATGTTTATCAGCAGATCAGAAACTAGAATTGTGTGATGTAAAGGCTTCCTTTGGGGCTCAGTGGCCAATTTCAGGAGTGGCAGACTCACTGCTGCCCAGCTCATGCCTGTTTTGTGTATTTCTCACATGGAAATGAACAGTGGATGGGGGATCAGGATTCCCACGGGTGGAAGCTCAGCATCTCAGGCAGTGGGAATTTTCTTGTAAGGGCTTTAAAAGCCCCAAGAAAAGGAAAAAGATTTAAACAGCACCCCCAATGCTTAGCTTTGGCCAGACAACCACCTCCTCCCCATTCAGGTGAACTCTGCAGTGAGAGAAGTTACTCTGAAGGCTCTAATGCTAAGAGAGGTTTGTAGGGATGCATTTGAAATAGACCCAGAAGGTTTAGTTGTAGTTCAGGAGGAAGCCATGAGCCCATGAGCTGGAGGAAGGCAGCGAGATGTATAAGAAGCAAGAGACTGTAGAGACAGGGGAAGAAGTGGAGGGGAGGACCAGGCTCCTCGTTTGCAGATGGTGCCTGGGTGACTTAGCACTTACTAAACACAGTGATGAGGACATTACCTGGACAAAGGCCCTGTCTTAGCAGAAACCATGGCCCAAAACAAGAACACAAAATCAATGGGAACAACAGCACCCGATTCCGACAGATTCAATTCATGGAGACTTTGCTTCAATGTAACAGACATTCCCTGAGCACCTCTATGGGCTAAGCTCCATGCAAGAAACTGTGGGAGTTAAGAGAGGCAGGACTGTGTACAGTGAAGAGATTGCATTCTAGAGCCAGACTGTCCAGGTCTGAATCCCGGTTCAACCACATACTAGCTGTGTGACCTTGGGTAAGTCACTTAACTGGGTCTGTTTCCTCATCTGCAAAGTGGATACCAGCAGTGCCTATCTTATAGGGTTGTTTTGAGAATTAAATAGGTTAATATAAATAAAGCCCTTGGCACAGTGTCAGCACATAGTATGTGCTCAGTAAGTATTGTAGCTATGAAAATGTAACTGCAGCAAATGTCCCTGGCCTTATACAAATGGGGCTGCAGGAACAGAAGTGTCCAAATGACATCGCTTTCAGTTGCTACTTGTGAGACCTCAATTTTTCCTCAACATCTCCCCCAGTGATTTCAGTGGGTCTCCAGGGGCACCTCCTTGTGTTCCGAGAGGTTGTCCATCCACGTTCTGCTTCGAGCTCCCAGAGGAAGTCCCTGGCCACAGGCCACATGCAGGAGGCCTCTCCAGAAGGACCCAGGTGCCAGGGTCTTCTTGAAGGACATTGCTTCCCTCCTGGGCCCTGGGTAACTCCATTCCTGTCTGCTTTCCATAGCTCATACTGGCATGGGGTGGAGGGACTTCCTTCCCACTCAGGCTTGCCTCGGTCAGCTGGGCCCCAGAGAAGAACTGCTTGAACCGAGTGTCCCCAGATTTTTCATGAAAGTGACTCCATGAGCTTCTGATTCCAACTGTTCTGTTTAGGGGGGTCTCTGCCATGAACTCCGTTTTCCTGGTGGTACCTTCTGAGCA